>NC_053145.1:9856222-10170579 GCF_016808335.1 Panicum virgatum | reverse complement strand
TTGATCTCATCAATCACAGCAGTGCTGGTCCCAAATATAAGTATGTCATCGACATACAAGCACAATATAACACCTTCACCCCCACCATAATGGTAGTACACACACTTATCTGCCTCATTCACGCTGAATCCTGCAGATGTTAAAGTGGTGTCGAATTTATCGTGCCACTGTTTAGGTGCTTGTTTTAGGCCATATAAGGATTATATTAATCTGCACACTTTGTTCTCCTCTCCAAGGACAATAAAGCCATCCGGTTGCTCCATATATATTTCTTCCTCCAACTCTCCATTAAGAAAAGCTGTTTTTACATCCATTTGATGGACATATAAACCATAGGAAGCTGCTAACGCAAGCAGTACTCTAATTGTTGCAATACGGGCTACTGGAGAGTAAGTATCAAAGAAATCCTCTCCTTTTTGTGTATAACCCTTGGCTACAAGTCTTGCCTTATACTTTTCAATAGTACCATCAGGCTTCATTTTCTTTTTAAATATCCACTTGCATCCAACTGGTTTGCACCCGCTTGGACAATCAGTGATCTCCCAAGTCCCATTGGACATAATGGAGTCCATCTCGCTATGGACTGCCTCTTTCCAATACTCTGCATCAGGAGATGTATAAGCCTCTGGAAGTATTTTTGACACGTCATCCACAAGATAAACAATAAAGTCATCACCAAAGGATTTCGCAACCCTTTGTCTCTTACTTTTGCGTGGAGCATCATCGACTTTATCATTATCTTCGTCGGATGAAACTGGTTCACTATTTGGTTCAGGTGGAGCAATTGTTTCAGATTGATTGTAAATCTGAGTTTCACTATTGCTTCTTGATCTCATGGGATAAACTTCCTCAAAGAATGAAGCATCCCGTGACTCCATGATGGTGTATACGCTCACATAAGGAGAATCTGATTTCACTACTAAAAATCTGTAAGCCATGTTGTTTTGTGCGTAACCCAAAAACACACAATCAACCATATTGGGTCCAAACTTTCTCTTTTTTGGCGCTGGTATATTGACTTTCGCCAAACAACCCCACGTGCACAGAAAATTGACATTAGGCTTTCACCCTTTCCATCCCTCATAAGGAGTGATATCTTTGTTCTTTATCACAACTCGATTAAGGACAAAGTTTGCTGTCAAAATAGCTTCCCCCCACCATTCATAGGATATACCGGAACTCTCTAACATGGCATTTACCAAGTCTGTAAGTGTCCGATTTTTTCTTTTAGCCACCCATTTGATTGAGGTGAATATGGTGGTGTGACCTCATGGATTATACCATGTTCAGCACAGAATTGAGAGAACTCATTGGAGATGTATTCTCCTCCACGATCATCACGTAAACACTTGATCTTTCTATCAATTTGGTTCTCAACCCCAGCCTTAAAAATTTTAAAGTAGTGAGATGCTTCATCTTTTGTTTTCAGCAAGTAAACATAGCAGTAACGTGTTGCATCATCTATTAAGGTCATGAAATATCTCTTGCCTCCTCTAGTCAACAATCCATTAATCTCGCATAGATCTGAATGAATAAGATCTAATAGTGCCAAGTCTCTCTTCTCCTATAAACCCTTGAAAGGTTTTCGAGGTTGTTTTGCTTGCACACATGATTGGCACTTTGATCCTTTGACTACTTCCAATTTCGGAATTAACTCTAATCTAGACATTCTAGCAATGGTGTCAAAATTGATATGACAGAAACGAGAGTGCCACACATTGGATTCACAAATTTTATTCATGGATGCAATATTCAAATGGAAATTTGGATCAACAGTATTTAAGCGGAACAAGCCTCCGCTCTCTTAGCCTTTACCAACAAAGTTCCCGAATTTAGAAATTACAACTGTATTGGATTCAAACACTAACTTAAAACCATCTCGACATAACAAGGATCCGCTAATGAGATTCCTGTTTATTGACAGAGCATGCTGCACGTTCTTCAAATGGACAATCTTCCCTGAACTTAGCTTCAGTTCGACCGTACCAACACCAAGAACAGGCACAGCAGATCCCTTTCCCATCAAGACGGAGGAAGACCGCTCTCCCTGGTAAGAAGTAAACAAGGATATGTCAGAGCATACATGTATATTCGCACCAGTATCAACCCACCAATCTATAGATTGAATTACCGAAAATACAACTAGAAAATTACCATACCGAGATCCACCGGCCTCATCGCCGTTGCCTATGGTGATGTTCACCTCCTTGTTAGGCTTGCCATCATCTCGGTCCTTGCGGTAGCGCCAATTCTTCGCAAGATGCCCTTCTTTGCCACACACAAAATATGCTCTGATTTTATCTTCCTTCTCAGGTTTCTTCTTGAAGTTAGTGGTTTTCTTAGACTTCCCACCATAGTTCATCTTACCCTTTACCTTACCCTTGTAGGTGGGTTTGTTCACTATGATGTTTGCACTTGCACCTTGAATGGATGTTCCTAGAGCATCCTTTGCCCTTGCCTTCTCTTCCACATCGAGAGCTATAATCAAATTCTCAGTGGAGATATCCTCTCGTTTGTGTTTCAAGGTTGTGGTAAAATCCCTCCAAGAAGCAGGGAGTTTGGCAATAATGCCCGCTGCCACAAACCTATCCGGCAAAGGACAGCCCAAACTTGCAATCTCCCCAACCAGTAGCAGCATCTCATGTGCCTGTGCAACTATCGACTTTGCAGCATCAACGCTGAAGTCATAGAACTGCTCACAGGTATAGAGTAAGCGACCACCTTCTGAGACTGCATATTTGCGCTCAAGTGCATCCCACAACTCTATGGGGTTGGTGTAATCCATGTATAGATCATACAACTGATCTGACAAAAGGGATAAGACACATCCAAATGCCTTATCACTATCACCCGCAAACGCCGCGGTCTGCTCAACCGTGAATGGCATCACTGGATGGATCACCCACCATAGTTCCATGGACATGAGCCAAAATTTGACTCTAGTCTGCCATCTCCGGAACTTACCACCGGCAAACCTCTCAGGTTTCATTGCATCTGAAGGACCAGCCATTGCTGAGTTACAATAAACGCATA
This sequence comes from Panicum virgatum, assembly GCF_016808335.1. Taxonomy (NCBI): domain Eukaryota; kingdom Viridiplantae; phylum Streptophyta; class Magnoliopsida; order Poales; family Poaceae; genus Panicum; species Panicum virgatum. Next base: position 10,167,546 of record NC_053145.1, on the reverse strand, counting down.
AGTAAGGTTTCTGGATTGTTTGAAATATGCGTTTAAAGATACCAGATTTCAATTTGAGGCAATAAAGTAAAAACAATGCTACTGCTATCTCAAGCATAATTGTAAACTGATTGAGCAAAACGAACCGACACATACTCATGTTAAATTCGATTACTCTTACCGATCAGCGCTCCGTCCTTTTGAAGAGACAATGCAGTGCAGATTGTAGCAGCGCAGAACGTAGTCGAACAGGCTCGAGCGGTCACGCAGTTGTACTGCCCAGAAACCTTATTGCCATCCCTCATGCAGGCTTCACGACGGCAAGGGTTCGGAGATACCGCTCACCCTTCTCCTCAGTGCACGCCAAGGGAAGGGACGGCGAGATCTAGCAGCTCGACGACACAGCACAGCAGGAAGTGAAAATGGTAGGGAAAATTGAGTGTCCATCACCTGAATGTTTCCGGTCCACTCATATAGGCGCGGCTGCTCTCAAAGAGCCGTTATCACTTTGATTACGCCCATAAACGACATTAAAACACATTCAGGATGATCATGACAATTTACTAGGAATTATAGCATTAACCGGGCATTGATTAGCACCTAATCAGTGCACAACGGTTTATATGTGAGAGACATGTCTCGGCCGAGGAGGTCTCGAGCCGCTCGAGGGTAGGTCGCTATCCTCGAGCGAGGCAGAGATTAAGCGGGCTGCTGGAGGCCTCGGCTCGAGCTGCTCGAGGGGAAGTCGTTACCCTCGAGCGAGGCGGAGATTGAGCTCGCTGCTGGAGGCCTCGGCTCGAGCCGCTCGAGGGTAGGTCGCTACCCTCGAGCGAGGCGGAAATCACTGCGCAGGTTTGAGGAGGTCTCGGTTGCTCCGTACCGCGTGTGTGCTTTGGAATTATCCTAAATTCCAACAAGTAACAATAATTACTAATAAACTAGTCAAAACAGCAGAGCAGGAAATAAGCAAAACAAGTAAAGCAAAGATGCTCACTGGACTGCCTTTCACTGATGGCGACATGGTGTGCTTTGCTCTCCTCCAGCCACCAGCAGCACTGGGCTGCACGAGCCACTCACTGGCTTGGGCTGCGTCCGCGCCTTGCCTACTGTGGGGCCGTGCGTGCCCCTCATAGGCCGTTTGACAGGCCTGCTCGCTCCCACGTGGGCAGCCTGGTGCTGCACAGGCCTGCCCGTGCCTTGCCCTCCGGGCCGCGCGCACAAGCTGGGCCGCCTGCCCCGCTGCAGCGTGCTGGGGCGCTGCCCGCCGCCCGGCCAGCTCTGCTACGTGGGATTTTTTTATTTTTATATTATTTTTTTTCGATTTATCAAAAATGTATTCTAAATTTTTTTTTGCAAATTTGTCACCCAGCCGCTGGTTCATCCGGCAAAACAGAGATATCGCCAGATAGACCAGCGGTAGGGTCTGTGGGCCACGGCCTGACAACATATCGCCGGATGAATTGGCGATAGGAGGCCAAGTCCATGGGCCGTGGTGGGCCAGGAACTTACCGACGGTTGAAACGGCGGTATTTGATCCTTACCGCCGGATCATTTGGCGGTAAGTACCTCCGCCGAACCAACCGGCGGTAAGCACCCTCTCTTAAATCGTCCCCGCTCCGGCCGCCTCCTCCGCTCGGTCTTCCAGCGCCACCGCCCGCCCGCTCGCTCCCCCGCGCCGCCCGCCCGCCCCACCCCGCTGTCCGCCCGCGTCGCGCCTCCTCAGGGCCACACTCCGGCTGCAGCGCGGCGGCGTGCGCCCGGCCGCCGCGGCTCGCTGGCGCTCGCCCTGGCCAGGGCGCACCTTCGGTCGCACGCCCATCCTGCGCGACAAATCATCTCAGGTAATTTTTAAAATATTGTTTTATGAATAATAGTTGGTGGACTTGTAGTAGAAAATGCACGTATGCGTAGAGTATTAGGTGTAGAAATAGTTTTAATAAATAATAGTGATATGGATATAATTATTTTTGATATAAATTCGTAGTACATGAAATTGAAAATATTAGTTTAAATATGAATATTAGTTTAGATATAAATGTTAATGAGTTGAAATAGACATATTAGTGTCATAGAAATATTAGTAATTGATATTATGTTACATAGAAAACCTAGGAATTGAGGAAAGTTATAGAAATTCTTGAGAAACAATTAAGATAGATCTAAAAATTAATTACGCCCCATTACTCGACTTACAATTATAATTGATGATAAGATATGCTATCAATATTGGAATGGTCATCAATACAATATAATTGAGTCACATACAGTAATTGTTTAATTAAAATATGAAAAATTGTTTGAATCGATTTTCATATGTTGACATCTGTGTACAAAATATTATATTGTATTTACTGGCGTTACGAAATAACAGAAACACTTACTGGCGTTGATTAAATTTTAAGGACGAGTACTTATTGGCGTAAATATTGGCAGGCATGTCAGATGATTTGTATTTTCAAGTGTTATATGGTTCAGGAGAAGTTAGATATGGTCATGAAGGGGTAGATTTGTCAGAGTTTAGCTCGATCACAAAAAAGTACCCAGAGCAAGAGAGAGGTCTTGGATTTCAATATCCAATTGGCTATTTAAAGCTTTCGACCTTAATCGAGATGAACATGAGATCTCTGTCATGACAGTGGTCAGTCGAAGGGAACGAGTGTTTTGGGAGCTATTACCGCTTGAAGAGACGCAAAACTGGAGGAACTATGTCAATATAAGTATTAGTCGAGGCTTACCGCTTGTGTTGTTTGTTCAAGCGTTCGAGAAGATTAGTTTTAGTACTGAAGCAGGTGGGGATCATGAAGGGCAGTGAGATATAGTATCGGAAGATATCGAGACGATGCATGAGCCTCATGAAGAAGGTGGTGAACTCGAGATTGTAGAAGATGATAGACATGCTGCACACGAACCTCATCAAGCAACTGGTCAGGCTGATGAGGGGGAACACATTCCAGAGATAGTTGAAGTGTTTCAGAGGGAGGGTGAACAACAGCACAATGCAATGAATGATGACTCCTCGGATGATGATGATAATGATGATGATGATGATGATTATCATGTCCCACACAACTGGTCCGGGTATGATTTTTCAAAATTAAGTGTAAATGAAGGTGAAGCGGTCCCTTGGGAGTACAGAAAAAATGAGGTATGCATCGGTTCGGTGTATGCCAACAGTGACAATATGAAGGAAGCTATAAAATGTTGGTCCACTCTCTCTTTGCAAGGACAGTTCAAAGTTGTCAAGAGCAGTCTGAGAACATAGGATGTGTATTGTGTGAGAAGTGAATGCTCTTTCAGGGTGTACGCTTCTAAGGGAAAGTGGCAGAATTTCTAGGAGGTCAGAAAAATTATGGAGCACACATGCCTGCTTGAGCAATTAGAACCACAACACCGCAACCTCAGTGCTAGTTTCATAGCTAACTACATGTACCCTTTGATCGTGGACAATCCTAGTTATGAACCTAAGTCAATTATTTGTGCTGTTGAGGAGGAGTTTAAATATAAAATTAGCTACAACAAAGCTTATAGAGCGAAGTAGAAACCACTGGAGATGAGGTGGGGGACGTATGAAGCTTCGTATCACAATATGCCGGCACTGCTGCAAACCATATGCCTTAGAAATCCTGGAAGCTACTATGACTTGAAAACATATCCATGTGCACAGAAGCCTGGAAAGCAGTTACTGCAACGATCGTTCTTGGCCTTGGGCGCTTACATTGAGGCGTTTCAGCACTGCCGGCCAGTCATTTGCATAGATGGCACTTTTTTGTTAGGAAGGTATAAGGGCACAATCCTCACAGCTATTGCAGCTGATGGTAACAGGCAATTGTTGCCTTTGGCGATTGCCTTCATGGAGAAAGAATCAGGGGATAGTTGGTATTGGTTTTTGCAGAGGGTGAAGCAGATGATTGTGAAAGATGTAGAGAACGTGTGTTTGATTCATGACCGGCATAAGGGTATATTACAAGCAATTGATGACATACAGAATGGTTGTACTGAGCGTCGTAGGGCTGGACTCTGGCCGGACTTAAAGAGTAGGTGGTGCATGAGGCATACAGGGCAAACTTTCATAGCCAATTCAAGAACACAACCCTTATGAAGCTGTTCAAGCAGTTATGCAGCCAGAATCAGGAAAGGAAATTCAACTTCCTGTGGAAAAAGTTGGATGAGCTGACAAAAAAAGCAATCGGCAGAGCTAGCGAAGAGACCTGTCAATACAGAGGAGGACGACCAGGTCTCACTTGAAGACTTGGGCTTGGACGGTCTGAATGTTAGGCGCAAAAGGAGAAGGGCAATTAAGACATTCTTAGAGTGGATTGAGCATGAACCAAAAGAGAAATGGGCTTTACTATTTGGTGAAGGAGGCGCTAGGTACGGTATAATGACTACGAACCTAGCCGAGGTGTACAATTAGGTGCTGCGTAGTGTAAGATCACTGCCACTTGTTGGGATCATCGAGTTCTTCTTGTATCGCACTTGCGAGTACTTTAGAGACCGTTACGCTGTGGCACAGAAGGATATGGCTGATAATCGCAAAGTTTACGGATACAAGATTACAAAGTATATGGAGGCGGCTTTTTAAAAGGCCCATTTACACCGGGTGACTCCAGTTGGCTCTATGGAATGTCGGTACGAGGTGATGTGTAGGGACAAAGCCCACATGGGGGGCCGTCGTGAGAAGCATGTGCAGGAGTGTGTTCTCCAAACCGATGCTTGTATTTGCTCATGTCATAAGCCAAAGCTGTTGCACCTGCCGTGCACACATGTCATTGCTGCCTATTTTGAAGCTGGGGGACTACAGCCTCGTATGTATGTCTCACATTACTTCATGAAGGAAACCATTTGGATGACTTGGAGGCACGAGATATATGGGTTCCGTATCCTGGGAGACTTCATAATTGATCCTTGACACAATGCAAGTTACATTCCGGACCCCGATCCAAAAATATTTCAAGGGGTGGGGCGACGCAAGAAGAAACGCATTCGGAATAACATGGATCAATCGGAGGCTGGTCGAGACGTGCGCCTCTACTCGAAGTGCCATGAGACGGGTCATACGTACAAGTATTGTATGGCATTGACTTATGGTGGACGCACAGATGGAGCGGGCCCATCAAGAGCTGCTCCAAATCCGGCAGCGCAGTCAACGGGTCGTCGTGGCCGTCGTCCGAACAACGATGGCCTTGTGTGATGGACGATTGTAATGTGTGTTATTCACTATCGAATAATGTCCTATGTTAAAATATGTGATTTTATAAACTACTAGGTGATGAATTAATTTAGTGTTGTACAAAAATTTGTTGTAACTTCTGGCACCATGGTATGTTCAACTATGTTGCTGTAATTGACAATTCAAGTTTTATGTTATTTAATTTCTTTTGCATTATTTATTAGTCTATTATCTTCAGCTTCTTCTTTCCTTACGATATTTTAATTGCTCATTATTTTAATGCACTAAAATATTACTTTTGTTATCATGCTTTCTAATAAATCCTATTTTCCAGCTATGGAGCACGAGGAAGGCGCCACCCCTGAGTTGCTTGATGCTCTCGTCGACAAGCGGCACCGGTCGTACATGTCTGCGGTGTGTGGGATAAACTTGGGGACTTTTCGGGCACGTGTGCCCATGTCGATGATGCCGATACACCTTCGCTAGGTTCCTAGGTGAGGGTTATATTTGTCACATTTTTTAAAGTGTCTCGGTAATCGTTTGTTATAATCTAATATTTTATTTTCGTGCTGCAAGCTACGCGCTTCGGGTCTTCTCCCGATTGCACGGCTTGTCGAGGGAGATTTGGCAGACAGTGCACGTCGACCAAGGGACAAGGCTGCAAGGTTTCAGTTCGACATGTCCCTCCACGCGGCACTTCTTGACTGTTGGCGTCCGGAGACGCACACATTTCACCTCCCAGTCGGTGAGATGACCCCGACTCTTCAGGACGTGGAGATACTTCTGGGCTTGCCGTGTGCTGGACGAACCGTAGGTGCCGAGAACGTGCCACTCTCATGGCGTGAGGACCTTTTGGCTCAGTTCGCGGGGGTTCAGCACAACGACCGAGCATTGCCTTACCGACCCTTCTCGTCGAACCATGGACCGACAAAGAGGTGGCTCCTCCAGTTCAGTGTGAGTACCTGAATCTCAAACATTTCGTACTTATGTTGGTACGTACTTGCATTGAACGACTACTACTATTTTCCAGGCGGACTACATGAGGAATGACACTGACGACGCTACTGTTGCCAGGCACTTGGAGGCCTACATACTGCGACTGTTCGACTGGATCATGTTCTACAGCTCCCAGGGTGACTCGTGCCCCAAGCAGCTCGTTCCAGTGGCGAGGGCGATAGCTGACGCTCGACTTGACGTTGTCCCCCAGTTCAGCTGGGACAGGGGCCTTTGCACGGGCGTGACAAAGGTCTCAGCAGAGGATCCCATCTTTGTTGGGTGTGTATGAATATGGGGTAGCAAAAACAAAAATTTTCTACCGCATAAACCAAGATTACTGCAGTTATAGATCAAGGGATTACCACTAGACGCGCGGTTGCAGAACTTCTGCAGCGCGTCGGTGTAGTGCAGATGGAAGCCGGCAGTGCAGTTGCGTGAACCACCTCACGAACGGCTCGTCCTTGTGCAGAAAGCGCAGCACCTCCACGAAGTCCACACGTACGGGAAGAAGCTTTGCACTCCGGATTGATAGATCCGCGAGAACTAACTAGGGCTAGATGCACGAGGAAGAGGAACAGGGAGGGGGGCTACTGTAGCGCGCCGTTACTGTTCATGGTATTGTTCATCCGCGTGAATAGTAGCTAGGGTTAGGGTTTTTAGGCGCCCCCTCCTCTGTTTATATAGCCCCTTAGGTGGGCTACCTTGGGGCCCACCTTGGGTGCCCCCTTTTGGGCCTAAATGGCCCATTAGTGCATCTAAGCCCAGTCTAATTCGGATCTCATCTTTATCAGGCTTCTTTCCCTTAAGTGTGTGACCCTATGGGCTCACATGTGAATAGACATGGCCCGAGTACTCTTACTCGGTCCAATAGTAGACAGTGGCCTCTAGCAAGACATGTCAACTCCTATACGCACACAAAGATCATATCCGACGAGCCGCCACAATATCATATACATGCTGTTCCTTTTGCCTCACGATATTTGGTCTAGCTTAAAGTCGACCACTCTTTCTCATTCCTGTGATTTGGAATCCTTGGTTAACTCTTAACCCCAGCATGGCCATGCATTTCCTGATCCGAATCACTCAAGGGGCCCATGTAAGGATCACCGGGGTGTCCGACCCTAGAGGGGGAGGGGGTGAATAGGGTCGCTAATCGCTTTTTAACCTAGGGCTCAAACTACTTGCATAAGATAAACCTAACATGTCCTACACATGCTAGTTATGACTAAGGTTTATCTATGCTACTCTCTACTTACCCCAAAATACTTGCAACCTATAGCCAATCCTAAACAAACTAACTAGGAAAGTAAAGGCACGCAAGATAAAGTAAATGCAGAAACGTAATGTGGTAAGTAAAGAGGTAAGTGCAAGAGGGATGCAAACTCTCGAGTAGACATGGTCATGTAACAAGGTTCGGCACAAATGCCTACATCCACGGGACACTGAGGCTCTTCCGATCACCGTCTTGCACTACGCCACCAAGGCGATGCCGGCAAGCAAAGGCAAGTGCCCACAAGACACCGAGTCCCGTGCACCACCACCGTCTCTCTCGGTCACCCGGCCGATATCCACTACAGAGCTTCTCCACCAAGGAGGGGGTCTCCTCTTCCCCCGCACAAAGTGTCGTTGGCACTCCACACCAAGTCGGAGGGTCACACGACGGATCACAAGGATTGCTTGCCGCAGCAAGACTTCTCTCAAGGGAGCTCTCGCAAGAACTAGTCCCTACTACAAGCACTAAGCACTCTCACAAGTGTGCTTAAGCCTATATGATGTACAATGAAGCTCTAAGGTGGTTGGAGATGATCTTTGGCTCTTTTATACTTCCTTGGTCTCCAGCACTCTCAAATGAGCCGTGGGGTGGCATATATATAGCCCACACACCCCAAACTAGCCGTTGGAAAAAGGCTGACAAAAGGCGCTATCACCGGTTAAACCGATGCTCCCGTTTTTGTCATCACCAGTTTAACCGGTGAGTGCAATTTCCAACTAGCCGTTATGCTTCAACGGCTACCTCAATCGACCGACGTAATCAACTGATGCAGCGTCGGTTCAACCGGTGAGTGTAGTTGCTGAAAAACTAACTCTCTGGACAACTGCACCGACGTTCACCAATACCTAGCATCGGTTCATCCGGTGTATAGATTTTGCTTCAGCTGCTGAGTTCATTGCACCGACGTATTCAACTTTCCTGGCGTCGGTTCAACCGGTGTTACCAAAATTCCCAGACGTGCTCCAAGTCAATGCACCGACGTATGTAATTTTCTTAGCGTCGGTTCCACCAGTGTACTCTGCCGATTTGGCCTTCTCTGAGTCCGTTGCACCGGTGAGTACAATTTCTCTATCGTCGGTTTAACCGGTGATAGTAAATTGTCTCTGTCTTGATTTCTTTGACTTGGTTTTCTTCACGGTCTCTTCGATTCTTGTCCTTTGGACCGAAGAGTGGAACCACCGTAGGGGCGGCCCTTCGGGCCTTACTACGCCTATCTTCTCTTTGTCATCACTTGAAACTAAAAGCCTGAGAATGGTCATCTTAACAATCATATTAGTCCAAGTGTTGTGTTGTCTATATCAATCACCAAAACATTATATTGAAATATGGCATGAGAGGCCATTTTTGCTACAGCCCAGAGATATCTCTCTCTTGTAGAGAGGGGCAAATCTCATCTTGACCGACTATCTCTCATAGCATGCTTCTTGACAGACCCGAAAGCCATCTTTATGACTACCCTGTTATGGTGCAGCGTTTGATGGCTCCTAAGTAAGTCGGTTCACATCTTGAGTACATACGACGATCTCAGGTCTTAGGACACAGCGTACATATTGTGTAATGAGAAGTCATCATCTCGTGTTGGGTCAGTTCAATCTCATGTCTCACATGAGCCCACATTATTAGTTTGACATCACCATGTCCATGACTTGTGAAACGTAGTCAATCAACTAATACATGTGCTAGTCTAATATTCATGTGTGTCCTCACATGAACTCCGACTAGGAACACTTTAGAATATTCATACAAGTAAAGAGTTTCACAAATACTTCACATAAGCATTAATCAATGCAAGTTGTCATCCATGAATATTCAAGGAACACTTTATTAACCATGAATACAAGGAAATATGATTGCCTCTAGGCCATATTTCCAACAGTCTCCCACTTGCACTAGAGTCAATCTAGAATGTATCTAATACCCATTGCTCTTGTGTGCCTCTCATGCTTGGGCTGTGGAAGGGGTTTTGTCAACAGATCTGAAATGTTCAGATCCGTGTGTATTTTGCATATCTTGATCTCACCCCGATCGATGAACTCTCGAATGAGATGAAATCGCCGCATAACGTGTTTAATCTTATGGTGATTCCTTGGCTCCTTGGCTTGCGCAATGGCTCCACTGTTGTCACAGTAGAGATCCAGCGGGCTAGAGGCATTAGGGAACACACCAAGCTCAATAAGGAACTTCCTTATCCAAACACCTTCCTTCGCAGCTTCCGAAGCTGCGATGTACTCGGCTTTTGTTGTAGAATCGGCCACCGTCTCATGCTTGGAACTCTTCCAGCTAACAGCACCACCATTTATTGTGAACACGTAACCTAATTGGGACTTTGAATCATCTTTGTCAGTTTGGAAGTTAGCGTCGGTGTAACCCGTTACAACGAGCTCTTCCTCACCTCCATAGACCAAAAACACATTCTTAGTTCTTCTTAAGTACTTAAGAATGTTCTTCACAGCTGTCCAGTGACTCTCACCTGGATCAGACTGGTATTTGCTTGTAACGCTTAGAGCATAAGAAACATCTGGATGGGTACTTATCATTGCATACATAATAGATCCAATTGCCGAAACATATGGAACTTTGCTCATGCGATCCCACTCATCAGTTGTCGTAGGACACTGACTCTTGCTAAGATGTATGCCATGTGACATAGGCAAGAACCCTTTCTTCGCCTCTTCCATGTTGAACTGTTTCAACACTTTGTCAGTATAAATATCCTGGCTTAATCCTATAAGCCTCCTTGATCTATCTCTATAGATCTTGATGCCCAGTATGTATGCTGCTTCTCCTAAATCCTTCATCGAAAAACTATTTTTCAATGAAGTCTTTACGGACTCAAGCATAGGAATATTATTTCCAATCAGCAGTATGTCATCTACATACAAGATTAGAAATGCAACATAGCTCCCATTTTCCTTCTTATAAACACAAGCTTCTTCTTCGTTTTTAATGAAGCCAAACCCTTTGACTACTTCATCAAAACTAATATTTCAACTCTGAGATGCTTGCTTTAATCCATAAATAGATTTTTGAAGCTTGCATATCTTTCCAGCATTGGTCGGATCGACAAAACCCTCGGGCTGCATCATATACACGTCCTCGGTCAGATTTCCATTAAGGAAAGCTGTTTTGACATCCATCTGCCATATTTCATAATCGAAATATGCAGCAATAGTTAGAATAATCCGAACAGATTTAAGCATCGCCACAAGAGAGAAAGTCTCGTCATAGTCAACTCCTTGAACTTATCGAAAACCTTTTGCGACAAGTCGAGCTTTATAGATGTGAACATTTCCATCTATACCTTTCTTCATCTTACAGATCCATTTGCACTCGATGGTTCTCACACCATCAGGCGGGTCTATCAAGTTCCAAACTTGATTTTCCTTCATGGATTCTATTTCGGATTTCATGGCATCTTGCCATTTCTCAGAGTCAGGGTCTGCCATCACCTCTGCATATGTTGCAGGCTCATCATTGTCTAACAATAATAATTCCCGCACTGTGTGGAGCCTTGCTGACCTTTGTGGTTGCGGAGGTGCTTCTGTTGCCATAGGCATCTCAACTTGTTCAGCTACATTAGCGTCACTTGTAGAGTCTTGTCCTATTGGCTCATCTCGAACTTCTTCGAGTTGCACTGTTCTTCCACTTTTCTCTCCTTTGAGAAACTCTTTCTCTAGGAAAACTCTGTTCCGAGCAACAAACACTTTGCCCTCAGATCGATTGTAGAAGTAATACCCTAAGGTCTCCTTTGGGTATCCCACGAATATGCATTTATCCGATTTGGGTGCAAGCTTGTCAGACTGGAGTCGTTTGACAAATGCTTCACAACCCCAAATCTTTAGAAAAGACAAACTGGGAGTCTTGCCAGTCCATATCTCATATGGTGTCTCATCTACGGATTTTGATGGCACCCTATTTAATGTGAAAGCTGCTGTTTCTACAGCTTAATCCCAAAATGATAACAGTAGATCCGACTGGCTCATCATTGATCGAACCATGTCCAACAGAGTTCGATTACATCGCTCAGACACACTATTTCTCTGAGGTGTTCCAGGCGGCGTAAGTTGTGGAACAATTCCGCAACTCTTTAGATGATTGCTAAACTCGTGACTCGGATATTCACCTCCACGATCAGATCGTAAAGCTTTATTTTCTTGCCACACTGATTTTCAACTTCACTCTGAAATTCTTTGAATTTTTCAAAAGTTTCAGACTTATGCTTCATCAAGTAGACATAGCTATATCTACTCAAGTCATCAGTGAAAGTTATGAAGTATTGGAATCCACCTCTAGCAATCGAGCTCATTGGTCCACATACATCAGTATGTATGAGTTCCAGTAAGTCCGATGCTCTCTCTGGAAAACCTGTGAATGACGTCTTGGTCATCTTGCCTAGCAAACAAGCTTTGCATGTCTCGTATGACTCAAAATCAAAGGAAGTTAGATGACCATCTGAATGGAGCTTCTTCATGTGTTTCTTGCTTATATGACCGAGACGACAATGCCACATGTAGGTAGGATTCAAATCAGCAAGCCGAGGCCTTTTAGCATTAATATTACACATAGGTGAATCATCAAGATTTAAAACAAATAGCCCATTCACAATGGACGCAAAAGCCACAAACATATTATTCTTAGAGATAGCACAACCATTGTTTTCACTCACAAAAGAATAATCATCCTTCATCAAACATGATGGAGACAGAATGTTTCGACTCAAACTAGGAACAAAATAACAATTACTAAGCTCCAAGACAAATCCTGACGGTAGGTGAAGTTGCATCGTCCCGACGGCCACAGCAGCAACTCTTGCATTATTGCTGACGCGGAAGTCAACCTCTCCTCTTTCAACGCTTCTACTCTTTGTTATTCCCTGCATCGAATTGCATATATGAGCAACCAATCTGGTATCAAATACCCAAGAATTAACATAAGAGTCAGCGAGAAATATTTCTGTAATATGAACAACAAGCGTACCCAAGGTGGATGAACGGTTCTTCAACGAGGCGAGGTACAGCTTGCAATTCCTCTTCCAGTGTCCCTTCTCGTGACAATGAAAGCACTCATTATCTGCAGCTGGTCCAGGTTTAGCCTTGGGTGCAGGGTTTGGCTTAGGGTTCGCAACCTTAGCCTTGCCCTTCTTCTTCCAAGAAGAACCTTTCTTCTTGAAAGCAGGCTTGTTCTAGACAGTCATCACATGGCTGCCGCTTGTGCTCTTCTTGATGTCACTCTCTGCTATCTTGAGCATTCCACACAGTTCAGTCAGGCCCTTTTCAGCCCCATGCATATGGTAGTTCGAGATGAAGTTCCCATAGCTTGGCGGTAAAGAGGCGAGAATGAAATCAGTGGCCAACTCTTGGCCAAGTGGGAAGCCCAGCTTCTCCAATCTCTGTGTGAAACCAACCATCTTGATTACATACGGACCCACTGCAGCACCTTCTGCCAGCTTGCTCTCGACAAAGGCCTTGGACACATTGAACCTTTCAGTCCTGGCCTGAGTTTGAAACATGTCCTGAAGCGCCACGATCATATCGTGTGCCTCATGGTTTGTCTCGAACTGCATTTGTATGTCAGGTTCCATGCAAGCGAGCATAAGGCAGCTTATTTCAAGGTTGTTGTCACAAGCCTTTCTGTAAGCAGTCTTTTTCTCAGCAGATGCATCATCAGCAGGCTCTTCTGGTAATGGGGTATCTAGAACATCTTCCTTTTTCTCTGCCCTGAGAACAATTCTCAGGTTGCGGATCCAATCCGCAAAGTTAGTCCCATTCAGTTTGTCCTTCTCAAGGACCGAACGCAATGAAAAGGATTGGGTGTTATTGCGGACCATGATCTACAACAAAATAATAATGCAAAATACTAAGACAAACATATTCATGATGGAATAAATGATATTAAGCAATTAACAGAATTTACTCCCACTAAAATCAATATCCCTCTATTGATTCTTAGCGATTCAAGACCCACAACTATCAAGATGACTAGTGAGCTTTAGCATCACCGCTAGAAGACTTGATAGATTGGTAAGTAACTCTTTGCTAATCATATCACATATGACTCTTGTTGTTGGGTGACATCTCCATGTCTCGCTCCCAACCTTTATGCCCCTGGGTCCTTAACCGTTAAGATGACCTTGTCAAGCTAACCAACCCTTTATGCGTGCATGTATCCGATACAGCCTGTCTAATCAAGGAAAACCAGTGGCGCCCTAATTTTATAGACCCACCACCAATCGTACAAGACATGTGACAGTGCAACATTTAGTTGGTAGGGCATGATAGCTCGAAGTTTGTGAGGGATCATTCTACTTCTACTATGACGCACGTAGTAGTAAAACATCAAGAACGGCAAGCACATAATTGTGAATCAGTATGGCCCTTGTTCTTCTGGTGATCTCCATCTCCATAGAACTTGTTCGCCATGTAGATCTCCATCTTCATGGAACTTGTTCACCATGTTGATCTCCATCTCCATGTACATGTGCACCATCCTTCATGTGATGAAAACTCCAAGAACTAGAACTTGCTATTACACCTAATAGCTAGTAAATAAAATTACATTCACGACTTGGATCATCACAGGTTGGCACGCAGGCCATTACATCAAATGCAACAATTCATATGGCTCCGGCCAAATTGTCATAATCACAACACACAGGTCATGAAACAATTACACACATGCATCACATACACATAGAGGCCATACCGATCACAAAACCTGCAAAACAGAGTTATGCGATTCCGACGTCCGAACTTAAAACGCCGAAAACTCTATCTTCTGGGCCTAATTTCACAAATCTAAATTTTGTCGAAATAGAAAAACTGTTCTGAACCAAGTCTAACTTTTTCTGTAGATACAAATCGATATAAAGTTCGCCTAAATCTGAGTTCGTATGCAAAAGTTATGACTGTTTTACCGTAAAACACGCTTTTGCAACAAAACGGAATTCGCAGTAGATCAAATCTACTTCCCTATGCATCTCATGCATCTGGTTTATGCCCTAAGTTTCGATTCGACCAATCACATTGATCTCCAACCGCAGCGACTGGGTTTATGTGCATCACTTAACTCCGATGGCGGAAAACCGACCGGTAGGAGTATGTCGTTAAACAAACTTCGCAGCTAGTTTACGAAACTAGGTCATAGATCGATCTGAAACTATGCATATCTCCATATGCTCATATCCGAATCTATAACGAGACAGCACTGGCTCTTGATACCGCTGTATGAATATGGGGTAGCAAAAACAAAAATTTTCTACTGCATAAACCAGGATTACTGCAGTTATAGATCACGGGATTACCACTAGACGCGCGGTTGTAGAACTTCTGTAGCGCGTCGGTGTAGTGCAGATGGAAGCCGGCAGTGCAGTTGCATGAACCACCTCACGAACGGCTCGTCCTTGTGCAGCAAGCGCAGCACCTCCACGAAGTCCACACGTACGGGAAGAAGCTTCGCACTCCGGATTTCTAGATCCGCGAGAACGAACTAGGGCTAGATGCACGAGGAAGAGGAACAGGGAGGGGGGTGCTACTGTAGCGCGCCATTACTGTTCATGGTATTGTTCATCTACGTGAATAGTAGCCAGGGTTAGGGTTTTTAGGCGCCCCCTCCTCTGTTTATATAGCCCCTTATGTGGGCTGCCTTGGGCCCCACCTTGGGTGCCCCCTTTTGGGCCTAAATGGCCCATTAGTGCATCTAAGCCCAATCTAATTCGGATTTCATCCTTATCATGCTTCTTTCCCTTAAGTGTGTGACCCTATGGGCTCACATGCGAATAGACATGGCCCGAGTACTCTTACTCGGTCCAATAGTAGACAATGGCCTCTAGCAAGACATGTCAACTCCTATACGCACACAAAGATCGTATCATACGAACCGCCACAATATCATATACATGTTTTTCCTTTTGCCTCACGATATTTGGTCTAGCTTAAAGCCGACCACTCTTTCTCGATCCTGTGATTCGGAATCCTTGGTTAACTCTTAACCCCAGCATGGCCATGCATTTCCTGATCCGAATCAATCGAGGGGCCCAGAGATATCTCTCTCTTGTAGAGAGGGGCAAATCTCATCTTGACCGACTATCTCTCATAGCATGCTTCTTGACAGACCCGAAAGCCATCTTTATGACTACCCTATTACGGTGCAGCGTTTGATGGCTCCTAAGTAAATCGGTTCACATCTTGAGTACATATGACGATCTCAGGTCTTAGGACACAGCGTACATATTGTGTAATGAGAAGTCATCATCTCGTGTTGGGTCAGTTCAATCTCATGTCTCACATGAGCCCACATTATTAGTTTGACATCACCATGTCCATGACTTGTGAAACGTAGTCAATCAACTAATACATGTGCTAGTCTAATATTCATGTGTGTCCTCATATGAACTCCGACTAGGAACACTTTAGAATATTCATACAAGTAAAGAGTTTCACAAATACTTTACAGAAGCATTAATCAATGCAAGTTGTCATCCATGAATATTCAAGGAACACTTTATTAACCATGAATACAAGGAAATATGATTGCCTCTAGGGCATATTTCCAACAGTGTGCCCTCTACTGATATAGCTCTGGTCGTACGAGCGCTTTCCCGTGGGTCGACTAGAGATGGACTTCGAGCCGTACACCCAGCTGTCCCCAGACCACCACGACATCGACAGACCGACGATGGGTTCGCTGTGGTGTCTCAGAAGGGTACGTTAAATCATTGTTGTTACTTATTATTACTTGACTTCGAAATGCTACAAATTAATATTAAATTTTTTATATTATGCAGCCATCTTGGGTCGGCATGCAGGTGAGGAAGTTGTACCCTAACTTCATGGGATAGTTCGACAGTCTTGTGGACAAGGATGTGAGGTGGACTCCGTTCACTGCAGCCGACATTTACGCCCGCGCATCGAGCAGTCTTTCTTCCGTGTGCCTGCGAGACCAGAAATACTGGATGACGAGAAAGCTGATCCTTTATGACATCCACGTCGAGGAGTACCAGGTCAACCGGGTCATGAGGCAGTTCGGTCTCTACCAGCAGACCCCCGTCCCGATTGTGCACTCAGTGGAGCCCCACTTGCACAGGTATTGAATACATAGTTACATTACCAATTAATTTTATTTTTACATGGTACCATTAAATGTGGATGCACTCTTTTTTTGTATTGTAGGTGGACACATCAGGGGCAGCCACCAAGGTCACTGTGGGCCGACAAGGTCCGTCCTTACGTCGAGTCCTGGGCCACAGCCCTTGACGACGTCGTTTTTTAGGATCGGCCACACAGCGACGAGGCGTTCGCGGACTACCTACGGTGGTACCTTCCGAGGACGCGCACCCGTATCGTGCACGTTCCACCAGAGGCTCCGATCGAGGCGGCAGCTGTGTCCGAGACGTACCCCCTGGTGCGAGACCAGAACTTCGCTATAGCGGTACGTTTGTCAAATTGATTTTGCATTGTTTAAAACCGAGCGCATATGATGTTAATACCTTGTCGGTTTAGTACGACGTCATACGAGCGATTGAGTCCGAGGCCGTGTAGAGCATGGGCCACTACCATGACATGACACCCGCACAGCACCAGAGCACGCTGAAGAGGATCGTCAACCTGTGCGGCCAGTTTCGGCGAACCGTGACTTGTCGTACAGATGACACCTTACTTCCACCTCGAGCTACAGGGCCGGTGCCTAGGGCCAGTCCCTCGGAATGACGGTCAGCACCCGTGGCCCAGTCAGGTGCACCGCCACGGCCACCAGTCACGATGGCGACACCGTCGGCGTCTGCAGCTCCGCCCCCGTACGTGCTTCGACCAGCACTTTTGTACTCGGAAGGTAAATCATCCTCTAACCTCGTCTCACTCTGATAGTACGGCAACATGTTAAAGTTCATTAATAAAATTGTACCTATTATTCATGCAGGGCCTGGCTCATCGTCGTTTACTCTGATAGATCCGTCCGGCGCTGGATCTTCCTCCCGTCGACGTCCCATTCAAGATTCAAGTACATTTAAGAGCACTTGTTAATATGCAATAACAATGATGGATGCTGCCTTGTGAATCAGAGTACTGGCAGCTCAGAGGGACAGACAACAATGAGGAGGCTGCGGACTTGGACGACCTCGAGCAGGTGGATTGGGTGAACACATTCATCTCTACTGCACTGTTGCCAGAGGAGGTCGGCCCTTCCCAGCTGGGGGACGCCCCACCCGTGCCGCAGGACTCCACTCAGGGGGAGCAGACACCTATTCTTGAGCAGACTCGTCGGTCCACTCGCGAGGCCATTCCACCAGAGCCACTCACGTACTCGCAACACCACACTAGGGCGGCCCAGGCTGCAGAGCGACGTGGCAGGAGGAGAGGGGGCAAGCGCGGACGCATATAGTGTACAGGTTGTTGCTTGTTAATTACTTTCTTCCGTCAGACTATGTCATGCAGGTCTATGCAAACTATGATATGCGTGCTACCCTCATGTCCCGTGACCTGTTTGTATTGTGATGATGGGATGTGTCAGTTACGTGCCATTATGACGAGTAGGCCGGTGCAGTGCTTTCGGCGATGGGATGTGTCCATGCCGTGCCATTATGACGATTAGGCCGGTGCCGTGCTGCGGTCCGGGTGATGGGATGTGTCGGTGTAGTGAAATAATCACGAGTAGGACGATACAATGGCAGTACTACTATTAGGTCCGTGCGAGAGTATGATCGATGGGATACGACATTGCACTGACAGTACGACGACTAGGCTGGATGCACTACAACTATGACCAGTACCCGTTGATCCGAGGCCGCGGTGTCATGACCGCCTATATATATCCGCAGTGGCAAACGCATTGCTCCTCGCTTCGGTAGCAGCGTCTTCCTGAAGTAGTTATGTCTGGGGGGTCGTCTAGTGGTAAGAGTTCAGTGGTGGGAGAGGAAAGGGGTTACGAAAGGGACCGCTTATTGTGTGGGAGGGTCCTATTGGTCCTGAGATTTATCCAGAACTAGTGTTTGAGTTTCCGGTACAGAACAAAAGTGAGTTCACTACCACAAAACCTCTGAGAGGATACGATAACAGCAAAGAGGATTGGCCAAAATGCATGCATAGTGAGGACTGTGTAGTGCAGATGATGACCGAGGGAGAGGATGGAGGCCGTCGTTTCTTCAAATGCCCGCGAGCATGGGTAACTTTAACTAATCTTTGTTTGTAATATGTGTCGTATCTCGTTCCTAGTACTTACCCCAGGTTACACGTTTCAGTCTTCCACAGATGAGGATGGGTGTAGGTTCGTTAGGTGGGTGGATCCAGCTCCTATTCATCCACATCAAGAATACATTGAGTACCTGCAGAATCGTATCTTCGATCAAGAATACAATGTTGCCGTTTCATAGGACAGAATCTGCAGCGATCCATACTGCAACTGTCCGTGTCACAAGAAGGATGGGGATCTGCCACCTCCGCCGCCACCGCCGCCGCCACCAACAACGGACGCTTACTATGGCGTAGGAGCCACACAATATGCAAGGTGGCCGCACTATTAGGTGTAACCTTTGTTATATTCGATTATAAGCTGCCTATATAAAAACCTACGGCATGCTAGGTGTATGATAGCGTGATGTCTGTATGCCGCTTGAAGTATCCTAGTGTTTGTGTATGGTCTTCACTTGTTTAATGATGTTTGCATGCTGGGGAACCATTTCTCACTGATGTGACACATCCAGGCCAAAGGACACAGCTGTGTGGGGTGTGCAGTGCTTTTATCACGAATAGACTGGTGCAGTGCTATGCATAGGACCAGTGACATGACAACTCACTGAATTATTTTCGGAATGTCCGTGAACATAGCCCATGGACCTTCCAAGTTGCTCCATAAATAAGGCCACCAGGCAGACCATGGAACCATACAACTGCACACTGCAAGCACCAAACAACTCAAAAACATGTCTTCCTCAGGATCCACCTATATTTCTTGGAGTAAGCGTCAAGCAAATGTACCCCAAGGAATCCAGGTGCCTATGTGCTTTTGCGGTTCGTTGTGCAAACTCATGAAGTCGTCAGTCTTGGGAGGCGACTTCGGGATGAGGTTCTTCATGTGCGAAAACTATGAGTATGATCCACCCAAGCGTTACGGCAACGACCGAGCTAAGGTACTAAATTATACTACTAGAGTTTCGCAAATGTTGACCAGTTACTGATTACTAACATGATTTGGGAAAAGTCTCCACCGCCTCTATGTGATTTTGTGCAGTGGTTAGACACCGAGCAATCTCAGGAGGCTAAGGATCACATTGAACGCGAAGCAAGGTGGGCTGCAGAAAGGTGGCAATGAATGCTGCACGAGAAAAAGATGGAGGAGAAGAGCAAGAAATACCAGGAAGAGATCAGGAAGAGGATTGCAGAAGTGGAACGTCAGGAGGCAGAGGCACATGAAGCTGACAGGGAGAAGAAGCGAGAGAGGGCCCACTGTGCTAAGGAAGCAGGGCCTGAAGCTATTAGGAAGGGGAAATATCCCCGGTGCACTCAGTAAAGCACCACCATGTACTCTCCGCAATTTAAATTCCCTAAGGCATGTTACCGTGTTGCATGTGCCACTGTAGTTCATTCTTTTAGTTCCAAGTTTAGAGCAATGGTATCACGCGTCATTTACCATAGTAGTACAGACGCAATGACCCGTTGCTGTGTTATCGTTATCTTAATGAAATCCAGGACTTTGTGGCTCCTGCCTTATTTTATTGTGCATTGGATTCGAGTATAAAGTAAAGTGACATGAGTTGACGTTGAAAAGACGCTAATTGAGTGCCTTGTCTGTCCTATGCAGTGAACGGTGATCACTTTTGCTGGCAGCGGTGTGGAGCAGTGAGTGGTCCCTTCCGACGTTAAACTTGTAAGGGCAGCTATGTGGCGCAATGAGGGCATCTCGTGACTCCGTCACTGTTTCAAAGGACAATGCTGGCAGCCCTTCGTGTTGTCCTGTGCGAGGTCAGCAGGGTGCAGCAGGGACTGGTCATTTCTGTGTTTAAAGAGAGAGGGCAGCAGTGTTGAGCAGTGAGTGGTCATGTCAGTCCTTAAAGTGCGAAGGGCAGTAGTCTCATTTAATCGTGAATTGGATTCGACTATGAAGTGAACTGACACAACTTGACGTTGAAACGACGCTAATTGATTGCTTTGCCTGTCCTGGGGTGCGAGTGCAGTAGTGTGCCACAGTGAATGGAGATCGCTTTTACTGTCGTGCGATTGCAAAAGTCAGGAGCAGTGAGAGGTCGTGTCCGTGTTTAAAGTGCGAGCAGTGAGCGGTGTGGAGCGTGCGAGTGCTGAAGTCAGGAGCAGTGAGAGGTCGTGTTCATTTTAAAGTGTAAGCAATGAGCGGTGTGGAGTGTGCGAGTGCAGAAGTCACGAGCAGTGAGAGGTCATGTCCGTGTTTAAAGTGCGATCAGTGAGCGGTGTGGAGCGTGCGAGTGCAGAAGTGTAGAGCACTGTGGAGCAGTGAGAGGTAATGTCTGTGCTTAAAGTGCTTGAACTATTGACATGAAACATCACTGTGAATGCTAAATGATAGACTCCATGACTCCCTCGCTGTTGGAAAGGACGATGTAGGCAGCTCTGCGTGTATAAAAGGTGAGCATGAGGTTACCGAGAGCACAGGCTTGCAAATTTGCTTTCACATATTTTCAGTTAGCCCAAACAACTGCTATGAGCTCCTCATTCTCCATGGCAGCTTTCCACCAGGAAATGGAGGCTAATCTAGGACCCCCTCCTAACGATCCCAATAGATGTATTACAGATCGCAAGGTATGGCCGAAAGGTGTAGAGCCACCCGATTTCTATTGCCAGATGCGTTGTGTTCCGAACATATCTCGTGATGACGAGACTTTTGGCTAGAGGTATTGGTGTTGCAAGAATATCGAGGAAGTCCAAAAAAGAGGTGCAACATCACAGGTATAGATTAATTTTTAAAGATGTTTGTCTAGTGGTTTTGCTTTTTTTTAATAAATTTGTTTCTTTTCTTGTTTACAAAAGCACGCTGGTGATGGGACGCACACTCATTGGTGTCACTTCCATGAGTGGATTGACACATGGATCACTCGTCGTGATCAGCAATATATGGCGTGGTTGAAGAAGGTGGATGAAGATGTAAGCAAGTGCGAGCGCGAGAAACCAAAACGGGCGAGACGTGATAAGGGTACTGGCCGTGAATGATGGATGGTCTACTGGCCCATTTCATTTGGATCAATCCTGCTATCAGAATAAGTTATGTTCGTTCCCGACCAATATGTTGCATGTTTGTTTCGGAAGCCTCTTTTCGCTTCCTATGTATTGTTTTTTTCTACCATGCTTTTCATGTGTACTCGTGGTGTTACGGAGTTTGTTCTCCTTTCTAATAAAATCGTGCATCATCCGGCATTGGAAAAAAAATCATACTAGTACTCTGTAAAAATAGAAAAAAAATTGGGCAACTACTTGCACAATCGGTCACCACAATCAATAAAGTTTCTAAACAAATATTCGTTGCACTGGCGGACCATCTGACCATAGGATCCGACACTATGCTAGATAATACGGACCTAACATAACCTGGCAGACTGCCCTCTCCCCAAATGCGGATTGTCCGCCTATTACAATGTTTGTACATCAAAACCTTCTTTCAATATTTTCGGACGTCCGAACCGCTATTATTTTCGGACGTCCGATCCGCTAAAAAAATGTCTTTAAACCTGGCCAAGACTTGCTAGCCAGAGAGTAATGGAAGGTATAGGGAGATTACTGCAAAGACTTGCTGCTTCAGTCAAATGCACGGCGTGTTGAGAATGGGAGAGGCTGCGGCCAGCTGCGTGCGTTGCATGATTACCATGTCTTGTATACATGGGGGTGCGACAATTGCATCCTTTTTTCAAGGAATTATGGTTCGGGCACGGAGCTAAATGATTTCGAAGATATAATGGTTGGGAATAGTGCTAAGAAAAAGATGTTGTTAAACTAGGAAAAACACAAGAATAATAGATCCAGGACACACAAGAATAATATAGACTCAAAGGGCATAGACAGCCTGCTGGTAGCCAGCTAAAACCTATCGCCAATTCAATTGGCAAAAGGTTACTGGGCCCTGTACAGGACGGCTATCACCGGGCGTGGCACGGCGGTACCTCCTGCCGCTAGTTCGTTCGGTGGTAAGAAGCTACCGCCGGATCAACTGGCGATATGTGGAATGGGCCGTGGCCCAGCCGACATACTGCCGGTTCATCCGGTGGTAGCTCGTTACCGCCAAACCAATTGGCGGCAGGGTGACAAATTTGCAAAAAATTATTTCAGTATATATTTTTGATAAATAAAAAAAAATAAAAAAACTCTTGCTACACGAGCGCACCGCGTCGAGCACCGCCGCTCGCCAACGCCCACGGTGTTGACCCTATCCCTGATCGTAATTGCTTGGCTCAGATCAGCCTCTTCGCCGAACACCTACCACGCAGTGCCGGACAGCCGCCGGCCCCCGACGACCACCACACCGTGTTCGGTGTCCGACAACCACCACACCGCCGGACTCCACCACACCGCACCCAACAACCACTTCTCCACGTCGGACGGCCACCACACCGCATCTGACAACTGCCGCTACGGACGGCCGCCCTCCTCGGCAGCGCGAGGAGCTGGCCGCCGCTGTCAGCTAGAAGTTGGCCGACGCCCGGATGAAGGCGTATCTGGACGGGCTATGCAGGGGGAGCGGGATCGGCCCCACGCCGAGCTGGAGGAAGCCCTCCAGGACCGTGACGCCTTCGCCCGAGAGCACAGCGAGATGGTGGGAGACCTGGACGCTGAGAGGGACCTGCGGCTTCCCGTCATCCGGGAATGCGATGAGAGGGCGGAGGAGCTTGCTGCCGACATGAGCTTGAAGCTCAACGCCGAGGCGGTGGCGTGACGATAATTGGTAGGGAGATTGCCGGCGTCGCGCACGGCAGCAAGAACGGCGGTGCCGCCTCGAACGAGAGAGGAAGGAGAGAGAGGTTGCTTTACGGTTTTTCTAATTCGATGATCGTTCTCTGTGTTCAACCGGCACCAATAAGGGTTCGGCCTCCCCATGAACCCTTACACGGCTCATAGGCCCAATACGGCTCGCATGCCAGTACAAGAGACAACGACACGCAGACCCATAACGGTGTGTGACATTCCTCCCCCCTTAAGGTGCATCTTGCCCTCAAGATGCAGCAGAAGACAGCACGATGTAAGGAATTGCTGTCAGGTTGCCAAGATGAACTGTAGTCCTTCAGAAGTGATATGTTCTCCCAGCGTGCCCAGTGGCGTGGCCAATCCTTCCACTTGACTAGAACGTGTGGAGTTACAGAACTGCCACCTTTCATAAGGTAGAGATCAAGTACCTGAGGTTCGGCTAAAGATACATCCGTGGAGAGAATGTGTAGATGATCATCAGGGGAGACAGTAGTTCCCGGTGGTAATGCTTTCTTCAATTGGGAGACATGGACCACCGCATGGATTTGAGAAGTGGATGGAAGCTGGAGCTTGTAGGCAACCTTCCCCACACGTTGCAGTATAAGATAAGGGCCAAAGTACCTAAAGGTGAGCTTGTAATTGGATCTCCTATGAACAGACTGTTGGATGTGTGGCTGAAGCTTTAGATAAACCCAATCACCGATAGCAAATTCACACTCGACCCGATGCTTATCAGCTTGGTTCTTCATGCGTTATTGAGCACGGAGTAGGTGCTGCTGTATAGCTTGAGTCATAGCTGAGCGCTCATTTAACCATTCCTGAAGATCAGTGACAGTAGAGGCATCGGCAGGAACAAAGCCAAAGTGACGGGGTGGGTATCCATAAAGGACCTGAAATGGTGTCCGGCCCAGAGCTAAGTGGTAAGTGGTATTGTACCAATACTCAGCGAGAGATATCCACTGAGACCACTTTGTTGGACAGGAATGCACTAAACATCGCAAGTATGTTTCCAGGCATTGGTTCAACCACTCAGTTTGCCCATCGGTCTGAGGGTGATATGAAGAGCTCATGTTCAGGGTTGTATCGGTGAGGCGAAATAGTTCCTTCCAGAGAGAGCTAGTGAATATACGATCTCTATCAGATATTATCATGGTAGGTAGCCCATGCAACTTGTAGATGTTACTAAGAAAGAGCTGGGCAACTGATAGGGCAGCATAAGGGTGAGACAGTGGTATGAAGTGACCATATTTGGAAAACTTGTCAATAATCACGAGAATGGTGTCATAGGATTTGGATTTGGGCAGGCCTTCAATGAAGTCTAGGCTAGTAATGTGCCAGGCCTGGGATGGAACAGGTAATGGATGCAAAAGATCAGGGAGGCGACAATGTTCAGACTTTGCTTGGCTACATACCTGACACTTGGAAATATAGTCCTGAATGTCTTGTTTCATGTTTGGCCAATAGAAGAGAGCCTTCACCTTGTGATAAGTGGCTGTAATACCACTGCGACCACCCAGACCACTGGCATGCAATGCTAAGAGCACAGCTTGATGTGCCTCTTTATGATTCCCCAGCCATATTTTGCCCTTATACTTGATGATACCATCCACCAATTCATAGCCCTTGGCATTATTGGGAACTACACTCAACTCAGTGAAAAGCTGTTTGGCCTGTGGATCCTGCTGATAGCCTTCCACAATGATTTCCAGCCACTTGGGTGTACTGATAGAGATGGCATGAACTATTTCAGGGGTACACTATCGAGACAAGGCATCAGCAGCCTTGTTGTCTGGACCTTTCTTGTATACCAGCTTGTACTGGAGGCCCAAGAGCTTGATGAAGGCCTTTTGTTGCATACTTTGATGGATTTTCTGCTCACCCAAATGGATTATACTGTGTTGGTCAGTGATAATAGTGAATTCTTTATGCTGCGGGTATTGTTTCCACTTTTGTAACATCCATGATAAGTGCCAAACACTCTTTCTCATAAGTAGAGAGAGTCTGGGCTTTGACTCCAAGAGCTTTGCTCAAATATGCTACTGGGTGGTTATTTTGCATAAGAACTGCTCCCATACCAACAGCTGAGGCATCTGTTTCAATGGTGAAGGATTTAGTGAAATCTAGGAGGGCCAACACCGGAGCTGATGTCAGTGCTGCTTTCAGTGTGTCAAAGGATTCTTGATGTGAGGGAGTCCACAAGAAAACAGTGTTCTTCTTAAGCAGCTATGTTAAGGGCCTACTGATAATGCCATAGTTCTTGATGAACTTTCTGTAATACCCAGATAGGTTTAAGAACCCTCTCAGTTGTTTCAGATCAGTGGGGACAGGCCACTCCTTGACAGCCTGAATCTTGGTTGGGTCTGTAGCAACCCCAGCAGCACTGATGATGTGACCCAAATATTCCAAGGATTGAGTGGCAAATGAGCATTTAGAATATTTGAGTAGGAAGTGGTGCTCATGCAGAAGGTGAAAGACCTGTTGGAGGTGGTTGAGATGTTCCTCCAAGCTGGTACTATAGACCAGTATGTCATCTACAAACACTAGGACAAATTTCCTCAGCATGGGTGCAAAAATTGTGTTCATAATCTGTTGGAAGGTGGCTGGAGCATTTGTTAAGCCAAGGGGCATGACCTTAAATTCCCAATGGCCATGTTGTGTTTTAGATGCAGTCTTATGTTCATCTGCAGGGAGCATCCTGACCTGATGGTAACCAGACCTCATATCAAGTTTAGTGAACCACTTTGCTCCTTTGAGTTCATCCAAGAGTTCATCCACAATTGGCAGAGGGTATTTGTTCTTCACTGTTATGGCATTCAGGTTTCTATAGTCAATGCAAAACCTCCAAGATCCATCTTTCTTCTTGAGTAAGAGCACTGGTGAAGCATAAGGGCTGGTGCTAGGCTGAATAACTCCATTGACCAACATTTCTTTGACTTGTCTCTCTATCTCTGGGTGGGTGAGTATCTGTAGGGTTTGACATTGACTGGTTGTGCACTAGGTAAGAGTGGTATGGAATGGTCTTGGGACCGAGTGGGTGGTAGTGTGGTTGGTTCTTGAAAGAGAGAGCTATGGGTTTGTAATAGTGCTTCAACCTATGGTGGGATGGTATGGGTTGACTGCTGGCTGGACTGATGAGAAGACAGTTGCACTAGCTGAGCCACACCTCCTTTTCTTAGCAGGCCCTTGAGTTTACTGACTTTGAGTTTGGTGCATTTGGAGACACAATCTTTAACACCTGTGAGGGTAATTCTTTGGCTCTTATGAGTGAACCTCATTTTTTTCCTTTTCCAGTGAATCCACATGGGGCTGTATTGCTCCAACCAGTCCATTCCCAGGACTATGTCATAACATTTCAGATCTAGAACTCGTGCACTGGTGGAAAAGGTGTGGCCCTAAGTCCACCAAGTGATGTCTTTTACTATCTGCTTACTTGGCATTTGAGTTCCATCAGCCACAGTGACTTGTACTTCTGAAGCTTCTTCTGTCTGAAATTGCAATCTGTGAACAGTTGCTGCACTAATAAAGGTGCTAGAGCTGCCAGAGTCCACCAATAGTAAGATCTCCTTATTGTTGATCAGGCCTTGGAGTTTGATTGTTTTTCTGCCTTGGATGCCCTCATGTGCAGACCAGGATAGGGATAAAACATCTTCATCACTAGAACTGTCAAGAGGTTCTTGCTCATCAGTGCTAGTATCTTCTATGCTCATAGCATCAAGCACCTCTTCCATGATGTGCAGAGGTATCTGATCGGGATACTTGTGACCACTGGCCCATTTTCCCCCACATTTCATACACAACCCTTGAGCTCTGCACTATGACCTCAATGCAGTCAGCTTATCATCCCATTTGGCCTTGCTAGGAGTACCAGGAGTGGATACAGTGGTGATTTTAGTTGGTGCTGCTCCCAGAACACCAGCAGAGCCTGCAGTTGAAGGCCTGGAACTGAACTTGACCACCTCTCAGAATGGTTTATTGTGATACCTCTTGGTAGAGGCTTCCAAGAGATCCTCCTGCATGAGAGCCAAAGACAAGGCGGTATCAATTGTTTGAGGCCGGCGTAACGTGATTGCATTACCAATGTTATACCTCAGACCATCCAGAAACTTTTGAACAAAAAACACCTCATCTATACTAGAGTTGTGAACCAGGACTCTATGTTTGGCTTGTTAAAACCGCTCAGCATACTCAAGGATAGAGCTAGTTTGTCTAATGGACAGGAGATCACACATGTAATTTTGGTACAATTCACACCCAAACTTTTGTTCTACAGCAACACATAAATCCGGCCAACTATCGACACCATGATGGGCCTCATAAGTTTGAAGCCAGAGAGCAGCATTATCAGAGAAATTCAGAGTAGCAAAAGGAACCCAGAACTGAACAGGGCCTGAGTACATGGAAAAGTATTTCTCACAATTCTCCTTCCAAATTCTAGGATAGTCGCCCTTGAATTTTGGGAAATCAAGTTTAGGCAATTTGAAATCTCTGATGTGAGTGGAATGGGAATTAGGACACCTATCGGTGGCCTCAGGTGAATCCAACGCAGGGGAGGGTTGAGTATGGTTGGAGGACTCACCCTTGACTAGGGTATGATGGGAGAGGAAGGATTTCCCATCGGCACCCTGGTGGACATGTGCAACGCGGTGGCCGTTGGCCCGCCCCTCTTCCTCGCACGACGAGGCCTGAGGCGGGGCTGTGGCTGCCTCCAACGCCTCCATGCGTGACGTAAGATCCTGGACGGACTTGGTCAGCTCGACGGAGATCTTGTCGGTGTCGATGCTCCAAGTGTTGATGGCATCCACGGTGGTGACGAGTTTCAGTTGGCCCGCTTGGAGGGCCTTGACTTCAGAGAGCAGTAGATCCAGCTTCTCTTCAGTAGTCGCGATCCATGTTGTGAGGTAGGTGGTTTCTTCCCATGGGGTCGGGGTTTAGACGGAGGCGGTGGGGGTGGTGGAGGCGATGGCGAATTGGCTTTTGGTGTGGTGGTGGTGGTGGTGGTGGTGGTGGTGGTGGTGGAAGAGGAGGTCGCCAGCGTCAGTAACTCCGGCGGGCCAAGATCAGATCGAGTCGCCACGGTGGAGCAACGGCTCTGGTACCAAATGTGACGATAATTGGTAGGGAGATCGCCGGCGTCGCGCGCGGCAGCGAGAATGGTGCCGGCATCGCGCGCGGCAGCGAGAATGGCGCCGGCATCGCGCGCGGCAGCGAGAATGGCGCCGCCACCTCGAATGAGAGAGGGAGGAGAGAGAGGTTGCTTTACGGTTTTCTGATTCGATGATCATTCTCTGTGTTCAACCGGCACCTATAAGGGTTCAGCCTCCGGCCCACTTACACGGCTCCTAGGCCCAATACGGCTCGCAGGCCAGTACAAGAGATAACGGCACGCAGGCCCATAACAGTGTGTGATAGGCGGTTGCCAGTATGGCTGTTGGGGTCGCTCTGCACGCGCTTGACGCCGTGCCGGAGCAAGGGCCGAGCTTGCTCGCGGACCGGGCCCTTGGCATCGTGGACTACATACGGGGGATGATCAAGAGCGCGCTGCTGTTTGGAGTGCAGCATAACAGCAGCGCAGCCCTCGTTCATGATTGCTCATTTCATAGCGAGAACATCAATCTCCCGGTGCTGAGTCAGGGCTTGGCTCCCCGGTACGCCGACGAGGAGTTGGACCAGATCGAGGAATTTTTTTATTTTTAATATAATTTTTAATTGAAATTATGTATTAATACTGCAGATTTGAGAAATTACAAAACTAGAGCACAATTGTCTACCCAGTAGACGAACTTCAAATTTCGTCTAGCCAACATACGACAAAAATAGATTTTGTTTATCCAGCAGATGAAATAAATTTAAAAATGTAATTTTTAGCAATTTTCGTCAACTGTGCATGGTTTTGCATGACGAAATCAAGATATTGTCTACCC
Organism: Panicum virgatum; assembly: GCF_016808335.1. Classification (NCBI taxonomy): domain Eukaryota; kingdom Viridiplantae; phylum Streptophyta; class Magnoliopsida; order Poales; family Poaceae; genus Panicum; species Panicum virgatum. The sequence continues at coordinate 10,138,296 of NC_053145.1, read as the reverse complement.
ACTGGACGAAATTTAGATATTGTCTACCCACTGGACGAAATTTAGTAAATAAACATTTTTACCATGATTTGCAGTGTGCTCCATATTTTAAATATATTTTAGTATAAACTTCATTTCTTTTCTATTATAAACTGTGTAGGGATAATGTGAATTATCAATATACTGCAATTAGCGCCAAATTAGGCAAGAGCCATAAATTCCCAGCTTTCCTTAAGATAACAATTACAAAGCAAGGGGTCATTGCGTCTGTACTACTACGGTAAATGATGTGTAAGACCTTTCCCTGGAGGAATTAGTAGATTAGTCATTAGTCACAACAAAAGTCGTAGTAGTACAGACGCAATGACCCGTTTCTTTGTAATCGTTATCTTAAAGAAAGCCGGGAATTTTTGGCTCTCGCCTAATTTGACGTACTAATTGCAGTACATCGATAGTTCACATTATCCCTACACAATTTATAATAGAAAATAAATTTAATTTATATTAAAATATACTTTGTAAAATAGATTCAAAATATGGAGCACACTGCAAATAATCATGGTAAAAATGTTTATTTACTAAATTTCGTTCAGTGGGAAAACAATATCTAGATTTCGTCCAGTGGTTAGACAATATCTAGATTTCATCATGCAAAACCATGCACAGTTGATGAAAATTGCTAAAAATTGCATTTTTAAATCTATTTCGTCTGCTGGATAGACGAAATCTATTTTTGCCTTCTTCATATACGAAATATTTGTATTTCGTCGACCTGGTAGACGATTTTTCTTAATTTCGTCTATTGGCTAGATGAAATTTAGATTTCGTCTACTGGGTAGACAATTGTGCCTTAGTTTTTGTAATTTCTCAAATCTGTAGTATTAATATATAATTTCGATTAAAATTTGTATTAAAAATTAAAAAATTCCCAGATCGAGGAAGAGGTAGCACCCCTTGCCCGCAACCTTGCTGCAATGATGGAGGAGGATGTCCTCCCCAAGACTGGTTAGTTTAGGTTCAGCGATAAGTCCGGATTGTCATGCCCTTTGAACTTCACATTTTGTAACTGAACTTAAGTTTTTCGTTTCAGCCGGTGCCTGGTGGACGGATACATCTTTGGTGCCCCGACCCTGCTTGGAGGCTTGACCCTTATTGAGCATGTGTCGCCGAGAGGCTGAGCTCTCGGCCTGCTGCTGCTCTGCCACGCGCAGGAGGTATACACGAAGCTTTCTAGCTCGCCCGGTTGAAGCGTGGTAGTCCTCCGCAGTCCTCCTGGATGTGCTGGTTCACGTCGCGCACGTGAGAGCGCGCGTCCGCTGTCGCCAGGGTAGCCTAGCTCGCGCTCGAGTTTGGCGCGCTCCTACTCTAGCTGGAGCTGCACCTCGTTGAGCTCTTTTAGCCGCTCCCACAGTTGTTCACGCCGCGTGGGTGGCGGCCTGGCGGGGCATTCGCACCTCTTTCACCATCGTCGTGGAAGGCGATTGGAGGCGTGGCCCTCCCTCACTGTCGTCGGCGACATGGCCATCAGGAGTGTTCACCATAAAGCAATCACGCGAGGAATGGCGGCTCTTTTCGTTGGAGTCCGAGTTGGAAATCCTTCCGCAAGGAAATTGTGGATGGACTCAGACATGTAGTCCGTCATGCACACGAACTCGATGTCCGCGGGCGACAGGTTGGTGTGCGATGCCACGAGGTCCTACATGACTTACGCCACGTTGCGCGGCCGAATGGGGACGTTGTCGGGGCGTTCCTAGTGACGTTTTCCGGGGAGAGTGGTTCCCCTCCGGAGAGTTGTGCCTTGATGTTAGCAAAAGAAAAGAGCACACAACGCAGACCGTGCTAGGCCGGTTAGGAACATAGAAAGGTGCCGAGCTGTTGCTCCATGCTCCCACGATCGGGGCCACAGTGCTCACTACTTGCGGGGTTGGGAGCCTTCAGGGCGTCCAGCTGTAGACCCTGCAAGGCCTCGGCGATCCGCTCCAGGCCACCCTCCGTGTCTATGATGAAGTGCAGGCCGCCGAAGAGCACGAGTGCGCTCAGGACCCATCCTCCCCTACCTGGCGTGGCTTGCCATCCGCAGCCTACTAAAAAAACGAATGGGACGCGCAAAAGGCCCCTCGTTGGCGCGCAAATTGTCGGTGTTCTGAACCCCCAGCTAGTAAATTTCGTGCTTTGCGCGTCTGGCCCGGATGTTACGCCAGAGGATGCGAGGTTTATAATGGTTTGAGCAGAACGTCCTACATCTAGTTCGCGACTGCTAGCGTGTCTTGCGTGATTTTGTAGTAGGGGCCTAGGGGGTGTAAAAAGTCGAACCCCTGGCCGAGAGCCCTCCTCTCTCTTTTATACACTAAGGGAGAGGGGTCGGTGTATGAGAGAGAGAGAGATGCTTGTGTGCGTCTTGGAGGGAGAAGATCTCTCGTGGTCCCACTACGCCTTCCTTAGGTACGGGAGCCCCGCTTGGTCCGCCGGTGCTTCTCCCTCGTCAAGTTGTGGGCCCCGTTGGCCTTGTCGTCACCGTCCGCCTCTTCCACGGGCGGGTCTTTCATATCGCACGGTTTGTGTCGTGAGGTGCAGTGGCTCCGCATGCCCGGGCGGCACACGTCTCTCCTCTATATCTCGTCGCCTCCGTAAGCCTATAGAGGGTTGTGCTCCACTGTTCCCCTGTTAGAGCACGTCACCCGCCTGGTCTCTCGCATCCATAACGGTAAGAGGGCTGCGTTGGGACCGTTGGGGGCCTCGCTCTCTGAGTCGGGCGAGGATGGACCTCTCCCTGGAGGGTCGGGCGAGGTAGAGACCTCTCCATGAGGGTCGGGCGCACCTAGGCCCACGCACAGGGCCTGCGGGTGCCAACCCTATCCCTTAGGGTCGGGCGAGGCAGACTTTCCCTCCTAGGGGTCCAACGAGACTATCTTAATTGCACCAATTATTCGTGACCTCGAGACGCATGGTGGCTCCTCCCGCCTACTCTTGGGTATCCCTAATATTTATACCCGACAGGTACGATGGGTCTAGTCTTGATGAGAAAGAGGTTTTGATCATAGTTCTAAATAGCGGGTTATAGCCCAACTATAGTGGTGCTGTAGCAGGTCGCCGCAAAGGGCTATAGCAGTGATTTAGCAAGCTATAGTGGGAATTTAGTGCAATTTTGGATTGCTGCCGCTAAATCCTATAAACTGCTATTTAGAACTTTGGTTTCAATTCTTTCAACTTTTATAGTATATATTTATAGTATACTCCCTTCATCCTAAAAAAATAAGTCATTCTAGAAACTTTAGGACAAATTAATAAGAAAGTGAAATGATCATGTTTGCTCTTATTTATTATCTATATTTGACACTAATTAATTTTTGCAGGCTCATACACTTTTTAAATAGAGTAAGATGATTTGTTTTTTAGGATAAATTTTGAATCCTAGAGACTTGTCTTCTTGGGACGGGGTAAGTAGATGTAAGAGCAAGGGGACGGCAACCGTGCCCAAACAGATGGAGAGGAGAGCAAGGGAATTTCATATATCTATAAAGGAGGCATGTTGGTCATACAAATCCTGATGATGTAACATATGGTGCATGTATAATTGAATTCTTGATACTAGCTAGTCGTGCAATTGCGTGGGCCACCCTACTGCTTTATGCTAAGAACACGAGCAAATGATCATGCATGTCCATTACATGATCTTTATTTTCTTTCTATGAGAAAAGAGGAGCACCATGTATGCATGGAACCCAAGTACCCGACACATCAGCTCCGTCAGATCAGTTGCTGTGGAGGACACTCTGGAGCTGAGCTCCCAGCGCCGGGAGCGTGACGGGCTTCTGGATCAGCCCGTTCACCCCCGCCCGCCGGCACATGTCGCGCACGCCGTCGTCGACACCGCTGGCAGCCACGGCGACGAGGACCAGCAGCCAGCATGCGTTGCTGAGCTCCCGGATCCTGAGCGCCACCTCGAACGTGTCCGCCGCGGCGCCCGTGCCGGCGTCGCCGCGCGCGTCGATGTCGAGGACCACCATCTGGAACGGCGGCTCGTCGGCGGCGCTCCGCCCCAGCAAGCTCAGGCAGTCGGCCGCCGACGGCACCGGTAGCACCTCGCAGCCGAGCCGCTCGAGGAGCTTCCGCGTCACCTCCATGCTCGTGGCGTCGCCGTCGGCGAGCAGAATCCTCAGGCCGTTGAAGTGGTGGTGGTGGTGCTGGTGGTGAGGAACCGTCCTGGGCGCGTGCGGATTCCGTGGCTGCTGCAGCTGGAACCGCAGGAGGAGCGTCATGGTTTCTCCAAGGCCTTCGGACTCGGATGCCCACCACATGTTGCCATTCATCATCTGAAAAGATTTTGAGGAAATTTTAGTATCAATCGTCAACTGAATGAATCCCGAACTAAAATTAATACCTGCGCAATCCTTTTGCACATAGCTGTGCTCAACCGCACGCCGGCGGCGTCACCAGAGTCGGGACCGAGGCCAGACGGTGGCGGGCGAGTTGCAGGGGAACTCCCGGGATCGCTCTCCGGTGATCTTGTGAGCCCAACTTGGAACCTGACAAACACTTGGTTTCCACCGGAGAATTTCACTCGCTCCAGCACCGGGATCTGATCCTGGTTGGCGCCGACGATGTTACTGAAGCTGCAGACTGAAAATGACAGGACGGCGCCGGCGACATGGCCGTGGCATCGGCTCAGCAGAGCTCCCACCATGTGCAGCAGGAGGTGGAAGACTCTCTTGTCGTCGCCGACCACCCATTCCGGAAGAGAGCTGGCCTCCAGCTGCGGCGAGAAGCCGAGGCCCCGGCAGCGGGCTAAGCATCCGCCGACGCTGGCCGCGTCCGTGACCAGCGAGCGGAGGTCGAACGGCCTCCTCGCCACCAGCGTGAGACTGGACGGCGGTGGCGCGTCATGGCTGCCCGCCGCCGGCGTCGCGGACAGTGTCTCCATGACGTGGTCCGCCAGAGTCGAGGAGAGGGCGCTTGTCTGGGCGATGGCGTCGACGGCGAGCCTCTGCTCGGGGCGCAACGCGGCGGCCTCCTGCTGCATCACGGAGAGCAGGCCGACGACGGCGTGGATCGGCCTCCCCACGGCGTCGCGCGCGGCGCTGCGCGCGGCGTTCCTCGCCCTGGTCGCGGCCTCGAGCTCGTTCCTCGCGTGCACCAGCGCCCCGTGCTGCTCCGCCAGCTTGCGCCGGATCAGCTGCGACTCCTCCAGCGCCGCCGCGTGGGAGAGCGCGGCGGCCACCTGGTCGGCGACGGCCTTCACGATCTCCAGATCCTGGTTGCTCCAAGTCCAAGCTGCAGATGATGACCCATGGTCGTCGTCGTTACCGCGACGAACAAGGACTAAGATTGCGTAGCTCGCCAGCTCCGATGCGCAGCTCCCTCCGTGGAAATTTGGGATCCGTATTGCGGCCGCAGCTCCTGCCGGCGGCAGGCCCCCGCCGCTCGCCGACTCAACCACGGAGCCTGGCCTGAGCACCTCGGCGTCCTTGCTTGCCAGTACGGCGGCCACGTCAGGGTGACGGGCGGAGATGGCGCGTGTCTCCCTGTCGAGCACCTTGCCGCCTTGGTCCGGCAGCAGCTGGTGGGTCAGCTTGAGCACGCCGCCGCGGTGGGGGAGAGCGGCGGGCATCCAGACGGCGCAGTTGTGGAGGCCGAGGGCGTCGGCGAGCTGGAGCATGGTGGTGCGGAGGATGGCGCGCGCGTCGGCGGAGTCGCGGACGTGGCGCGCGACGGCGCGGGCGACGCGCCGCACGGCGTCCTCGCGGCGCCGGACGGCGGCGACGTCGCGGTCGAGCTGGCGCGCCTTGGTGCGGAGCAGGGACTCGCGGACCTTGATGCGGAGCAGGCGCGGGAAGAAGATGGGGAGGGAGACGGCGGCGGCGGAGGTGGCGACCGCGCCGAGGGCCTTGGCGGCGGTGAGGGCGAGGAGGACGCGGCGGGAGCCCGGGCGGTCGTAGGCGAGGGCGTTGAGCAGGTGGGTGACGCCGCACATGAGGATGAAGGTGCCGAGCTGGAGGAGCACCCGCCGGAGCGGCGCCAGCGCGGCGCAGGTGGCGAAGTAGAGCAGCTCCAGCGGGATGGACAGGAGCGACGCCGCGATAAGCAGGTCGCCCATCTTCTGCCACTGCAGCAGCGCATCCACCGCGGCGTCCTCGCGCCCGTCGCACCCGCCGCAGCGCCGCGCCGTCCGCGCCAGCACCGCGTCCGCCGCCGCCGCCGCCATCCCGTCCCCGGCCATCCACTCACTCATTCGGGCATGCATGTAGACATTCCTCGGCATGCAGGTTGCTGTGGCTGCGAGGAAGACAATCGTGTGTCAGCTACTCTGCATGCAGCAAAGTTGTGGCAGCCAGGTTCTATTTTGCTTGGGTTTTTGTCCGGGGCAGCAGCTATCCTTGCCGAGGCAATTCCATCCATGCAGGCCTAGCTACTCCGCTCCAAAATTTTTGGAATGCTCCATCAGAACAATGGTACTCCGTACGTGAAAAAGCAGGTCGAGAGGTAGTTTACCTCTTTTCCGAGCTAGGTCAAAAAGCAGGATGCGAGAGGGAAAAAAATGAGTGAGAAGAGAGGGGCTGCTGACAGGTGAGCCTGAAGGATAAAATTGTCTTTTTCATTCACGCTTAACAGCACATGGATGGAAATTTGGACGGAATGATACTACGAGGATAAATCAAAACTTCTATGGTATGAAAGGAAACTCAAAAAAATTTATGGTATATAAGGAATCCATCTAAATTTTTATGGTATTGAAGGAATTTTACTCTTTGATATAGATCCTATTAGCCATAGTACCAGCAGAGGTGTGCGTTGGGCCTCGGGCAAGATGGGGAGGTTGGGTTGAAGGGCCAGGAGGTTTGACTGCAGTTGCTCCGTTATCGCGTATGTGCTGCGGTTTCTTTTTGGTCAGCTTTCTCGCATTGGCGCGTGGTGAAGTTGGTGGTTGGGGCAGTCGACGTGCATTGATGTTCTTCGATTACGAGCACAGCGACGACGGTGCCCAGAGAAAGAAGACGATGAACAATCTGGTTGTAATTTCTAAGTTTTATAGGGTCCTTTTGTAAAAAGGGAAGTACTTGTATCTGTTCCTATCATCTTTTTTTTTGCGATAATGTTCCTATCATCTTTTAATACGATGCTTTCCTTTCTCGCAAAAAAAAAAAAGTTTCGGGGACAACTCCAAACTACAACAGCGGTTGGGCATGAAGCTGTACGGCTCCAGTATGATTAGTCTTTTGTGGGTTCCATGTCAACCGAGAGCTATACATTTTGAGATCAGAGGAGACCAATATGGCACCGAGAGTTCTACTTTAACCTCAACAGTTAAGTTTTACGACCTGAGGTTGAAAATCAGGCTCAGATTTAATTGAGTTAGGGTCAGTGTGTTTTCTTCACAATCTCATTATACTGTTACATACTTTTTCAAAGATAAATTAGTTTGTTTGTGAACTAATTAGCTTGTTGGATACTAAGTTAAAATAATCTAAACTTGAATAAATTTCCATAGAAGAAAAATAATATCTAACATATAAAATAAGTAAATTATGAAAATATATTTCATAATGGATCTAATTGTTTTCATTTAACACTCAAAGTATTACTACTTTTTTCTATAAATTTAGCTAAATTTTAAATATTTTACTTAGAACAAACAAAAAATGCATTACATTTCAAAACGAATGGAGTAAGAAGCATACATTGAATGTGGTTTTTTCAAGCCTGCAACTAGGGGTGGTAGTGGGCTATGTCACTAATATTCTCTTCACAATCCAATTTGGTACTCAATATTTTTAGCTCAAAATTATATAAAATTAGAGTCCGGTTCTTAAATTATCTAGACTAAAAATTAAAATCCTTTGCCATCTCTAATTACAACCAAAGATGGTTTTCACTGCTATATACTTAGTAGCCTATGAGGCTACGACCTCCATTGTATGTCCGCCGCTGCCTACTCTGGCTGCTTCCTGCCAGCAGACCCCCACCCCCAAAGCCAAAGAGTGCAGCACTGTGACGCCAGAATTCGCCACCTCATAAATAATTAAATAGGAGTGAGTGACGTTGAATCTGCATATCGGCTGGCTGCTTCCGCGCGACAAGAATCCGCCAAAGGAGAAGGGAGCTATTCGAGGTAAGGCGCGAGACCGCCAGCGCAGCCGTCGCACAAGGGTACCGTGGGCTGGCCCGGGCGCAACACAAAACTACGGGAACATGATGTGAAGTAAACTAAATTCGTAACTTTTAAATGAAATATGTTCAAATCAAATTTAGGTCGCACCATTAGTATTTAAAATAAGATCTCAGTCAACTATATTTAAATAACCACCATGGTGGAACATTTTTCAAGGAGGGGAACAATGTTTTCGTGAACTGGAACAATTGTTCCAGCTTCAAAATAAAATTATTCTACCTTTACAATATTTAAAAAATGGCTCAAATACAGTGAAGTATAATCTTGTTTAAAGATCTCATTATTAAAAACACGAGAATAAATTAAAATTTAATTTCGATGGATAATTTGAAAACTACGAATTCTTTACACTTTCCTTTGCACAAACTCCATGCACCGTGCACTAGTGCAGCACAAGGAAGAGCGGGCTCCTGCGACTGCGATGCTCCGGCTCCAGGTACCCAAGGACAAGGAGAATGCAATGCAACGGGCATTTTGTTTTAAAAGAAAAAGAGAGAGAGAAAGGAATGGGAAGAAGAATGATATCGACAAGTCGATCACAGCCCAACTAGAGCCTGGCCCAGGAAGCCTAAGCCGGCCCAAGCCTGCTTCCGCATCCGTCCCGGTGCGGATTGCTCACGCCGGCGAACTCCTCGAGCCGCCGCTCCCGGCTCCCCCTTCCCCCGGCGCGGCTTCGCCTCTGCGGATTCTTCGACGCCGGGCAACCTATCCTGCTTTCCCCGCGCAGCAGCCGCCGGCGACGGGCCCCTTCCTGGTCCGCGCCGTCGTCGCGCGCGGCGGCAGATTCTGCTATACTCCCCGCGTTTAGCGGAGCCCGCGCAGTAGGTAAACGGCTCTCTCCTTCCCTTCCCAGCGTATCCGTGTTTGTAGTAGTAATCAACTAATCATGTCCATATGACAGTCACGCGATTACTCGATATAATTAAACTGGAGGAGCAATTGCAGTATTAGGATCTTAGATTCCTTCTGTGAAACCCGGTTCTAGACAGCGCATTACAAATAGTGGCGGGGGCACCAGTTCCCAACACTTTCTGGTTGTGTTTATTGGTTGCCTGGTTTTCCCCATTAGCAAGGCCAAGCCGCTGGAGTCGCGGAATGTTTAATTTTTACTAGTGTCTAAGTCCATCAGTTTGAGTTCTCCTCTGAACCAGTATTAGTTCTAAGTCGAATTGGAGGTCTTTATGTCAGATGCCGGTCATAGAAATGTACAATCATTAACATGGAAATTATAGAAACATTGATTATCGTGACGACAATCATCGTAGAATCATGCCATCTAAATTGGATCATAAAGTCATAAAGTCAAACGGCAGAACCGAGATTTTGGAAAATGACAAACCATTGCGTTTTATTGCCTTGGCAGTACTATTACGAACACTTATCTGGAATAAAGTCCTTTGAATGCTTCAGCGGATTGACGGTGCTCCTTCGCCAGAAAAGTGCATGTGAAACTTATCTCTAACTGCTTGCAGTTCTTTTAGAGCATCACTGATCGATGGGCGGTCCATCGGTGCATCCTCTGAACAGGAAATCCCAACCTGCAAAACTGAAGTAACGCAGGCAATTCTCATATCTCTGATGCTGCCGGAGTTCAAGGTGCCTTCTTCCCCACCCCTCGTCTCTGGTAGTAGCTGTTGGTCCATAATAACCCTCACTCTATCTGGCATTGCCATCTGAACATACTTGCGGAACCCAATGGCTTCTCCAAACTCACTGTCCGTTGGTCTTTTCCCAGAGAACATCTCCAGCAATAGAATGCCATAGCTATAGACATCACCATGGGTGGAGACTTCGTTGCCCAGCCCATACTCTGAAACCAACCACAGTCAGTTGTTTCTTAAACAAAACAAGACCTTTAGATATGCAGATATATTGATTATTTATACTATTTACTAGTTCCAAACCACAGTTCTTTTTTAGATAAAGGAAAACACTCCAGCCTTTACACCCACACACAGAAAAGGCACAGTTCTTAAGTGTATAGTTTATAATTTGGACATGTTCCATATCTCTTGAGGATTGAGTTCTGTTGAGCTGTACATATCTGATTGTAAAACTAAGAAAGCCTTAAACTTTGATTGTAGCAAGCATATTGGTCATTGGAGTATACGAGAAGAGAATAAAGTAGAAAGGAAGCACACCTGGAGCTGCATAACCAATTGATCCTCTCATTGCTGCCCATCCACTAGATTTCTTGATGTAGAAACCTTGCAAGTCCGAAATCTCCAACATGAGCAACCATGTCATTGTCCAGGAGAATGTTGCTTGGCTTAAGATCACAATGGATAATTGGTGTTGGCCTATGTTGGTGCAGATAATCTAGTGAGGATGCCACATCGATTGCAATGCATAACCTTGCAAGCAGATCTAGTGTCTTTTGTTCACCATCTTCTATGATCCGTGAGTGCAGCCGTTGATCTAAATTTCCATTTGGTAGGAATTCATACACAATAGCCTTAAACTCCTGGCCCAGAGAATCAATACTTGAGCAGACCGTCAATATCTGCACAAGATTTCGATGTCGAACACATCGTAAAGTCTCCATTCTGCCACAAAACTGAGATGCGCCGCGTTGTATGAGGTTGACAACCTTAATGGCAACTACCATGTGATTGCCATTGTCTCGTATTCTTCCTTTGTAGACTGAGCCAAAGCTCCCTGCACCAATGTGGTTCTCCGAACTAAAACCATTTGTTGCATGGGACAACTCAGCATAAGAGACCCTCATATACTTGTCACTTATGACTGGTATTTGTAGGTCTGCTTTTTTTCCCTCTCTTTTGATGGAACTTGCACAGTGCAAATACTAATGCCACAAAGAGAAATGCACTGCTCGTGAAGACTGCTATGGTAAGTTTCCAAGATGGCTTCTTGTTGGTGTGGTTGGAGCATGGTCGCAATTTCAATTGAGGGATACCACCACAGAGGCCTTCATTTCCGGTGATCAAGATTGCAGCCGAATTTTTAAATACCCCTTCTGTTGGGACTCCACCTTGGAAGTTATTGAATGAGAGATTCAAGGAAGAAAGACCTCCCAAGCTGCCGAGAATTTCAGGGATGGTCCCAGATAAATTATTGTAAGAAAGATCAAGCATCAAGAGTCCCTTTAGATTTCCTAGCGACAGTGGAATTGTCCCCTGAAGAAGGTTACCAGATATATTGAGACGTTCCAAGCTTTCGCACTCACCAATGGATGTTGGAATCACACCAGAAATTATATTACAGTGCGGGAAGCCTACGGCACTGGGTACGCCCTTTTTTAGAGAAATCAAGTTCGCCAAGATTTTTGAGATTCCCCACTTCTATTGGGAAAGATCCAGATAAGGAATTATGTGCAAGATACATGAACCTTGATAATGTAGTTATGGAAAATAGTTCTTTAGGTGTTGGGCCAGAGAGATTATTATGGGAGAGATCCAACACTTCTAAAGGGCAGTTACTGAGACTAGAAGGTATAGCTCCACTAATCGCATTAGTACCAAGGAGAAAGATAGTAAGTTTTGTAAGATTGCCAAAAGTTACAGGTATGGGACCTGACAAAGCATTATTTGATAAAGACAATTTGTTCAAATTCTTGAGTTTGCTGAGAGATGCTGGAATAACACCTTTGAGAATGTTACGAGTCATGATAAGCTCTTTCAAGTTGACAAGGTTGCCTATTCCTTCTGTTATTATTCCAGCTATATTGTTGTATGACATAACAAGATACTCCAATTCTGTTGAGAGATTTGCAATTGAATCTGGTAACATGCCTTGGAGTTTGTTCGTACCAACATCTAATACCTTCAACTTGCTAGAGTTGGTTAGACTAGTAAAAAATTCCCAATCAACATTATTTGTTGCTTGGAACTGATTTGCTTCAAGCCACACTATAGACAGGTTCTTTTGGCGAGCTCCCAAGCATCGGGGAATCGTTCCTGATAGGAAATTTGATGCTGTTTGAATCCACTGTAGCATTGTGGCGTTGCATAGGGATGATGGCAGTGTACCACGTAATTGATTATCTGTTACAAGAAACTGTTTTAGGTTTGGAAACTTGCTACCTACATCAGATGGAAAACTCCCAGTCATGTTATTGAATTGTATGTTCAAATTTTCAAGAGAAGAGAGATTGAGCATCGAAAGCGGAAAAAAGCCTTCCAGTTTGTTAGTGTCTATAAAGTCCAGTGAGTGCTTGGAGGTTTCCAAGCACATCGGGTATCAAACCTGAAAGGTAGGTAGTTGAGAGAGAGAGGGTTGTAAGCTTCCCAAGGCTTCCTAATGATTCAGGGATCTGACCCACTAGAGCATTTCCTTGGAAATCTAAATATTTTAGTGATGATAGGTTTCCTAAGAAAGTAGGTATGGTTCCTTCGAGCTTGTTTTGTGCCAATTCAAGTACATTAAGAGACAAGAGTGATTGCAGTGGTGGTATGCTTCCTTCTAGTTCATTGGTGGGAATACTGAGAAAGGTCAGCGCTGAGAGGTTTCCAAGTGAAGTAGGGAGTGTCCCAGAGAATTGATTGAAACCTAGAGATAGCTCGTTAAGATTCTCAAGCCTTCCTATCTCTGTTGGGATTTCTCCTGTCATGTTGTTGAATTCTAGGATGAGATGTTTCAGATTTACAAGGCTTCCAATGTTGAGAGGTATTATTCCTGTAAGCCTGTTTTCACCAAGATCGAGTAACTGAAGATTATGCAACGAGCTGAACTCGCTTGGTATCTCACCTTGCAGTTTGTTACCATGGAGAGAAATATTGGCAAGACTTCGACAGCGACGGTGGAATCTGCCCTTGGATTGAGTTGTAGCTAAGCTGCAGAGTTTCAAGGTCATGAAGATTACCGAGCTCTTGAGGCAGAGCGACATGGAAGTGATTCTGAGCAAGGTTGAGCCGCCTCATGTATGTGAGGTTGCCGAGCGCAGTGGTGATGGTGCCAAGGAGGTTGAGCTCACCGAGGTCTAGCACAACCACACGGCCAAGGCGGCTTCTGCTCAAGCCACACACCACGCCCTGCCACTGGCACATTGGAAGGGATCGGTTACCCCATGTTGCAAGGGATCGCGATGGGTCACTCATTATGCGCGACTTGAAAGACATGAGCGCGAGGTAGTCATTGGCGCCGGGGGTGGAGGTTGCGGGAGCTTCCAGTAAAGCTTGGGGCGCCACATGTATGGCATGGCACGCGAGGAAGATGAAGGCTAGCAAGAGAGACTCAAGGAGCAGCACCATTGCTGTCACTGAAGCTTTGCTTCGGGAGGCTATCTGGTCGTGTGTGCTTAGGTTTGTTCAAGGCAACCGGCCAGAGTTCCTGTTGCTTATATGGTTGGAGGTGGCACTTGCTAGCGAGTATATTTTAAGTCGCTAATATTGCACTCCCCGTCCCACAACGGGTTTTTCTAATCAGCGGACGCCCCAGGAAGGCTAGCGCCGATTTCCGACAGCACACTAAGTTTCATTTTCAGGAAACTTTTTTCATGCACAATTTTCTAGTTTTGAAACCTTATAATTTATGCACAAAAATTTTACATATAATTTTTTTTCCAAACAACTGGTCAGGGAATATTTTGCAGCAAACTTTCGTGGTACACAAAACTTTTACTTATAACTTCTTTCAATCAACTTTTCAGAAGATATTTCACGATATACAACTTACATGCATAACTTTTTTAGAAAACTTGTCGGATGATATTTTTTAGCATAACTCCCACGATAATATTATAAGAAAAACTTCTCGCACAACTTTTATGCATAAGTTCACTATCCAACTTCCCATGAAAATACTGAAAAAAGGAACTTAGTTTAACAGCAGAACTCAATAAACACCTTTGAAAAAGAAAATAAAACAAATGTTACTAATACATGTGCATGAGAATAAATATATCGGAAAGTAAAAGGAAAAATGAAAAAAAATAACACTTGCTATTATGTAATATAAAGGGAAAAACAGAAAATAAAAGGAGAAAACAAATTAATATCTGGTTGTCTGTCACGTGGGTGGGGCCGATAGCTCCGTCGTTGCGTAGTGGCTCCGGAATCGCGCGCCAGGAAGCGCCCCAATGCGCGACTGTGGAATTGGATTCCGCTCCCACAACTAGCGTTCTTTTAGCAACTTTCAAACACATTAGTAGTCATGAGAATTACCCTAATTACTCATAGTTGTTGTAATTTAAAACCTGTTGTCTGTTTGATTTTCTAGATCCTGATAAATGCGAATGCATTAGAATAAGGAAAGTAAAATCAATTACTTATTTGATTGGCTCCATACACTTCTCCATACTTTTCAAAACTGAACTATTATGTCTTTCAAGACAAATTAAGGATGAACTCGTCTTGTGGTTTAACTTTGGTCCCTCATCTCTTCAAACGGGCCAACAAGGTTTTTTTTACCTAAGTCAGTAGGAAAGGCCTCTATCTGTTTTCTTTATATAAGTTTTATTTAATCCATATATATTTTTAATTCACTCCCCATGGCCATGATGTGTCGAATCTAAACCTATACTCCCTCCGTCCTAAAATGCATGACATTCTGAGTTTTTTAAGACAAATTATAGATGTAGAGAAAAGATGTATGTACCCCTTATTAGTGCATTGTTCAATTAATCAATTGCTTAATTTTTAGTGCCCGCGCCAAAATCAAGAAGATCAGCATGCCTTTTTTTACTGCTCCAGCCTACCACAAATGATTTTTTTTACAAATTAGCACCAAAATCAAGAAGATTAACATGTTTTTTCCGTGCAAAGGATCGTAGAATGACTTGTATTTAAGTACAAATGTTAAACCCTCCCTTGTAATTTGCATTACAGGACTGAGGGAGTAAATCATAATTAGATATAATAGATGCTCTAGCCGCTAGGCTAGAGCTCCTATTGCACTGCCAATAAATTTGCGAGGGCAAGGTGATGTTGACCCGGACTTTTATGGAAACAGGAGGATCGCGCCTCTCTCAAGGAAAGGAAAGGAAAGTAACAAAACCATTCATCCACATCATAATGTGGAACCAGTATCCAACATCATAATGTGTGAGATCAATATTAAAAACCATTGAATAATTGAGGGTTCAAAGTTGGACTGCTTCATGACATGAATGGACCTGCGAATTAAGTTGGCAAAGATCCTTTTCAATTCATCGTAACTGTCCATCCAGATTTTGTTTTTTTTTTCCAATGCAAGTCCGACCAGTTCAACAAGAAAGGAAAGGTAACAAAATCATTCATCCACATCATAATGTGGAACTAGTGTCCAACATCATAATGTGGGAGATCAATATTAAACCATTGAATAATTGAGGGTTCAAAAGTTGGACTTCTTCATGACAGGAATGAACCTGCAAATAAAGTTGCCAAAGATCCTTTTCAGTTCATCGTAACCATTCATCCACATTTTTTTTCAATGCAAGTCCGTCATCTGGCCAACAAGATAGCTTTTAATGTTCTCGAGGAAAAGGAGAAATTTAGGATAAACTATCACCAAAAAACAAAGCATGCTTACTATGATGTCCATTTTTGGGGACAAAATTCGAATATGCAAAATCAAAATGATGTACTCCGTCTATTTCTTTTATTGAGGTGTGTGAACGAGTTTTTAGATTTAAACCTCATAATTTTGAACTAACAATAATTGGCCTCACAGGGTATCACTTTTCTAATATGAAAATTGTATCACTGGATTCGCATTTTGAAATGGAGGGAGTATGTAGCGCTTGGTTGGGAGCCAAAGTTTGCCATAGCTTAGGCAAATACTTTGCTGGCAGCCACATATTAGGCGTCCCCCGGTGCATGAGAAAGAAAACGTACTGATTCGATGCAGAAATGGCCGCTTGCATTGCAGTAGAAGTCAAGACATGATGCTTCTTGCCAACTTATGTTATGTATACTTAGGTGGTGATTGGTAGGCTGCATAAGAAGCTTGCATATAGTGTAGGTTTGGATGTTTGGTAGTCTGATTAGATCCATCAGCTAGACTCCACACTACTAAAACAGGTCAAAGGTCCTGGCCAAAGGTACCAGCTGCTGTTGCAACCGGTACTAATGCCACGCATCAGTACCGTGGCATTAGTACCGGTTGCAACAGCAGCTGGTACCTTTGGCCAGCGGCGATCAAAGGTAAGGTGTTTGGTACCGGGTTAAAGCATCACCCAGTACCAAAACTTCAATATAAGAACCGGTTAGTGCCACCAACCGGTACCAAAAGCACAAGGAGGAATAAGGTACCGGTTGGTGGAACCAACCGGTGCCTAAAGGGTGGACAATGGCACCGGATTTTGCCATGGTCCGGTGCCGCCACGTGCCCACAACAAAGGCACCGGTTAGTAACATCAACCGGTGCCTATGCCTTTTGTTTGGCACCGGTTGTTGAGCACCAACCGGTGCCTTTGAGCCATGCCTATAAATACCCCAACCCCTCCCCCCTCCAAGCTGTCGTGAACTCACTGTTCATGGCAGCTGAGTGAGGGGAGAGGAGGTGAATTTTTGTTTTTTTTCAAAAAAGGTTAGTTATTTTTCTCCATAACTTAGCAATTGGTTTTTAGAAGCAGTTATCATTTAATTTATTTGATAAGTGAATAGTATATATTTATTATAGTTATAAGCATTATCAATTATATATTTGAATTCAAATTTATTATAGTATGAATGTACTATTTGTACACTACAATGATGTATATAAATGTATTGTGGACCTAGATGAGTCGGCAATGAATGTACATGGCCGATCGGTGTTCAAAGGAGTTCATTGATGGCATGCATGAATTCATAGAAGCGGCCGAGAAACACAAGTATGACGGTTTCGTTCGTTGTCCATGCAAATTCTGTAAGAATGAGAAGGATTACTCATCATCAAGAACCATCCATAGTCACTTGTTCAATAGTGGTTTCATGCCGAACTACTATGTTTGGACCAAGCATGGCGAAAGAGGAATTGAGCTGGATAATAATGTAGAAGAAGAGGACAGGATTCCTGACTTTGCAGCCAATTATACCTTTTTCAACGACACTGCAATGGGTGAGCCTGAAGAAGATACTGAAGGATACGTTGTAGAAGATGATCTTGGTCAGATGCTGCGCGAAGCTGAGGAAGGTTGCAAAACAGAAAAGGAATCGAGAGATCTGAAGCGTATGTTGGAGGACTACAAAATATTGTTGTACCCTGATTGCAAACAAGACCAAAAGAAGTTGGGTACCACATTGGAATTATTGCAATGGAAGGCATCAAATGGTTTGTCTGACAAGGGATTCGAGGAGTTGCTGAAACTTATAAAAAACTTACTCCCTGAGGGTAACACCTTGCCGGAGACAACATACGAGGCAAAAAAAATTGTTTGTCCTTTAGGATTAGAGGCACAGAAGATACAAGATTGTCCTAATGACTGCATCCTATATCGAGGTGAGTATGAAAATTTGGATTCATGCCCTGTATGCAACGCATGCCGGTATAAGATCCCTCGAGATGATCCAGGCGACGTTGAGGGGATGCGTGTCAAGAAGAGGGTGCCTGCCAAGGTGATGTGGTATTTTCCTCTAATACCATGTCTGAAATGTTTGTTCATGAATAAAACGAATGCTAAATTGATGCGATGGCACAAAGAAGAACGTAAGCAAGACAATATGTTGAGACACCCCGATGATGGGTCGCAGTGGAGAAAAGTGGACAAAACATTCCCAACATTTGCAAATGAAGCGAGGAATATAAGGTTCAGCTTAAGTACGGATGGCATGAATCCTTTCGGTGAGCAGAGCAGTGGTCATAGTACCTGGCCTGTAACACTCTGTATATACAACCTTCCTCCCTGGTTGTGTATGAAGCGGAAATTCATTATGATGCCGGTGCTTATCCCCGGCCCGAAGCAACCCGGTAACGATATAGATGTGTATCTGAAACCACTGATTGAGGATCTTCTATTGTTGTGCAAAGATGAGGGTGTTCGTATGTGGGATGCGCACGCAGAGGATCATTTTAACCTGCGTGCATTGCTTTTCGTAACCACCAACGATTAGCCAGCACTAAGTAACCTCTCCGGACAATCCAATAAGGGTTATAGGGCATGCACCCATTGTTTAGAAGAAACCGACAGCATGTACCTCAAGCACTGTAGGAAGATCGTGTATATGGGTCATCGTCGATTTCTTCCGATCAAGCACCCATTAAGGAGGAGGCATGCTCACTACGATGGAAAGGCAGATCATCGTATCAAGCCTAGGCACCGTTGTGGGAAAATGGTGTTTGAAATGGTCAAAGATATAAAAGTAGTATTCAGAAAAAGACCCAACAGCAAACCAGTGCAGAGTGATGACGGACGTGCACCTATGTGGAAGAAGAAGAGTATTTTTTGGGAGTTACCTTATTGGGAAGTCTTAGACGTCCGCCACGCAATTGATGTGATGCACCTAACAAAAAATCTTTGTGTGAACCTTCTAGGTTTCCTTGGTGTCTACGGTAAGGCAAAAGATACATTGGAAGTGCGGCAAGATCTTCAACGTATGAAACAACGGGCCACCCTACATCCAGAAAAAAAGTGATAAAGGACGTCATTATCTAGGTCCTGCGTGCTACACTCTTAGTAAGGAAGAGAAGCAAAGTATGTTCGACTGTTTGAACAGTATCAAGGTCCCATCAGGCTACTCTTCGAATATAAAGAGGCTACTGAACTTGAAAGAGAAGAAATTCGCACACGTAAAGTCCCATGACTGTCACGTGTTGATGACGCAATTGATTCCAATTGCACTTAGAGGTATTCTACCAGCTAATATTCGAGCAACAATCATAAAGCTATGCGCATTTCTCAACACAATTTCTCAGAAGGCAATCGATCCATCGAGTTTAAGCAAGCTACAAGAGGATGTTGTCCAAAGTTTAGTCAGTCTTGAAATGATATTTCCTCCATCATTCTTCAATATTATGACGCATCTTCTAGTTCACCTGGTCAAAGAAATTGGTATTCTCGGTCCTGTTTTCCTTCATAATATGTTCCCTTTTGAACGATACTTTGCAGTACTAAAGAAATATGTTCGTAATCGGGCTCGTCCAGAAGGAAGCATTGCGAAGGGTTACGTCATAGAGGAGGTCATTGAATTTTGTGTTGACTATGTGGAAGAACTCTACCCAATTGGGATTCCAGTATCACGTCATGAGGGGCAGCTGATTGGAAAGGACACACTTGGAAGAAAATCAGAAAATGCCACAGATCATGCCACGTTGAGCAAAGCACATCTCACAGTTCTGCAACAATCAGCCTTGGTGGCTCCATACATGGAGGAGCACATGCAAACTGTGCGAAGTATATACCCTTTAAAGTCTAAGACATGGATTACAAAACATCATAACGATACATTCGCCACCTGGTTGCAGAAGGAAGTCATGGCCAACGATCAAATTCATGAGCAGCTAGCTTGGCTGGCCAGGGGTCCGGCAAATTCAATCCTGATGTACCAAGGATATGAAATTAATGGTTACACATTTTATACAAGAGCCCAAGATAACAAGAGCACCAATCAAAATAGTGGTGTCCGTATAGATGCCACCGAGTCTAGTGGCCAAACGAACTCATATTTTGGTTACATTGAAGAGATCTGGGAACTCGACTATGGGCCGTTGAAGATACCTCTATTTCGTTGTCAATGGGTTAAACTCACAGGAAAAGGTGTCGATATCGACGAGTACGGAATGACAACGGTAGACCTCAAAGAGCTTGGCTATCGAGACGAACCATTCGTCCTAGCTAAAGATGTCACTCAAGTTTTCTATGTGCAGGACATGACTAGCAAAACGAGAAAGGACAAGTCTAGGAATAAATCAAGTTTTGTAGGTGCCGGAGATGAGGCAATGCGCCATATTGTTCTGGCAGGAAAAAGAAAAATTGTGGGAGTCGACGATGTCACAGATGAAGAAGAATACAATAAGATTGAAGATATGACTCCGTTCGCAGTGGAGGTTGACACAAGTATTCTTTTAGCCGAAGAGGAGGCTCTGTACGCACGTCATGATCATAATGAAGGGACGATTGTAAAGCGAACCATCGTTAATATTCCCTTAGTTGAATGATTATGTCTTGTAATATTTTCTGTGAACATTATTAGATTTCTTATGCAATTATTTGATTTATTATGCAATTAAAATAATTAGTTATGCACCTAAATGATTTATTATGTAGTAATTAAAATTATTGTATATTTAAATGATTTATTATTGTGCAAATAATTAGTTGAATGATTTACTAGGCAGTTAATAAATTTATTGAGCAAATAGCAAATTTATTCCGCGAGTTACCATTGAGATTTATTGGCCAAGTAATTGATTTATTAGGCAAATAAATGATTTACTAGACAATTATAATATTTATTGGGCAATTAATTGATTTACTAGGCAAATACCGAATTCACAGAATATTAAAAGAATTAATAGAAAACTAAATGGGGAAAAGAGAAAAAGAAAACTCCTTTGGTACCAGTTGGTAGTTTCAACCGGTACCAAAGGCTTTTTTCGTCAAAAAAAAAGGTGCTCTGGGCGGGAGTCGAACCCCGGCTTCGGCGCCCAAAGACACTTTGAGAAACCATTGCACCATTTAGAGATTTCTATTTTTAGCGTTCCATCAGTCCAAATAAAAGGAAAGGAAGCCTTAGGCACCGGTTTGTTGTCCTCACCCGGTGCCAAAGGGTATTTCATTTCCCGCCCGTTGGGGACCTAAGGCACCGGGTGAAACAGAAACCAGTGCCTAAAGCTTTATTAAGGCACCGGGTTAGATTCCAACCGGTGCCTAAGGCTGCCATAGGTTCCGGGTGATGTTTTCACCCGGTACCAAAGGCCCTCCCTATATATTCCATCCCCTTCTTCCTCGCCTAAGTCCTCATCTGAGAATTGCCTCCGCCGCCCTACTGCGTCGACGTCTACCTCCCCGCCGCATCGTCGTGCCGCCGTCCTTCGCCGCGCATCGTCGGGCCGTCCCCTCCACCGCGCCGGCAAGCACCACGACGCCGCCCCCCTCCACCCCGGACCGCCAACTCGCATGCGCCCCAACACCGGGAGGAGTCCCGCATCAGTTTCCCCTCCTCTTCTCGCTCGCTCTCTGCCCCAAGCTCCAGAATACCACCGCCTCCCTCACATGTTCGGCAAGCTTGACTCCACCGCCGATCCACCACCACAACACCGCATTGACCCCATCACCCCCCTAGGAAGCTTCATGGTGCCTCAGTAAAGCTCATTGACCCTTCAATTGCGTCTTTTCTCCACCCGAACCCCATCCCCGACGAGCGCAGCTCCCCGCCGGCTGCTGTCCGCCGTGGACCAGCCATTCCAAGCCGAGCCCGACCACTACAACCCCTCGGAGAGCTTCACAAGTTCTAGTGAAGCTAATCCCCCTCCTCTCGTCGCCAATCCCCTACTGGAACCACCCCGTCGACGAGCACCCTCCGCCGCCGTGCCCTACTCAACGTCGACGAGCACCATACAACCCCCAATCTTTCACTTCGACCCCATCAGCAGGTTCGCCCTAGCCCACTTCACCTCCCTGGCCTCCTTCCCCTCGCCGCCGGCGACCCGCGCCGCCGGGAATCGGCCGGCCTCCCTTTCCCCTGTTCTCCCCTACGGCCAAGGACTTCGGGTTTGAAATTCCAGAAACCCCAGGGGGTT
Organism: Panicum virgatum; assembly: GCF_016808335.1. Classification (NCBI taxonomy): domain Eukaryota; kingdom Viridiplantae; phylum Streptophyta; class Magnoliopsida; order Poales; family Poaceae; genus Panicum; species Panicum virgatum. The sequence goes on along the minus strand of NC_053145.1, from coordinate 10,116,548 downwards.
ATTTGAGTAGACCGTGACTCAGTTGAATAGTGCTCTAAGGACTTCTTTGTAATTTCTAGCAGTGAACTTTGAAATTCAGTAGAAATTCGTAGGAAATTAGTAAAATAGAAAATCTTGATGTTCTGGAATCCTTGTGTAAAGCTCTTTGCAGTAGAACCATAATAGGTTTTGTGTCACTAGGTAAATAAATACTAGATGTTTTATCTTTTTCCTAACTGATGATTGAAGCCATGTCTTGCAGTGAAACATTTATGGTAGTTTGTTCTTGTAACACTAGTGTTGCTATAAAAATTTCATGATCAGTTCTCTTGTGTAGCTATTTATTTGATTTAATCCTTGTTTAGTAGACTTTAATCATGATAAATAGTTTATGCTGATGTTAAATCATGAAAATATATCTGAGTGACCTTTTTGGATAGTTTAGCTTGTACATGAAGTTTGAGCCCCAGTTCTTGACTAGAACAGGAGCTAAAAATGAGTCTTTCTAATCTGTTGTTCGACATGTGTAATTTAGATGTACTTGTATTGCATGTGTAATTTAGATTGAGTTAAATTAATTCTCGAGTTCGAATCCGTTCGTATTTGCTCTCTAACTCACTAACGCATTCGCCGTCCCTCGACCCTCGACCCCGTTCCTCGACCCCGTTCGTACCGCAATTGTATAAACTATCGACCGTCGACCCTCGAACACACACACACTCTCTCTCTCACACACACACACACTCACACTGACTCACACACACACTAACTCTCTCTCTTTCTCTGTCCCACAAACACACAAACACACACACACACACTGACTCACACACACTCTCACTAACTCTCTCTCTCTCTTTCTCTGTCCCTCTAATATACACACACACTCTCTCTCTCAAACACGCATATTCGTTCAAAGAATTTTATTCTCCTGATTCATTTAAGGATGGACAAATACTCTAACACATTTTTACGGTTTCAGTTAAGGATGGACCCCTTCGGTGATGAGCAGGCCGCCGGTCAATACATGTTGGACGCAATAAACGAAGATACGAGGGCCAACACCACCCAGCCAATCGCTGAAGAAGATGCTCGGACAGCTGATTCGTTCCTGAATATGTCTGGAGATGCCGATGAAGAAGATGATGACTTTGCGCCGCCGCCCAATCAACAGCAGCATGTTCCAGTACGAATCTTAAAACTATATGCATGGTGACTTCGGTAGATTAGTTTTGCGATTAACATATCTTTTCTGTAATTTAGTCGACCTCCGCATCGACTTCGTTGAGCCAGTCAAAAGGGAGACGCCGGCCAACCAAGAAAATGGAGGAAAGACAGGTCGTCAGAGAAGTGGACGCAGAGGGTTGTCCAAGTGCTCCAGAGGATGCTAGCACAAAATTTGTCAACCAATGTGGGGTTATTGTTCGGGCAAGAATTCCGATCACCACAAGACTATGGAAAACGACCAAACCTGAAGAACAGCAACACGCCGTGCCTGCACATCAGAAGGAAATGCTATGGGCAGAACTCAAGGATATGTTCACTCTTTCTGAAGGAGTTGACCAAGAACTTGTGAAGAAATGTGCCTTGAGAAAGATGGCCCTTGCCTTTGCAACTTTCAAGAAGAAGTTGTACACCAATTACATCAAGAAGGATAAGGAGCCGAACTGGGACGATCTTCCTCAGGTTAAACCATACTGGGAGGAGTTCAAACAATACAAACTATCAGAGGAAGCCCAAAAAAATCCGAACAAGCCAAGGTGAATGCTGCAAATAAGAAGTACAGCCACCACCTTGGGGCTGGCGGGTACAAGAAGTCAGTTAAAAAATGGCAGAAGATGGAGCAGGACCTTATAGATACAGGCATCAGGCCGACGACTTGGGATTGTCCGGATAGATCCAAGTGGTGGTTATTTGCTAATGGCGTGACACTAAACCAGTTGGATGGAAGTTTGGTCGTGCCCGAGCATATGCAAGAAGTGTCCCGCGATCTAGTCGCTGCAATAGATGAGACTCAACAAGGAACATTCCATCCTCAAAGGGAGAATGATGAGCTGATAAGGGCATTAAAGAATCCGGAACACCCTGGATGAGTCCGCGGCATCGGCGTGGTCCCATGGAAAGTTGCTTGGGCCAGAGATCCCTCTTACAAGACTCACCGAAAGAGCAAAGCCGAACAGGAAGAGAAACTTCGTGCCATAGAAGAAAAGATGAACAAAAAGGTTGCGTCCTTGGAATCTCAGATGGACGCTAGGGTCAATGAGGCGGTGCAGCTAGCTCTGAACCAAAGGGGCACTGCTGGGTCGCACCCGGATGTTGTGATAAGCCCGGCCTCTCAGCGACGCAGCAGCTGTGCATCCACGGCGGCGCCCGACGTACAAGCGGAACAGCAACCCCAGATTGAGCCAACGGCGGTAGATGACCAGAGGTATCCAGTGGATGATGTCACCATGACGACACCGTGCGAGCTTCATGTGCGAGCAAGAAATATATCCATTCATGTCGCATACGGGTCAGCCCTGCCCCTGAATCCTTCTACTTCAATTCATGGAATGCCGATACCTCCTGGCTACACCTCCATCACAGTCGAGCAGATAGTTGGAAACAATGAGGATCTTGAGCTCGACTTCATTGGAGGGGATGGAGAGAAGACATTGGGAGACGCACTGCACGGGGTCGTTCTATGGCGCAAGGCCGACATCAAACTTACTGCAAGCACAACGGCAAGTATTGTTCATTCATAAAGATTTGTCTAGTTAAGTATATAATCCCAAATTGTTCTAAATTGAGTAATTTATTTGTTTCTCCTTAAGTGTGCGAGACAACAACAAGGAACTGATTGGTGCGGGTACTACGTATGCGACTACTTGCACATCATGACTCCATGCGGGAAGGCTACTGATGAAGAAACGAGAGTACGTCCAAACCGTTCACTAGTATATTTTCATAATTGTACTAACGCACAGAATGTTAATGCTTTTTTCCTAAATGATAGATGTCTCAAATGGGGGATGAATGTTACTCTACTGATCGGATCAACGCCGTGTGCGAGCAGCTCGCCGGATTCATTTTGAACGAGATCTTGGATCCTAGAGGCGAGTTCTACCACGACGGTCACATCGATAGAGTACTTTCATCGACATCCTGAGGGGACTAGTAGTTGGACGGCTAACATGACTTGTACATTTGTAAATATTTTTAAACATTATGCCTTGATGTTTGTAAATTTGTAAATATATTAGTTCATGTAATTAGCTTAATTATATGCTCGCATTTCACTTTTAGTTAGTTTCAAATATTCTCTGAAAACGAACACGAACAACCAATGAACGTAGAGTACTGTAGAGCTTGAGTGTGTTTAGCAATTATAAAAGAATAAACAGTAATAAATAGAACAAACAAAACTGGATTTGGGAAAAAAAAGGAAAAGGTCATTGGTACCGGTTGGAAATACCAACCGGTAATAACGGGGCTGTCACCTTACGTCAGCGTGGCAGCCTCTTTGGTACCGGCTGTTATTTCCAACCGGTACCAATGGAGGCCTAAGACACCGGTTGAAAAATCTGGTGTCTTAAGTAGAGGCCAATGATCGCGGTTGCGGGGCACCGGTTGGGAAACCGGTGCCTTTGATCTTGCTCAGCCGGTACCCAAGGCCCGTTTTCTAGTAGTGCCAGTTGTGAAAATAGTCCTATACGGGGTGCATAGTGGGAAACACAAATAAGGTTCGTCTCCGGTTGTGAAGGCTGCACAGCGCCCGGGTAGCCAAATTTTGGCCCCGGCCTAGCTACCACAGTGCAGCCCAAGGAGCAATATAGTCATCCAAACAAAATCTTATACAGGCCAAGACAAGATATGCAGCCAACCAAACAAACCCATAAAATACTACATAAGTCTGGCTTAGACAGGTCTGCATAACTCCTAGCCATATCAGAAATAGACCAAATAACCAATCACACCTATATATTTCAAGTTGGTCAGGCATAGGTAAGTTAAGATGTGGACTCACAATGTTTCCCGGTCAATGAAAATTGACAATAGGGCATTGTTAGGTTTATGTCTGATTCTCTGACGATAGCACTGCAGTCAGCACACTTAGTCCCTTGGCTGGCAATGTAAGTTCCGTTTTTTTAGATTAAACCATACTTCTCAGACACTCACAGCGCACGCACACGGTCAAATGAAAATTGCCAATAGGACATTGTTAGGTTTATGTCCGATTCTTGGGCGATAGCACTACAGTCAGCACACTCACTCTCTATGAACACACATACACAAATCCTATCCTATGGGGATCTTCGAAAACTAAGCTAGCAAATCCTCAAAATTGATGAAGTCACCACAGGCGTCGCGCTATCGACGGGAACATCGACTACCAATGAATACAAAAGGCCGTCACTCACCCTCTATGAACAAACGTACACAAACCCTACTTTATGAGGGTCTTCGAAGACTAAGCTAGCAAATTCTCAAAATTGATGAAGTCACCACGAAGTCGTCACTATCGATGGGAACATCGCCTACCAATGAATAGAAAATGCCATTAAATCCTAAAAAATTCGCTTCCGCAGGGAGTCGAACTCAGAATCTGAGGTGATACTGAGGCTCCAGTAACCACTAGTCTACATGTCCTTTCGCAAGTTCCATTTGTCATAAATTAAGGATGTAAGTGGGTACCCAATGGTGTTTTTTAGGTCAGCTAATTAATTACGATGGCATATCATTCTAATTCATTTCTCCTCCCAAATTATTTACACATAATATTATTCTAATTTTTTATCAACTTTTTAGATCAACCCAATAATTCAAAAATTATCTAACTTGCATCCTAGTTATTATGCAGCTTAGCCGATCGGATGGCCGGCCCGTTTCCTGTGATATTTTCCGATGCCGTATTCAAGGATCCTTGACCAATTTGGCAATCCCTTTATAAGCTGGTTCTCGAGTCTATAGAAAGCTAGATCATCGGGTTTAGGTAAGAACACGCACTCGTCGAGAGCCTATAGTCTTCTCGGAAGGAACAGCACGGCCGGCAAGATTGTCCTATATACGTAAAGAAAAACTTGAAAATATTTGGTGAGCTATCATGATGTTTATCAGGTCTTTCAGAGCAGGCACCGTCACCACTCCGGCGTTGAAGTTTGGTGGAAGAAGAAAAGATCTGTAATATACATTTGGAGAAACAAGTTTATCTCGGTTTCAGTTAATCACCAAAAGAAGAAGAAGAAGAAGCTGCGGCAAGACAAGTGCAGCCTGCAGCCGGTCAAGAGTCATGCGCAACAGGCGTGAAAAAAGAAAAATAAATTCGCTCATCTTCAGCAATTCTGCATAAGTCTTTGTACAGCCCAATAACAGCCTGTTCGGCTGGTGGTTTTGCCCCGGCTGTTTACTGTAGCAGCTGGTTTTTGTGGGAGGATGTAAACTGTAGCGGCGGGTTACTGCAGCGGCTGATTACTGTAGCAACTACACGTGATATAAACTCAATTACGCGTGTGAGCACATACTGTACTAGTACTGTAGCCGAACAGGGCCTAAGTCGTCCTCCCGGCCCTCTCAGTCAGTGCCTTTTTTTCTTTTTTATATTTAAAAAAATACAAAATTTCAAAAATATACGGTGGTTTCAAGAAATTTCAAAAATAGACCCCTGTCGCCCAGGCAACGGGCGACAGGGACCTTTCTGTAATTTTTTTTTCTTCGAACAGGTCCCTGATGGGGGACGTGGTGTAGGGGGCTGGGCGCCCCCCCCCCCCCCCCCCCCGGGCGACAAGGCAGGGTTTCCCTATTTAAAGCTCTCACACATGCACCTAGAGACAATACTGAAAAGCTCTCACACATGCACCTAGGCAAAAGAAGGCTCGAAGCAGAAAGCTTTGTCCCCTCCTCATGGTTGACACGAGGTAAGTGTCATAGAAACTTTCAGGGTTTCTAGCAACAATATAGGATAACATTTGAGGTAGGTTATCGTATGATGCCTCGTATGTGCCGAACCGCATCTCGAATATCTTTTGTTTAGCCCGTCATGCCTTCAAATAACTAATGATGTACTAGTAAGTTTGCTCAATATGTCGAACAGTCATTTTTTGCTCATAATTTATGTTGTCCATAATCAACCCATATATTTACTTTGCAACAAAGTCGCATGATATATTACGATGTGATAGCTGAACTTCTGACAGCAAACAAGTGTGCTCTATCACAATGGAACATTTCCAGTTCGACTTCCATCTACCCTTGAATGCATGTACTCGCCATGTACATCCAGCATTCACACACTTCACCTCATATTCTTTACTGCCAGACTTCACGACTCTAAATTCTCGCTTCAATGATATTGCCCACATTCTCACAGCATCTTTTACGGCTTCAATGTTTGGATGTGTTGCACCTTGCACCACCTCATTCCCTCTGTACTCTCACTCCTGATGTCGTACGTCTTCTACAACATGATTGCCAAAACCATGCTCCTTCCACTCTTTTGGCAATGAGTACTGCTCGTCATCAAATGAGCCCTCATGTTCTTCGATCTCCATTGCGGCATGGTCTTCTGCCTCCATCTCATCCACGATGCTATGTATCCTCTCTCCCTTATCAGCAAGGCCCTCTGGTCCGATGTTTGGGTTCTCTATCTCTTCTGACTCATCTTGCTCAATATAGTTTGTCTCTTTTTGAATACTCGGAGTTGCTTGATCTGCACCACCTCTTTGAATATTCGGAGTTGCTTGATCTGCACCATCTCTTTGAATACTCGGAGCTGCTTGATCTGCCCCATGTTGGATTTCATTTCGTATCTTCTCCCGAGTTTGAACAAGAATTGCCAGAGGCCACCCACGCTCTAGAGCTGCTTGCATATACTTCTGCCAGTCATCAGTGCTGTGTATCATCATCAATTCCCATAAATCACCTTCTATCTCCCAATTCACAAGAGCATGGACGGTCATCACATGTGTCTCCGAATTAACACGGAACCCACGCTGCAGCCACTTATATATAGAACCAAAACTCCTCTCTAGAGGTTTATCTATGGCGCTAGATGTGCACTTAAAGGCAGAAAGGTCTACTCCATTTGGTCCATACAAAATATTACAATTACCAAAAAACACTTGAAACTACATCTTGCTCGACTATCTGTACATCACCAAATACTTATCGAGTCATACTCTTTACTTCACTACATTATTCAATCATCTGTACAAACTAAATACGAATTTTAACTACAACATATAAGTATTCATAACTATGTGATAACACTCAAATTCTATACTGCATATCCGAAATTCTAGTCTAAATCATAACTAATTTATAAACGCGTCTCTAATAGTACTGCAGTTGTAATAATAAACACGTAATCTTAATTTCCTAAACTAATTTACTACTACGTAACTAAGATATCCTTAAACTCCTACTTAAATGGTTCTACTATAGCACTAATTAAATTTAATTACTCTACAATAGCAATGGAAAAATATATAAGTTAAATATAATTACCTACAGATCAAAAGTGCGCAATCCGGCAGGGCTTCGCCGCTTCCCTTCTCCTCACCCCTCTTTTTTTATTTTTGGTGAAATTTTTGGGCTCAAATGACGAGGAGGAGGCGTTATACAGGGCAGTGCTGCCTTGTCGCCCGGCGGGGGGGGGCTGTCGCCCCCCTATCGCCTGTGGGGGGGGTGACCGCCCCCCCCCCCCCTGCACCACGTCCCCCGCCAGGGACCTGTTCGAAAAAAAAATTATAGAAAGATTCATGTCGCCCGTTGCTTGGGCGACAGGGGGCCACGGGGGGCTGTCGCCCCCCCCCCCCCCCCCCATGGGCAATAGAGGTCTATTTTTGAAATTTCTTGAAACCGTCATATTTTTTTGAAATTTTGTATTTTTTAAATATAAAAAAGAAGAAAAAAACCTCAGTCAGTTGTACAGAGATTTTCACAGCCCAAATGATGCCCAGCCCATTTCGTACAGCCCAACAGGCCTGCCTCCACTGCCGCTTCTCTCCGCGCGGCGTCCTCGCCGGAGATCCACCTCACGCCGGCGCGCGCCCCATACCCGACGCATCCCGTCTTCCCACACCACCGGCTCAAGTGCGTACCCTAGGTTCCCAGTGTAGAAGCAGATCACTGTGTTCGTGAAGACAAACTCCGCCGCTGCTGCGTCGCCCTCGTAGGCTCGTCCTCAACTCCGTGCCGGAGGTAAACTCTCTCCACTAACCTCATTGGACATCTCCTTGATGCTACTTGCAATTTGCAATACAGTAGTAGGACGAGGAACTAGAAAGGGAAAACGGTTTCAGATGAAGATAAGAAACCACAAAAGAAGAACTCGGTTGGACATGAAAGCCTGCTAGATGCAACTGCAAGTGAGCAGGCCAGTTTTGTGGTTAATAACAAGTCGGAACCGAGCGTTCCCTTCTTTGAAATCGACAGAACTACAGTTATGTGGAACAAAGATGGAGCCTTCACGAGCACCAATTTAGCAAGGAACTTCGAACTTCAGCCTCCACTCCTTGGATGGCCTTGAAGGCTTTATTGCCTTGGCTCACCTGCTCTGGCTAAGTTCTTGTGAAGCCTCTCTTATTTGGAACAAGACCAAGCCTTTCTGGAAATACTACCCTTGGTTGCAAGGGTTCGCCCAAATTGCAAAGCATACCTGTGCAGCTTGCAACCATCAAGATGTCATGCACCAGAAAGCTATTGGAATGTCTCAGCGGTTTGGTGATGCCCCTTGGACAGACATGTGGCTCTGAAGCTTATCTCTAATTGCTTGCAACTCTCTCAGAGCATCTCCAATTGGTGGGCGATCCGTCGGCATCTCCGCCGAACACCAAATCCCAACTTGCAGAACTGAAGTGATGCAGGCAGTTCTCGCTTCTCTAATACTGTTTGAGTTCGAGTTTCTGACTTGGTCACCTTCCATCATCTCTGTTTGTAGTTGATGGTCTATGATACTAGCCATGCTATCTGGCAGTGACATTTGAACATACTTGTGAAGCCCAATGGATTCCCCAAATTCATTATCTGTTGGTCTTTTTCCAGTGAACATCTCCAATAACAATATGCCATAGCTATAGACATCACCATGGGTGGAGACCTCGTTGCCCAATCCATACTCTGAAACCAACAAAAAGGAGTTTTGTTGTGAGAATGTGGCCTTTTCAAGAATTTGGGCATGTAAATAAAATGTTTCTTGTAGTATATTCATTTCCAAGACTATGAAATTCACTGTTGCGTAAATAAATAGTGTAAACCACTTTCTTTCTTTTCTTAGGAATTTGCATGTTTCAGCTATTTTCTAGCGCACTTTAGAAAACTGAGTTTCATTGAACCTGTACGTGTTTGAGTGAGTGAATATACTAACAAAGCTTTAACTTATATAAACCTAGCACTACCAAATTTATTAAAGGAGAATAAACAGCTATTGCAAGTAGAATCACACCTGGAGCTGCATAACCAATCGATCCTCTCATTGATGCCCAACCACTTGATTTCTCCAAGTCTTGATACAAAAACCTTGCAAGCCCAAAATCACCAACATGGGCAACCATGTCACTATCTAGGAGAACATTGCTTGGCTTAAGATCACAATGAATAATTGGAGTCGGCTTATGTTGGTGAAGATAATCAAGTGAGGATGCCACGTCAATTGCAATGTGTAGCCTTTCAATCAGATATAGTGCCTTTTGTTCACCATCTTCCATAATATGTTGGTGCAGTCGTTGGTCTAAATTTCCGTTAGGTATAAACTCATACACGAGGGCCTTGAAGTCATGGCCCTGAAAATCAATACTTGAGCAGATTGTCAATATCTTCACAAGGTTTCGGTGTCGAGCACATTTTAAAGTCTTGCATTCTGCAATAAAACTTTGAGAGGCGCCACGTTGCATGAGGTTTATAACCTTGACAGCGACAGTTACATGCTGCTCATTAACTCTCACTCTACCTTTGTAGACTGAACCAAAACTCCCAGCCCCAATGAGGTTCTCAGGTGAAAAACCATTAGTTGCGTTGGCCAATTCAGCATAAGATATCCTCATGTGTTGCTCACAGATGACTGAACTCTGTAGGTTTGCTTTTACTTTTTCATTCTTTCTGTAGAATGCAGACAGTGCAAATACTAATGTAATAAAAACACAAGCACTGCATATGGAAACTATCATGACAAGTTTCCGCGATGGCTTCTTGGTGGTGTGGTTCAAACAGGGTGGCAATTTCAGTTGAGGGATACCACCACACAGGCCATTGTTTCCAGTGATCAAGATCGCAGTTGCATTGAGAAATACCCCTTCTTGTGGAACTCCACCTTGGAATTTGTTGAACGATAGATTCAGTGAGGAAAGCCCTGGAAGGCTGCCAAGAATTTCAGGGATCATTCCAGATAAACTATTGTTGGAAAGATCAAGCACCAGGAGGCCTCTTAGATTTCCAAGTGATAGTGGAATTGTTCCTTGTAGGAGGTTTCCAGATGTATTGAGATATTCCAAGCTTCGACACTCACCGATGGAGGCTGGAATCTCACCAGAAATCCTATTATTAGAAAAATCAAGTTGATTGAGATTTTTGAGATCTCCTACTTCTGATGGTAGAGTCCCAGATAGGGAATTTTGTGCTAGATTAATGAAACTTGACAATGTTGATATGGAAAATAGTTCTTTAGGTATAGGACCAGAAAGATTGTTGTAAGAAAGATCCAGCGCTTCTAAAGGACATTTGTTTAGAACAGAAGGTATAGCTCCATTGATTGCATTTGAACTGAGGGTAAGGATAGTAAGTTGTGTAAGATTGTCAAGCGTTACTGGGATGGATCCTGAAAAGGCATTATTTGATAAATATAACTGAGACAACTTCTTGAGGTTGCCAAGAGATGTAGGAATCATGCCTATGAGAGTATTACGGTCCATGTAAAATTTTTCCAAGTTGATGAGGTTTCCTATTCCTTCCGTTAGTGTCCCAGTAATATTGTTGTGTGATATATCAAGATACTCCAATCGTGTCGAGATATTACCAATTGAATTTGGCAGCGCACCTTGGAGTTTGTTGCTATTAAGAGCTAACTCTCGCATATTGCTACAGTTGGTTAGGCTAGTCAGGAAGCCCCAGTCAGCCTCATTGGTTGCTTCAAACTGATTTCCTAGAAGGTGCACAGAATATAGGTCCTTCTGGTGAGCTCCCAAGCACTGGGGAATTGTTCCTGACAGGAAGTTGTATACTGTTTGGATAACTTGGAGCTGGGAGGCATTGCACAGGGATGATGGGAGCACGTCATGAAATTCATTGTATGATACAAGAAAATAGTTCAGTTTTGAAAGCTTGCTGCCTATATTATGCGGAAAAACCCCAGTCAGGTTGTTGTACTCTACATATAGCATTTCAAGGGAAGAGAGATTGAGCAGTGAAGACGGTAATGGTCCTTCGAGTTTGTTAATTGCTACATAAAGTCCAGTGAGGGCATGGAGATTTCCAAGTGCACCGGGTATGGAGCCTGAAAGACTGTTCTCTGCGAGAGAAAGGACTTCGAGCTGCTGAAGGTTTCCTAAAGTTTCAGGGATCTGGCCCACTAGACCATTTTTCTGAAGATCTAAGCTTATTAGTGTAGAAAGGTTTCCTATCCATGGAGGTATGGTTCCTTCAAGTTTGTTTTGTCCCAGGTGAAGATGCTTGACAGACGACAGGCCTTGCAGTGGTGGGATGCTTCCTCCCAGTTTATTGTCCTCAAGATTAAGAGTGGTCACTGCCGAGAGGTTTCCAAGCGAAGCAGGGATCGTTCCAGAAAGCTGATTCGAAACCAGAGCCAGCGCGACGAGATTCACAAGGCTGCCTATCTCGGATGGGATTCCTCCTGTCAGGTTGTTCCGATGTAGGGCGAGCCTTCTCAGATTCACAAGGCCTCCGATGCTAGTCGGTATTGCTCCTGACAGTAGATTCTCGCCGAGGCTGAGAATCTGGAGACTGTGCAGCGAGCTGAGCTCGCTTGGTATCTCACCCTGCAACTTGTTACCATAGAGGCTGATGCTGACGAGGCGGCTGCAGTTCGACAGCGACGGTGGGATCCTCCCTTGGATGGAGTTGTAGCTCAGATTCAGAGTCTGGAGGTCGTGGAGGTTACCGAGCTCCGGTGGCAGGACGCCGTGGAAGCGGTTCGACGGGAGGCGGAGGTGCCTCAAGTAGGTGAGGTTGCCCAGCGCGGGGGAGATGGTGCCGGCGAGGTTGAGCTCGCCGAGCGCCAGCTCCACGACGCGGCCGCGGCCGCGGCCCCTCAGGCCGCACGCCACGCCGCGCCACCGGCACACCGGAACGGACAGGTTGCCCCACGGCGCGAGGGCCCGCGACGGGTCGCTCCGTACGAGCGATCTGAAGGAGATGAGCGCGAGCCGGTCGGTGTCGCTGCTGCCCGTGGAGGGGACCGGCGACGACGCCGGCACCACGGAACCTGCAGAGGATGCGAGGAGGACGAAGGCGAGCAGGAACGGCGGCCGGCGGAGAAGCAGCATTGCTGAGATGGGTGCTTGGCTGCTGGGGAGGTGGAGCGGCATTTGCCTCTGGGCTCGGTCTAAAACCACCTATGATCAGGTCGTTGATGATTCTATCTCACTATCTCACATCGCTCTAGCACTAACCTCCATCCACCAGTCAGATAACAGTATTTTTCTCTCACACTACTCTAACTCCAGTCGCAATGGAAGACTGGAGTCATGAATGTCACTGTCGGTAGGACAGGAAGTCAGGACCCGCGTCCGTGACCCTGAGCCCACGATAGCTTCCATGTAGCCTGGTCAACCGTGTCAGCAGCACGTATACCTAATAACTCGACCGAACCAGTTGCTTTTTTTGGTAATAAGGAGGTAAGGAGTACATGGCAAGAAGGAGATGATCGATGGTTGATGGCATTGGCAGCCATAGCCAGCGCACAACACGCTGCCATGGGGAGCCATAAATATTTTTTTTATTTTTATTCACTCATGTTAACTGATGTTGTTAACTGAACCGATCGAGTAAGTCTATGATCAGGACTCAGGAGACCTTGTTTAGCATATGGTGTGAAAATGGTTCATTATGCAACTCCGAGTGTATCATACAATATGGGCAGTGGAACTTTGGATGCTTCCATGACATCTTCCTGCATGTGGAAGTGCCATGGAAATTCCATGATAGTTGCCAAATTGCAGAATGTTGTGGGTGGGAGCCTGGGAATCCAATGGCGCAGGGACCATGCTTTGGACTAGGAACACCGTACCGAGTCATCGGCCTTTATCCCTGTCTGCTTATTCTATTTTTAGGTCTTTCCTAGAAGCAAGAAAGATTCGAATTTATGTTCCCAGATTCGGTATTTGGATCAAGTCAAAGAAGTAAAACTGTACCAAGGAGACCTTAACCCGACATTTTATCTTTCTGTATAAAAAGAGCATGCGGAACTGTCATGTTTTCAGAAATAACCACCGGATGGAATTTCCTTCTTCTCATTGGTAAAGCCATCGCCGTAAGAATTTTTCATTTCAAAGTTTTGAGGAATCTGTGCACCAGCTACCTGCCACACCAGAGCCAGGCAAACAGAGCGTTGTCTTTAGATTGAGTCCATACTAGGTACGTAGTGATCGATTTGTTTAAAGATTCAGTCAACGACAGGTAAAAAGTAAGAACTATGGCAGGCCACTGCTCTGGCATTAACCAAACAGCTGCCACAAAAAATGTGGCAAACTTCGACAAGCTATGGCCGCCTCAGGTTTGCTATGATGCCGCCGCCTTCTGAAACATCCTCATCAGTTTGCCTTTTGGCTTTCTGTTTTCTGTCCAGGCTGAGTTCCACGACAACAGTTCACTAGTTCTTACCAAACTGTTGTTCTCATAGAAGCAAATTGAAGGCCACTACCATTTCGTTCAAAGTGATCGCTGACGAATGCTACAGATAAAGTTACAAACTTTAACTGAAGGCTCCCACCATAACATACGATGGTGAATGGTTTGATTTGTTCTTTTCAATCATTTTTTTGTCAACCATAAAGAAAACTCCGAAGAAATTTAACGTCAAGTTCATTGCATATTTGCATTGACTAACGACTGTACAGCTTAACTCACATCATGTATACATGGGTCAGACTATCGTCTATCTCAACCTCAAGCATTGCCCGGTGGTGGACTCAGCAGAACTTCACTACTGCCATGAAATACTCCCATGGGATTAACTGATTACAGATGACTATAACTCAAATCGAATTTGAAATGGCAGGCTGCATCGCCAAATCACTTCGTTTTTTGGACTGGCAAGTTCAGATGTCGCAGTCATGGCTTATGGTACATGCCTGGTTGGTCTGGTAATTTAGTTGAGCCCTCTGGTTCATTCTTGACGTTGCCTGGCTCGTCGATGGCCATCGCATTAGCATCCGCCTATTGCAATTGACAGCACCATCAAGAGAGAAAAAAGGACACCTTTGGTTAGTTTATGTGCATAAATCATACTTCCTCCGTTCTCTATTGATAGTCCTATTTCACCTTGACACAATGACCAAGGAAAAGCAACCTTGCTTATCATCTAATAAATGTAACACAAGACTTTTTGCTAGTCCTCCAATGTCTTTGCTAGAAACTCATCGTTACTGGTGCTATTTATTGCCATGGTCCTTATCAATAGCAAATAGGACTATCATTTGTGAATATTTGAATTTTGGAAATAGGACTATCAAAAGAGAATGGAGGGAGTAGTGAACATTGGAAGTCACAAGATGTTATCATTTAACGGATATTGTAGAAGATACTTACAGGAGCTTGCTTGGAGGGACCAATGTCTTCTACCATGGGTTCCAGTCCTCTATGTTCAGAGGTAACTCGGCTAGCATCCTGCTGCATGCAATAAATAAGAATGATAATCACATTTAGCCTACAAGAGTGAAATGCAAAAGAAAATGCAAAATACCTGAACTTTGGTCTCATTTTCACCAAATTCTATCTTAACTCTAACACCTAGAATGTTGCTCCTCCTATGACAAAAAAATGAAATGAGGAAGGGCAAAAAAGGATCAGAATCAGGATGAAAAAAAAAACAAACCAAAATGAAAAAAAAAAACATCATAGGTAGGGAGGGAGGGAGGGAGGGAGTGGGGAAGAGGGACCTTGTTGACTCTTCCACAGCCTTGTGATCATCCATTTCCATGTCAGAATCAGGATCATGCCTTTCATCTGGATCCTCTTGATCTTCATCTGGCTATATATCAAACATAAATGTATCCAAAATTTAATCAGCTTTTAACTTGTCACTTACGAAACAAGACCAAGGCACAGCCAACCACTACTAGACCACTCGTAAATTTCATCTATGATATCACAACTACAAAGTAAGCTGTTAACAAGACTTCTCGCCTATGTTTGTAAGGGCATGTGTGTGTTTGGTGTTTTGGTGGTGCATTGGTTCTCTCTTTTTTGTTTGTTTTGTTTTTCACCCGATGTGCGCTGCTGGTTTTTATCCTCTTTTTAATATAATGATAAACAGTTCTCCTGCTTAATCAAGAAAAAAATTATCAACTATCCAGTCTTTGTTTGATGGTGCCATCAATCTGTGTTCAATTTGGTATGTTAAAGTTTTATCAAGCACAAGTCCCTAACATTTAGACTGGTTGAGGTCATGGACCATAGTACTAAGCCAGCGATGATAGCATCATAATGTGCTTCAGATAAAAGAACATTTTGTGGCAAAACCCACACTCAACCATAATACAGTCCCTGGAATACAAATAAAATAAAATGCACTGAATGGAACAACATGCAGATAAAAAAATCCAATAAAAAGGGTGGAAATATCTTTAGCATGCAACCTCAACCGAGAAAACAACAATGTTATAAAAATAGATCTATTATTCCTTATACAAGGAACAAGTGCCCACCGCGTTAACATAGACTTGTACAGCTCTCTAATCAGTGCTGGCTGGGTGGGGTATTTAGTTCCAGTTAGTGATATTTAAAGCATAAGAATGACACAGTTGGCCGGATATAGGTAGCATTACTAGTTTGCTTTTAGGAATCTGCATTTACAAAAAGAAACCGTGCATCTAGTTCTCATCAGAATAACCATGCAAGAAAGCATCCCATACTGTCTGTCCTTTCGTCAAATTCTTTTTTAGATCAAATATCTGTCCTTTTCTCATATTCTTTTCAGATAAAATAGCATCAAACAACTAACTTGCTGCTTACAACAAAGGATGTTCAGTTCCTCACCTCAGGTAACTCCGTGTCAGGAAGCCGCTCTTGAAACTGGATGCTAGGAGCATGTCGAAGTTTTGAAAGATTATCCAGAAGTTTACTTCTAATATCATCCAGTTGGTGTCGTGTATTTTTGTTCTCCATGTTACTTGGTGCAACATGAAGAGTGTAATCTGGACCGAAGTATTCATAGTACTCGTTGACAGGCATCTTGTCTTCCAGCTCTTGACCAAGAGCAACTCCTGTCTGCACAGTTTTTTTAGTAAAAAAAATGTAAATTGGATGAACAAACAGCAGGTAGCATAGAAACCTCAAAGGGCAAATAAATATAGCATTCTAACATATGCAATCTAAAGATTTTGAAGTGCAACAACAGAAGCCCTTACAATAGGAAAGCGACCTATGGATTAATTTATTTCTGTATCTGCTAATCTACTCAAAGCTTGGTAATAAGAGTAAGCTTGGCTAAGAAGGCACCATTGCTAGTCCTAAATATAATTTGAGCAACACAATGTGTTCTGCTATTCCATGTGCTCAGACAAAACCAAACATATGCACTTCACTATTTCAGTAAGATAGCATATAGAAGCATTTCAATCATGCATGACACGTATTGCTAAGTCAAAACCAAGGCCATGGTGGTTCTGTGAACTAAATTGGTTAGCAGCAAGCATAAAACTAAATCTGATTCTAGCTACCTTTCCCTATCATCTATGATCTATAGATGATGTTAGCTTAACTAACTAGTAATGGCGATAGCAGTACACAGGGATAAGAATTCAAGAAAGTGAGCTTTTATTCTGATCATACCTCATAACACCAGCACCGGGCAACATTTCTTATGGTATATCCACCACCACCGAGAAGCAACAATGGAACGTTGAAAGACCTCATGTATTTTACACATTCTGCATGACCTCTGATAGAGAGATTGAAGCCGCCAAGCCTATCCCCAGACAAGGAATCAGCACCGCACTGAAGCACAACTGCCCCAGGGCGGAAAACCTCCATAACCTTTCCCATGATTGGCTTGAACAGGGACTGATAGCTCTCATCATCAATCCCATCATCCAGCGGGACATTCAGAGAGTAGTACTTCCCCTTCGAGTGCCCAATGTCACGGATATCCCCTGTTCCTGGGAAATAATCCCCAAACTTGTGGAACGAGACAGTCATAACCCTGTCTGTTGTATAGAAAGCCTCCTCAACTCCGTCTCCATGGTGGATATCGATATCAACATACAGAACTCTCTGTAAATATTGAACCACCACATATTAAGCACACCAGAATGATTAACATTGATCTGACAGAACATTTATTTACGTACAGGAAGGAAGGCCATCAACCAAAACAAGTGATCATGGAAATGGGGAAAAGGTTGTTGCAGCTACATCTGAGCCTAATCTACCCCAAACAGCACAAAACCATCAGCAAGTAACTTTATCTAACATTTTTTGACCGAAGGTAACTTTAACTGATGATGGAAATGGGAAAAAAATGTACTAGCTACCTCTGGCCCTAATCTACCCACAAACGGCAAAAACCATAACCAAATAACTTTATATAACATTTTTTTTTGACAGAAGGCGACTTTAACTGTATACAATCACCCATCAGCATGCAACTTCGCAGAATTAATCCACCAATCACCATGTAACAACATGGAAACGTAACAGATCGAAACACCTAATAATCAAGGCCACCGAAGCAAACCTCGTGGTGCTTGAGGAGCTCGAGTATGGCGAGCACGATGTCGTTGACGTAGCAGAAGCCGGACGCCTCGCACTTTTTGGCGTGATGCAGGCCCCCCGACCAGTTGATGGCGATGTCGTGGCCGTGGTTGAGCTTGACGGCGCCCCCGACGGAGGCGCCGGCGTAGGTCTGGCAGAAGCTGTAGAGGCCGTCAAAGACGGGGCAGTCCTCGCCGACGTTGAAGCGCTTGAGGAGGCGGATCTGGTCCTGCTGCGTCTCGGGCGTGACGGAGCGGAGGAAGTTGATGTAGTCGTCGGCGTGGAAGCGGCAGAGGTCGCGGTCGCGGGCGGGGTTGGGGCGGTAGACCTGCATCTGGTTGAGGAGGCCGTAGCGGGCGAGCAGCGAGTGCGTCATCCGGATGCGTTGCGGCTTCATCGGGTGGCCCTGCCCGTAGTAGTAGTTGCCCACCTCCGGGTCGTAGAAGTAGCACACGCGCCGCTTCTGCCCGTCGGGGCCGACCGACGGCAGCGAGTTGCCGCCGGAGCCCGCCGAGGAGAGGTCCATCGCCGCCGCCGGGGATTTTTGGGGTTTCTGGGGGCGGGATGTTTTTTTTTTTTGGCGGATGCGGGAGGGGTGGCGTCTGTTTGTTTTGAGAAAGAAGAAGAAGAAACGGGAGGAGGATTTAGGGTTGTTTGGTTCTAGAGACTTTTTTAAGTCTCTGAAACTTTTTAGTATTTAAAGTATTAAATAAATATTAATTATAAAATTAATTGCAGAACCCTGGGGCTAAATTGCGAGACGAATTTAATGAGGTATCTTAATCTATGATTAGCGAATGGTTACTGTAGCATCACTGTAGCAGATTATGAATTAATTAGGCTCATTAGATTCGTCTCGCGAAAAAGCACTCAGCTGTCAAAAAACATTTATAAACATATTTTATTTAATACTATAAAATAGTAAGATTCTTTTTGATGTGATAGGGACTTTTGAAAAAAGTCCTGGAGCCAAACAACACCTTATAGATGAGCACGGGAGAAAATCGGAGAAGACGCTGGAAAGCGAGGTAGGCGACGGCTCTTGTCAGGCCGTGTTGAGATGTTTCGCAAAAAAAATTTGCGATGGAATCTTGCTAATTTGAAGTACTAAATGAAGTTTATTTACAAAACCTATTGCATAGATGGGTTGTAAATCGCGAGACGAATCTAATGATGCCAATTAATCCATGATTAATCAATAATTAGCTGATGGTTACTGTAGCATCACTGTTGCAGATCATGGATCAAGGAAGCTCATTAGATTCGTCTCGTGATTTACAGCTTATCCATGCAAAAAGTTTTGTAAATAGACTTCATTTAGTACTCCATATATATGTCGAAACATTCAATGTGATATTTTTTTTGCGTTTACACTAACCAGCGCGGGCTGGCCGATTGATTCGCTGGTTTCGAAATTTCTGCACTGTTTATATTCATATTTATTTATTTGTTATCAGAAACGAATAGTGATTATTTCATTAGGAGAAGGATTGGCCGGTGTTCCGAACATTTCGCTTATTTTATAAAATAATTTTTGATGGTCGTGTTTGTGTATGATTATAATCACGACAAAATAAGTAATAATTTCACCAAACGTTTCCCTTATTTTTCAGCGAATATCTCGTGTTTTCTGGGAACCGACTTTGTTTAACGCGTGCTTGGCGTTCGCGAGCTTTTTTGTGTAGTCCCCTTAAAATTTAACGCCTGCATCGTACTAAATATATCTATTAAATAATCAACAATCATACATAGCATACCCCATTATAGATGTGTAATTTTATTTTTATCGTGACATATAATTATCAAGATTCAGACATTTAATTTATTAACAATTGTGACATAAAGCTTATATAAAGTTTTTTTTTGACTCGAAGCTTATATAAAGTTGGGACTCGAGACAACGGAAAAAGACCCTAAGGGGCTCACTATCGGCACTACAAATAACCAATTGTGATTATTTCATCAGGAGAAATAAGATTGGCCATGTTCGTAACACTTCTCTTATTTTCGAAATCAATTTTCAACGGTCATTTTGTTTCCAATTATAATCACAGTAAAATAAATAATAATTTCACCAAACATTTCACTTATTTTTCAGCGAAAATCTCATGTTTCCAGGGAAGCGCGTCTAACGCATGCCCGGTGTCCAGCGAGCTTTTCTCATGTATTCCCCTTAAATATATCTATTAATTAATCACCAATCATACATAGTATACCCTGTAATGTGATGAGATTATTATGGATGAAAATATGTAGTTTTGTTTTTATTGTGATATATCATTATCAAGATTAAGACATTTAATTTATTAGCAATTGCGACATAAAGATTATATGAAGTTGGGACATGGGACAACGAAAAAACCCTAAGGGGGCTCAAATAAGCAAAACAGACGATTGATTCTAATTAGTACAATTATGTTCTCTTTACGTGGAGAACAAAACTTGGATTGGTTTAATCTTCCAAAGAAATTTTAGTTAGCCCAGTCTAATCCTAATGAGCATACGTTGGCTTTTAGGTTCAATGGTGAGGTGATAGAGAATTCAATATTTTATGCAAGAAAAATATTTTAATAATTAGTGGTCATCATTTATTTTATTCGAGGGCCGTTGCAATGCAGTTGTTCTCCCCGCTCAACGCCATCACAGGCACGGAGCACGCTGGCCATGGTGACGGAGCTCGGCAGCCTCAACAGTCAACACCCTTCAAGGCTTGCCGCCCAGCCAAGAGTGCCTCAAAAGGATGGGACCGTCCGTTCCGTCATTTCGTCGAACACATGCGTGCGTCCTTGAAGCGCCCGAGCGGCGGCGCGTAGAGGCAGGAGAAGAGGGGTCCGACTTGGCCGCTGAGGGGAGAGCTCGTAGGACGCTGGCCATTGGTTCGGCGGCATTGGTTCGGCGGCGAGCTGGAGACCCAGACCCGGAGTCTTGAGGGCAGAGTTGTAGTTATAGGGCTGGGTAAGATTAAAATTATAATCAGCTCCTTCTCTCCCAAACATACGAAACACAGCTTTTATAGGGACCTGAACAGAAAACTAGCTTGCGGCCTGCCCGTCTTCGAGACTGTTCGGCTGACCAAATTTCGGCTTGTCTCGACTTATTTTCTCTCACATAATACTATTTATTCTACCAGCCCAACACTATTGTTTTAGTCAGCCGAACAGCCTCGAGCCTCCGCGCGCGGCGTGCTCCTTTGGCCCCACACAAAGCTTCTCGATCCTTCGCGAAACCCAAACCCCCTCCCCTCGCTTCGTCCCCTCCTTCCTCCAAAACCCAGATCCCGAAGCCCCGCCACCACGCCGCATGGACCATCCATGGCGCTTCCCCGCCGGGGCCAGCGCCGACCTCTGCCCAGTCTGTTCCGCGCGCCACTTCCCCTTCTGCCCGCCGCCGCCTCTCCCGCCGCACCCCTTCCCGTATGACCTCCACCCGCCGCCGCCCCCGCCTCATCCCTTCCCTTATGACCCGCCGCCGCCGCCGCCGATGTGGGGCCCTCCGGCTCCTGGGCCGAATGACCCCCACCCCTACGAGTTACCCGGCAGGGAGGGGCCCCACAAGCGGATGCGCGTGGGCGAGGCGCCCCCGTTCGATCCGTACGGCTTCGCGCCCCCACCGCCCTTGGGAAGGGCTCCTATGGAGGGCGATCGGCTGCTTGGCCTGATCCGGGACCATGGCCGCAATCCACTTCCTGGATCGGCGTGGTGTGGCGAGCCGTGCCCACCTGACGGCGGCTTTGGCTACGGTGGAGGTAGAGGCTATCCTTCTCCGTACCCGCAAGGGGGCGATTTTGCTAATTTCGACCATGCTGGAAGGTTGCCACCTCCAATGCCAATGCATGATAGGAACAATGGCTTCGGTCATGGTTTTGCACCGGGAGAAGGGTCTCATGAGAAGTATCTTGATAGCACCGATCACCATTACCATCAGTTCCACCCAGAGGCATTGCCTGGTGTGCCACCGCACCCTCCACTGCCTCCTTATGCGGATGCAGCAAATCACAATGGTTCCTGTGCTTGGCTTCCTGGGGCAGGTGCTGTACCGCCACCACCAGAACCTCCATTTCCCTCTCACCGGGATTACCATACTGCGCTGCCACGGCCGACTGCAAACTCATCGTTGTTTCCTGTCCTTTCTGGTTCTCCAGCTACGGCAGTTAATCCACCTAGAACTCACACCTTGCCTCAAGTTCACCCAATGCTAAATGCAAGCCGTCATAACAATGAGGTTGCTTCTGTGATCTCAATATTTTAATGTATCGTAAATGTTTGGTACAGCATAATCTTCCATCAGAAGCACTTACCATTTTATGCTTGTGCACTCACAGGGATCAGGTTTGACTTTTCGGCCATTGTCAGAGCAAGACTTGATAGATGGAAGGTCAACCAACACAGAACATTCTGTGGAAAATTCCAAGGTCACAATCATCAATGCATGCGATCTGTTCAAGCAGCCCCGTCGTGCTTCACGCCCTGACCATATTGTTATCATCCTCAGAGGGCTTCCAGGTTTACTGAAAATATTGTTTATATTCTTAATTATTCTTTTTTACCACTTTTTTTTATGCTGCCTTCAATATTTACTAGTTCCTACTGATAGGATAAGTCTTGTTATGGTTGTTGGTGCATGTGAGCACCTAATTACCTATTTACCTAATTAACCTTTTGTATCCCCTCTATATATGTACCCAAACTGCCATCTTATTGGGTTTAAGAAATATAAAAACTAGTTATTGGGCCAACACCTACTTCCTATATTGATAATAAGTTACTAATTCAGAGCATGGAAGTGATAGGCTGAACAATGTGATAAATGAGATCTTGTACATTACAGTTAAATCATAAAACTTTGTTTTGCTGTTTTAACTGGTAACTGTCTACTTAGTAAAATTTCTTAATGACATTGTCTGTACAGTATTCCCAATTATGTTTTTTTTGTATTTTCTTTAAGTTATTTCATAAATCTGCTGTTAGGTTGCCCTTCACTATTGTTGTGAACTATAATTCGTACAGTCTTTTTAACATATGTAGGTAGTGGAAAGAGCTACCTGGCAAAGGCATTACGTGATCTTGAGGTTGAAAATGGTGCAAATGCACCTAGAATTCATTCCATGGATGATTATTTCATGATTGAAGTTGAGAAGGTCAGTAGAGATCGGTAACTACTTTTCTCTGTAGTGAGTTTGTTTAATGGTTGTTTCTAACTGAAATATGCGTAAATTTGGCCAATATTCTCTTAGAAATCGGAAGATAATGAAGGTTCTAAATCTTCTGGTGCATCAAAAGGGAGGAGGCAGTTGACCAAGAAAGTGATTGAGTACTGTTATGAACCGGAAATGGAGGAGGTGATATTACATTCGCTAGTTCTGTAATTCCTTTTCTCTTGTTATACACACTTGCAAAAAATTTGACCTCACTCCATTAGCAAGCTACAACGCGCAAATGCTGTCATTTATGAACACAAGCAAAGCTAATTATCATACAAATGAAATAGTAATTCAATGTTGGTGACAGTGTTTACTAAATCTCACTAGAGAAAAGGATTTTGAGGTATCTTTTTTTGAAAAGAGATTTTGAGGTATCTTGCCTTGAATGTATGATGCACAACTGCAACATTTTCAAAGATTAGCCACAGGAAACATATTTTCTTGTGAATTATGTCACTGTTTAGGCCTTCTCTGGCCAGGGACTTTGGATAAAAAACGACAAGTCACCTTTTCTTTTGTTTCAGCACATTTCTTTTTTTTTGTCTATTTTTTTAGCTGTTTGTCAATTATCCTCTAAGGCGTGACATTCATTGCTAACTTTCCCTGTACATGTTAGACTTACAGGTCAAGCATGTTGAAGGCATTTAAGAAGACCCTTGATGAAGGAAATTTCACATTTGTGATTGGTATGAAGTTATTTAGAGTGTTATAACAATCATATAGCAACTTTATCTGAACCACTACTTCGTAGGTCGTATTTACTTTTATCGTTGTCTTTCCAGTATTCTGGAAGCCACATATAATGGCCTTGAAATTTCATAGATTAGCGGAAAGTTTATCACATTTTCTTTTATTTTCTTTTCACACTATAAGCGTTACATGTCAACAGCCGACAACCTGAAATATTTGATTATCCTTTGGTTGGTTTATCAGTAATGTTTTGCGATGGAATGGATTCCTTGAACATTTGGACAGTGCCCAATTTCATGGCACTTCATGATATTCTGTACTGTTTAAAACACTCATTTTAATAACACCTTAGCTGCCCTAGCAAAAGACAGTGGTTATGCGCCATGAGAATCCCTTCAATTTCACCAACGGCTGATTCTATGTTTCTGGTAACTGACTTGTTTACTGCTGGTATTCCTGGCGGTTTTAGTGGATGACCGCAATCTGCGGGTAGCTGATTTTGCTCAATTTTGGGCAACTGCGAAGGTAAATCCTCAGTCTCTGATGTGTTGACTCCAAGATTTCTTTCCATATGGATTTCTTCTTCTTTGGGGGTTTTGAACCCTTAAAGAGGCGCCCACTGCTTGAAAAAAAATGCAATTCTGAGGATATGCTAGGTTTTCCTCACCCCCCCCTCCAATGGAGTATTCATGGCATGGAATAGTTTTTAACCAGTTATGAGGAAATCAACCCCCCCCCCCTCCTAGAAAGGT
This sequence comes from Panicum virgatum, assembly GCF_016808335.1. Lineage (NCBI taxonomy): Eukaryota > Viridiplantae > Streptophyta > Magnoliopsida > Poales > Poaceae > Panicum > Panicum virgatum. The sequence goes on along the minus strand of NC_053145.1, from coordinate 10,092,029 downwards.
GCTCTCATCCTATTAAACCTATTTGGAGTCGCAACATAACCTCCATACCCGCTTAGGTTTATCATTCTCTCCTTAGCTCCCTCCCTACCTCTTGCAAGTTCGCTCTCCTGAATGATGTAACACTTGTTTTACCATTTTTTATGCTAGCTGTTTTTTTTCCCATTGACATTTAACTAACATGAAGAAGAATATTTGTTTTTGCTATTGATCATTCTTGGCGTCTGTACGTGCTTTCTTTGATTTTTTCCCCATATGTTATGGCCAGAATCAACTGTTGAGTTGCAGAACGAATTTGTTTGATTTTGGTCTCTTACTGCTTTAGTTGCGCTGAAGTAACATATTGTGTATTTTTTGACGATATAACTTGTTGGGCACTACTTTGGTATAAACTCTCCAATTTGCAATGTCAGTAGACTAATCTGTCCTTTCATTGGACAATATATTTGACTTCCAAGGGCTACCTTAATGTCATTTTGACTTATTTTATTTACTATATCATCTCATTTCATGGTGAATCCATCATGATGGTGTTCTAATTCTTCTTTTCCTTTTTGCAGCACTCAGGCTATGAGGTGTACTTACTGGAGGCACCATACAAAGATCCAATGGTAATTTCCTGCTGTATTTTCAATCATAAGTGAATTTCCTGTTAAACATGTATTTAGGTGTTTGGCAACCACCTCAAATGAACCTTGGGATGTCTCAATATTCCTGTCTTGACATAGTTCCACAGTATTATCAGCCAATCTGCTAGTGCCTAATGGTTCTAATGGAGCGTGCACATGGAAGTCAGAAATTGTATTGATGTGAGGCAGTAGAAGTTTACCAGCATGCGCAATCTTCATAATCAGTTACTCACCGTTAATGAGTGAAACCAACGAACTTTTGACTCATGTTCCAACTTCAGTCAAATGTATAAACTTTTGAGGCAACCCATAGAGTATTTTACTGGTTCCCTGTAGCAACCATCTAGAAATTTGTACAGTGCAACTACTGAAAGTCATTCTGCTTTTGGGTTTGGAAACCTTTTACTGACTGGATAAAGGATTGAAGGATGTATCCTATTCATCATTCTTCCTAAGTTCCTATGAAAGTCATATCACTTTCAGGATGGCATTTATTTCTGTTCTGTATATTTATTTTTCTTATTTACTGGATTAACTGAGAGCTTAAGGCTAGTCTTTGTTATTGCAATTACCTTGCTATATCAAAGCAGATCTTTGATATCCACATGAATAATAGGGTTGTGCTGCAAGGAATGTGCATGGATTTATGTTGGATGAGATAAAAAAGATGGCAGCAGACTGGGAAGAGGCTCCACCACTGTATCTGCAGCTAGATATACATGTATATTTTTTTGCTGTTATTCATATTTGCTGTTATGACCTTAGGTGCATGATTAATGACGTCTCATGATATATTATCCTGTTTATTTCTCAGTCATTATTCCATGATGATAATCTTCGTGGCCACTCTATACAAGAGGTAATGCTATTATTTAGCTACTTTTAAATAAATCAATACGCTAATGATTTTTGATCCGTCAAATAGGTTGATATGGACACAGAGGACAATGATGACGTTGCTAATGAAACTAGTACCACTGCTGAAAACTCAAAGAAGGCTATAAAAGAAGCACCGTGTGATGAATCAAATGAAGGTGCACCTCTTTAACATTTCTTACATTGTTGACCGAGGATCTAGTGTATTTTTGTGTCCAGTTAGTATATATATATTCTACTCCATATGCTCGGTTAAGCAAACATCACATTGAGGTTTATGAGTGCTAAAATAATTGTTTGTGCTGGTTTCTCAAAACCAGGGGGAAATTGGAACACAGAAGCAGAGGATGATCTGGATGCCTTCAAAGAGCTAGGACAGAGCAAATGGTCAAAAGATGTTGAAGATGACACTGAGAAGACTGAAAATACGGAGGGAAATACACACGCTCTTTCTGGCCTGGCCCAAACATATAGCACTCGTCAGAAAAGAGTCAGTTGGGGTGATCGTGTATGTGTTATGTTTAAGTGTGAGCTTTAATGTTGCCTCTCTTGAAAAGTCAGATAACCTCTTAGCTGAAACATATCTTGTTTACTAGCTGTGCATATTTATTTAGTTATTTATGGCATATATCTAGTTTACTTCACGGATAGAACTTGACAGTCATGTTTATTTGACGTGTCTGTAAGTACAACAGCAATGCTATAACTACACAGATGATGTGCATGTGAACAAGAATCATAACTGTTATGTTTGCCTTTTTTTCCCTAGGATACATGCTCACTCTTCATCTTATTTCTTTGCAGCTTGAAAAGGGTGGGTTTTCCATTGCTGCAACTAAAAGAAAACTCGCTTCATCACTAGTCATAGGGCCTGGATCAGGGTACAATTTGGTAAGTATCTGCGCATTGCTAACTTTGTGTCATTTAATCAGTAGGACATCCACTTTATGCTGCTGTCCATCATTTGGCATATGCTCATTTTGGCATACCATCCATTGTCATATAAGTCACTTCTCTCATCCATCTATAAAATGTAGATCCTGCAATCCTGGGAATGGAGAATAATGAAAATAAAATGTTATAAAAGCAATGTCTAGGAACAATTTTACGTTTTATTTTTCTTACACTATTCTGTATGTGATTCTGTTGGAACTTGGTGCTCTGGCCCCAAACAAAAATTTATATTCTTATAGTTTGGTGCTAAAATTGTAAACTATAATCGTTCTCATTGATTCCAGCAAGCAGCCTGGACCCTGTAGCAAACTTGTAAGTATAGAACTGTATCTTGCAGGTCTCCAACCCCTTGGCTGGAGATAATTCCACAGGGATGAAAGGGAAGGCCAATAATGAGACCAAGAAAAGGTTCAGTGAACAACTCCGTGCTGAAGGTCAATCCTTCAAGGCAGTTTTTGACCAGAGAAAGCAGCGCATCAGAGTTCTTGAAAATGGAGACGATGAGTAGTCCTTGACAGAGAAGCCTCAAGCCTATCATGTCTGCCCTTGAGTTCTCTGGATGCCCAAGGTATGACCTGGAGGGAACGGGCGCAGACATCTCGGAATCACCACCTTGTCTCCTCGTCCTCCAGCACGCCACAATTTTGCGGCGTTCCATGATGCGTGGGATCCAGATTTCTACTCTGATCACCGTTGGCCATTGGCATGGTCTATGTGTATTAGTTCCAATGAGGTTTGTAAGATGGTAGTGGTGTGAATAGGGCTTGTTTTTTCAAGGGTAAAGGGCAAAGGCCATAGCCCATAGGATGTACTGTACCAATTCATCAGCCACACTAAATGCTGGCCAATAGTTTTACATGTATCCGTCACGTTGTTATCATGAGGAAATACTCATTTAGCTGCCTCTTGGCAACCTTACATAATAAACTGTTCTAGAGTTTGAATCTGAGGTAGTTTGTGCTCTCTGGATTCAAAATTTGTTAAGCCAAGTTAACCGAACTTTCTTGTATCGTTTAAACAGCGTTTACAGCAATCTTACTCGTTCAGTTTGCCAGCCAGTTCCCGTAACTGTACGCCGCGGGTCCCTGGCCTTCTGGGCTTCGAAAGAGCTGGACCACTAATGTTTGCACACTATTTGTACTCGACACGCTCGCATGCAACATCAATCATACCAGACCACATATTAGAGCTGAATATAATTATGAGGATCTGTCCAGAATTTTTGAAGCAATTGTTGTATCATATTGACGTAATGTTACTCAAAATCAATAAATTTTCCTTTTCAAAAAATGCAAATAACTAGAAAAGCAATTATTGTATTATTTTCGTGCTGCCATGAATTATTGTAGAACTTGCGCACCCCCCCATTCGGGGTGGGGAGATAAGTTGGGAAAACCTTCTCAATTCTCATGATGTGGGTGTTCATCACCTAGTGAGTAATCCAAATCTAAGATACATGTAGTTTAAAGGTACGAGCCAACCTTTGGTCCATTTATTAGCATATTGTGTGCTGGCTTACAAGATAATAAGAAAGATCCTTCTAAAGGATAAGTTCCAACTAATTCACAAGAGAGCGAGAAGGATTCATTCTCAATATTACCAAGCTTTAGAGGCACAAAACCTACAGTTTCATCATACTTTTTGTGAGGTCCTTAAATTCTGTCTAGTAATCCTATATCTTGCCATTGAAGTCTAAGATGATGAAATCTTGATGTATGTTAGCCTTTTAGCGGTGAAGAACTTGGTGCAGTCTCTCAAGCATAAAGTGGGAGGCATTCAGTTGGTCTAGTATGTGGTTATTACCATGGTTTGGGAGCTTTTTAGTTTTTACATAAAACATTGTGTTCTTCGTCTATGTACTACTGCTATGATTATCTCTCTCTATATAAGTGATGCATATGTCTTCGCTGAGTTTCAACCAAAATTATACCCGTGTGTCCAATAACCTTAATTCCTCTCTCTCAGGGGCGGGGCCTTGTGGAGGCGAAACAAGACCAGAATAGAAAATGGAATGACGTGCCTTCTCTCTTGACGTACGTACGGCTTTACACGTGGGAAAACTCTTCTCCATATATCAACCTTGCAACCAAGCACACAGAAACACCTGCAGCAGTGCTTGGCCGGGGAGAGTGGCTCGCGGCTCGCCTCACCTTCTCTTGCTAATAATACCCACTTGTCCCTCCTTAAATTTCCCTCCCCACCCATCCTCGCGAGCTTGGGTTCTCTCTCTCTTCTCAACTACCAATCCTACCAATAAAAAGAACCCGATGACCCTCTTTCCAAGAACACAGATTATCCATTTTGTATCATCAGTCAGGTAACGAAGTTGAAATTCCGTCCCATATATATATAATCGGACGAAGAGGTAGAGAACATATATATAGAGTACATATACATATATACAATGGAGCAGAGGCTCCGGTGGAGACACCCCGGCTCCCTCGTCGTCGTCGCGGCGGCGTTCCTGGCGTCCGCCGCCGTGTCGAGCGCCGGCATCGCCGTCCTCGACGAGCACTGGCAGAAGCGCAAGGAGCTGGCGGAGGCGTCGGCGAGGGAGGCGTACAGGCCCGACCCCTACAACGTGACCAACAGCTTCAACATCGCCGTCCACCGGGCGACCAGCCTGCGGCGCGAGATGGGGGAGAAGAAGAAGAAGAAGAAGAAGAGCAAGTCCGGCGGGCCGTGCAAGGCGACGAACCCGATCGACAAGTGCTGGCGCTGCCGCAAGGACTGGGCGACGGACCGGCAGCGCATGGCCCGCTGCGCCCGGGGCTTCGGGCACCTCGCCACCGGCGGCCTCGGCGGCAGGATCTACGTCGTGACCGACCCCGGCGACGCCGACGTGCTGAACCCGCGGCCCGGCACGCTCCGGTGGGGCGCCATCCAGACGGGCCCGCTGTGGATCATCTTCGCCCGGTCCATGATCATCGAGCTCACGCAGGAGCTCCTGGTGAGCAGCGACAAGACCATCGACGGGCGCGGCGCGCAGGTGCACATCGCCAACGGCGGCGGCATCACCGTGCAGTTCGCGCGGAACGTGATCATCCACAACCTGCACGTGCACGACGTGAAGCACACCCTCGGCGGGATGATGCGGGACTCGCCGACGCACACGGGGCCGCGCACCAAGGCCGACGGCGACGGCATCTCGCTGTTCGGCGCGACCAACGTGTGGATCGACCACATCTCCATGTCCAACTGCGAGGACGGGCTGGTGGACGTGGTGCAGAGCTCCACGGGGGTCACCATCTCCAACTGCCACTTCACCAACCACAACGACGTGATGCTCTTCGGGGCCAGCGACTCGTACCCGCAGGACCAGGTGATGCAGATCACCGTCGCCTTCAACCACTTCGGCAGGGGGCTCGTGCAGCGGATGCCGCGCTGCCGCTGGGGCTTCTTCCACGTCGTCAACAACGACTACACGCACTGGCTCATGTACGCCATCGGCGGCAGCAACGCGCCCGCCATCATCAGCCAGGGCAACCGCTACATTGCGCCGCCGAACATGGCAGCCAAAGTGGTACTATATAATGGCGAATTCTTTCTTTTTTCCTCTCTCTCTTTTTTTCCTTTAGTAATTTATGAGACTATGATGGTGATGATCTATATATTCGGCTGGTAAAAAGCCGGCTGATTAGTGTTGTGTGAGAGAGAATAAGCCGAAAGCAGACAGACCATCTGATGATCGGTTCTTTATGGGCAGATCACCAAGCACTACGCCGACGAGGGCGTGTGGAAGAACTGGGTGTGGCACACGGAGAACGACCTCTTCATGAACGGCGCCATCTTCCAGCCCTCCGGCGGCGCGGTCCCGAGGAAGGTGAAGAAGGACGAGTGGGTCAAGCCCAAGCCAGGCTCCTACGTCACCAGGCTCGTCCGCTTCTCCGGCACCTTGGAGTGCCGCCCCGGCAAGCCGTGCTGATCAGCTGATCGCCGGACAGGCTAATTCGGGAGATAGGAGACGAGTCCAACCATGGCGCTCCGTGCTTCTTGTAAACAAGGAGGAAAGCAAGGATGCACATAGAGCGGAGGGTAGCCACGCCTTTTTTTGCTAACCATTTGCCTTCAGGTTCTTCACCCCCCTTTTGTGGAGTTGTTAACAGTACAGTTTGATTATTTTCGGAGAAGTAGGGGTTGTTTCTGTTCCAGGTCCTTCTATGTATACAGGTTGTATTTTTCTTTTCTTTGAAAGATTATGTAAACAGGTTGTACAACATGAACCGCTGGTGTTTGTGATTTTTTTTCCAAATATAAACATAATATTCATGCATGTATCTTGCTGTTTGGAAATTAGAAGGGCGATACTTCAGGCTGTTTCACATGTCATTCGATTTCACTGTCTCAAATCTCATGGTCTAAGTACCGACAAAAGAAAAAAAAAAAGCCTCATATAAACTGCAATGTAGCCGGTACAACGACATCTGAAAGCACAAGAGCAAAAGGGTTCCTCGCCAAAATGCCCAAAAGATCCCATCCAAAAGTCTTCATCGCTCGCTGAACTCTAGAGGCCTTCCTTCAATGCGTGAACTCTGCTTCGGAAAGAACTCTAGAAGTCTTCCTTCAATGCATGAACTCTGCTTTGGAGAGATGGTGGCAATCTGTTGATTGCTGCATCAATGTCCTGAAAACAGAGCAGTCGCAAGGTTCAGTTTTTTTTATGCAGAAATTAACTTACAACAAGAGTATTTATATGAAAATATAAATAAATCAGCAATAGTACCAACAGTGAATGGACATGAGGAGCAGAACAAACGTCCTGTAGAACCAAAGCAATTCAGTAGAGATAACAGAAGTGATAGGTAGATAATAGCTCACCTCTGCAGTATAACGGCTTGAAAAGTGATTCAGCAGAATAGCTTTGTTTTCAAGCTTGTCAGACAGACTCGCTATCTGCATGCAACCCCAAACATAGTTAAGGGTCAATAAGAAGTAAACTTTTCAGAACTTGAATAAACAGATTAAGGAATAACCTCAGACAAGTGAGTGTGCCCTTTTTCTCTTGCATCCTCAATTGATTTCGAGTCATCAATATAAGTACTCTGAAATTTACAGAGGACATTGAGTTGAGTATATTAAACATAGGAACAAACCAGAATTAATAAGGAAAAAAACAGAACAGAAGACATTCAGAGAGCACGTGGAACCTACTTTTAACAAAGGTTTCTACTGCTAATGCATTAAAAATGGTCAATGATAAGAAGTCATACCTCAACCACAAGAATTTTCGCCTTCAAAACATCTGCATTATCAGGATCAAGGATGAAATCCGACATTGTATCTCCCGTGAAAGCAATCTCAGGTGTCGACACTGTATTCGTGATCTGCAAGTTGTGAATTGATCAACGATTGCAAACAACATCAACAATTTGTACAAAGATTGAGCTCAAATTTGATTTCAATGTCCTGCATGCAAGACAACAAACCTCAACTCCTGACTTTCTGAGACTGCTGAGTTCTTTCCCTGGGAGGCCAACATACTCGTCCTTGAGCTTATGCTTCAGCTTGTATACCACATACCCCTACACACATTGCGAATTCCGTGCAAACATTGCAAGGAGTGATCCTCAAAATTCATTGAAAAACACAGAGAATCGTAGGAGAATTGATTCCAATTACCCTCCTTCTTACCTGGCTTGGAACGACGTGGTAGGTCCTGAACGACCTGACCCTGAGGTCCTTGCGGAGCTCATAGCCCTCCCCGACCTCAAGCGGCACGAGCTTGTGGTCGAGGTCAGACTGGTCCATGGCACGGTGGACCTCGAATAGCCTCCGCACGAGGTCGGCAAGGCAGGCGGGGACGAAGACGGTGGGCGGGCGCATCCTTCTGCGACCCCGCGTGGCAACGTACAGGGGAAGGCCCCCAATGTGGTCCATGTGGGCGTGAGAGATAAAGAGGAGGTCTTGCGAGATGGCGAACGGCGGGCAGCGGCCGATGTCAAAGGCGAGGTTGAGGGAGGGGAACATGACGCAGGTCTCATGCCCCGCGATCGAGACGCCCTCCACGGCGTAGCCCTCAATCTCAAGCCGCTGCATCGCCCTCGGCCGCGCAGGAGCGGAGGTTGAGGGCGCCCCTGAGTCGTCATCGGCGGCGATCGCTAGCTTGCCGCCATTAGCCATGCCGCCGCCGCCTCTGGTGGTCCTAGGATTTGAACCTAGGGAATGCGCCTCTACAAAAACTCCAATATGAGATACGGCATGATACAACCGTAACACAAACTATAAAATTCCCCAACAATTCGTATATCTTTACCTATTTCTAAAGAGCGGACAGATTCTGCGGTACATTGACTTTTGGTCCGTCATCTCTCAATGATATGTGGGCCCAAAAAACACCTCCCACCTATTACTGCTTACGCAACCCCAACTCGAGTCCGACGCAATCTCCAATTGGTTTCGCTGCTCCCTCCCTGCCCGTGACGATACTAGGGGCAAGGCAGCAGCAACAGGCCTCTCCGCCGAGCGGCAGAGTGCGGAGTCGGAGCGTGGGCGAGGCGGAACTGACGCAGGCGACTGAGGCGAGATCGCCAGAAGCGGTCCCCTGCATGGCCGGATGGACAGCTCGGCCGGAGCGCGACCGCCGCCAAGCGGCAGGGTGTACGACTCCCGTTGCAAACAGTGGGTGGGGCAATGCTGGGTTGCCGCCGTGGACGAGGTCGCCGCTGAGCAGCAGTGGAGGCGAGACGGGGTGGGCGGGCCGGATTGCGGCGCCGAGCGCGGTCGCCAGTTGCCAGAACTGCGTCTGCGAGAGTCGAGCCGGAGCCAGCCTCGCGGGACGCGATGTGGGCGAGCAGCCTCACCGTGACCTGTGGGATGGCTAGTCAGAGCTCGGCCGCCGCTGCCGAGCGGCCTGGTGGGCGCAGGCGCAAAGCCTGCCGGGCATTCACGGGGTGGAAGTGCGGCAGGCTAGCGACGAGCCGGCGGCACGATGGCGCACCGGTGTTGCCTGTTGGGACGCCGACCAGCGAGTGTACTGGGGAGGTGTGATGCTTCGGGGAGAGATAGAGAAAGCTGAGATTAAAAATTATAACAATTGGGATCCACGAATATATTGTTGTAGCTATTCTTTTAGGAGACCTGTCTATACTACTCACTATAGCTAACGTATAGAGCATTATAGAGAGCAAGCTCACTATATTTTTGCGGGTGCTCTCATAGTTCACTTCCCTTGCTGCCGGAAAAGTGTTTTCTTTATTGTCCAAACATTCCTTTCATGTCCCTATCGATCGATCAATTGAGCAATGAAGCTCGTTTTACCAGTACGCGAAACATCAATAAGCTTTGTGCGTGTCCCGTTAAGAGGTGATACTATGCCAGATAATTCAGAGGTGATTGCTTCTAAGTCATAGTCTATTTATAATCAAACAATACCATTTGCGTTTGATACAGGTTAGTATCATTTACCATACTTTTCACTGATACTATGCTAGAGAATTCAGGGTGTGAATTTGTGCCCTCCAAGAAAATACGTTCCTTTTAGAAAGATTGCAGTAACATTCAACTAGGCCCTTAAATATATTATGTTGATATAACAATGTTGCTAGAAAATCACCATTAAACCTCCTGTAATTTTGGAACAGTTAATATGGGTCAAAAATCAACAGTTAATGTTACTAGAGGAGTGCAAGAATATCCCCCCCCCCCCCCCCCTCCCGTTGCAACGCACGGGCATGTTGCCTAGTACAAGTATAACATTAACCAAAAGAACGATGATATACTCAAAAGGTCCCAATATCAATCAACAAATTAAAATACAGAACCACATTCATATTTCAAGGTGCACACCACTTTCAGGCAAATCTGGATTTGAAATTGCCGAATTGAAGTAGAAAGTAGAGTAGTCTGTAGCCAACTCACCAGTCACCTGATGTGCAGAGCAGAGCCTAGGGCGCTGGACTGCTGGAGTTGGACGGCAACGCGGCGCCGGTTTGGAGGCCAGGCGGTGAGCGCGGTCGCGACAGCGGCTCGTCGGGGCCGGGGCGGCGGGCGGAGTCGGACCAGCGCTCGGGCGCTACCGGAGCCCTGGAGGAGTGGAGGACGGCTCCGGGGAGGCGGGCGAGCCGGCGGCGCGGATGGAGCCTGGACGTCGTGAGTCGCCGTCGCGCGGAGCGGAGTCGTGGGGTCTGGGGAGCGGCCGAGAGAGCGAGACACCTCTCACGAGAGTGGGGTGAACGGGCCCGCCGGCGACGGCGAGGGTAGAGGGTTTTGGCGTCGGAGGGCGGCGCTTTTTGCGGAAAGGCCCCTGATGAAAAGCTTATTTGTGTTGCTGCGAGCGAGCAGAGGATGGGTTCACATAGAATTTGCCTATTTGACACTAGAAATAGTGGGGTTTCCCTTGCCTATTTGATACCTAAATTTGAATTCTTGCCTATATATATCCTCAAAGTCAAGTTTTTGTTGCCTATTTGATACTACCGTCACTTCTATTAGCAATCAGGGCTGAGTGGAAGGCCGCACGGAGCCCCATTTTTTAGGGTTTTAAAATTTGTTCGCAGCCCACCACAATTAATTTCATTAGCCTAACAATTATTAACTAGGTTCTGACTTATTTCGAGAAGCAACTCCAGCAGATTTTTTAAACAGACTCCTATCTCAAATTTAGAGGATGAAGCTATAAAGATGTACTCTAGCAAACTCTTTACTAGACCCTCTATTACAGTCTGACTCTACTACCTCTATTTCAGAGAGACCTCCAAATTTCCTCTTCCCTCCATTCCCAGTGGGTTTCTAGGGAGCCCTCTATTTGAGAACTATTGTTCAAGTTGGAGTAAATTTATAGGCCTTTAAAAAATAGTGACAGTCCCATTTAACACTTGATCTAATTTAATGGTTGCTGCTGGAGTTTCTCTTAGCCGATCCAAATATAAGTGACAGAGTTTGAACGAGCACCTATAACCAAAAGACCCGCTAGCTTGCCCTGTTGCCCTTAAGTCTTGAGGGTTGCCGATTCATCTTCACACAATCACGACTAGCGCTTGAAGTCGACAAAGCGGCAGCAACGGTAAGCAACGACAACAGGCAGCAAACAACGATCACGATGCCAGCGACACCTAGGCGGCAACACCTGGGAAGGCAAGCGACGTGATATAAAAATCACTTAAGTTATATCTTCCGCACAGGGCCCGTTTTATGCTGGTAGGACCTGTTAGCCGCAGGGTTCACCAAACTGTCGGTAACCGGTCCGGTTTGGTCCGGTATGAAACCGGTCCAAATTCAAAATTTAAATTTGAATTCAAAAAAATGAAAATTTCCAAAAAATTCCTAAAAATACTTCAAGGTGCGACGAATCTAATAGTGTCAAATTTTCTTCAAAATTCGTTCATTTAGTATAGTTTGCGGGGATTTGAAGTTAAATAAAAAAACGTGCATACAAAATTATACAAATACAATGTAAAAATAGTACAAAAGAGGGTTGGAGGGTTCATTTAGACTAAAATATGTTATACAAACATTTATTTAGTATACTTTGCGGGCATTTGAATTTAAACCAAAAAAGAAAAAATTTTGAATTTGACCGGTTACCAGTCAAACCGGCCGGTAAACCGGTCTAACCGGCCGGTATACCGGTACGAACCGGTTGAACTGCGCCATTTGAATTCAAATTTGAATTTGACCGGTTTCTACCGGTAACCGGTCAAACTGGTCCGGTAAACCGGAACCGGAGGCCGGCGGTTACCGCTAACCGGTCGGATATTTTAACCCTGGTTAGCCGTCACCGTGAGAGAAATAGATGAGCGAAGAGAAAAAAAATCTAAATGCCCTTTGAGTGAAAAGAAGTCTCAGTTTGGCCCACTTCAATCTCTCAACCAAACACACTTTGCGGAAAAGTGTGTTTGGTTCAAGCGTAATGCCCTTTGAGGGGAGAGGGTTTTGGGCTTTTGGCGTCGGAGGGCAGCACTCTTTGCGGAAAGGCCCCTGATGAAAAGCTTATTTGTGTTGCTGTTAGCGAGCAGAGGATGGGTTTACAGAGAATTGCGACGTTAGAAATAGTGAGGTTTGCCTATTTGACACCTAAATTTGAATTCTTACCTATATGTCCTCAAATTAAGTTTTTTGTTGCCTATTTGATACTACCGTCACTTCTGTTAGCAATCACCGTGAGAGGAATAGATGAGCCAAGAGAAAAAGACCTAAATGCCCTTTGAGTGAAAAGAAGTCTCAGTTTGGCCCACTTCAATCTCTCAACCAAACACACTTTTAGTTTCGCGGATGGAGTCCACAAAAAGTTCGCGCACGTCGAATCAGCATGAAACTTTGTAAGACCGGAGAGCCTGACCAGAAAGCCTGGTCGTTTTTTCTCGGAAATAGCGGAGCAAAGCATGACCAAGACCAGTCGCCGGTCGTCGCTTCATTCCAGTGCTCTTCACCGGCAGTCACAATCGTTTGCGTAGCTACGTATGCATCCGGAGAGAGATGTGAACATGCAAACGATTCCGTTGGGATTTTCTAAACCCTCACGATTGTTCATCTTTGATCTGCACGCACCTTCCGATCCGATCGCGCAGTGTCTGTCCTCTCTGCTCCCTGCATCCTCTATGCCGTGTGTGAGTGTGATCCATCCATCGGCAAGCAGATGCGATGAGCACACGAGTTTAAGCAGGAACGAACGAACATCCATGGGAACAGAGCTTGTCGGCAAATGGCCTTTGCGCTCGAGCGTGCCCCCGTGTTCTGACCAATGATTCCACGACTAGATTTGTAGTCAAAAGTTGAGAACAGTGGTCGCGTCAGCTTTCGTCGTCTTCTCGACGTGAGTTGCCAGGCAAACGCACGCGGCGGACTCCGACCTGGAAAAACTGGTCGGCCGGCGCGCACGCAGCGGCGCGCTGGTGTGATGCCGAGCGCGAGAGCGGTGGTGCCTGCCCTGCCCTATAAAGTGACGCCACGCGGGAGCGCCCACGGCCGGCATGCCTGTGACACCTCAAGGTGTTTAATTAGCTAAACCAGAGTCATTAGCACCAAATCATGCATCCTTAATCAAGAAGCGTTGAAATAGATGTATTTGTATGTGTGTCTATGTGTATATGTGCATAGGTCGAAAACTTTAAATAGTTTCTAAACTGATGCAAGTTTGCTTATAAAATTTCATAGACACCTCACTAAAATCATAATAAATCAAAGTCTAGTTGAAGCCATGGGAAGAAAGTGAGTTTTTGCACATGAAATGATAAGTCGACCCACATTACATTTTCTCCCATAATTAATTTCAGAAAATGCTGAAAAGATCCGAAAATACAAAGTGCAAACCATAGCTTAAATTAATTTTTGCCCAAAACAAAAGTTCTAGAGTTTTACAAGACAAACCACTTTCGTAGTCAAAGTTTTTCAAGTTACAACATGAAATTTTGAGAAAAACCCGAAAAACAGTAGGTTTAGGGGATTTTCATTTAAACTTGAATTCGAATTTTTAACTTTCAAACCAAGCCTCAAATGGGAAAACGTCTGAAACCAAAGTTGTAGATTTTGACACGAGAAACAACTTTGGTATTCAAAACTTTTCAAGTTTAGTTCAAAAAGTTTGAGTTTTCCTCGGTCAAACCTCGCTCTCTCTCTTCTCTCTCTTCTCCCTCCCTTTACTTTGTGCTGTCGCCGTCGCTGCGCCGCGGCAGAGCACTCAAGCGCCCGCGCTCGCTGCGCCGCTGCACGCCCGCGCTCGCTGCCCTGCTGCCGCCCTGCTGCTGCGCTTGCTGAGCTCTCTGGCGCCCCGCTCCAACCGAGCACGCCGCGCCCCGACGCCCGCAACGCGACGCGCGCTCACCGCCGCTGCCTGAGCCACCATCCGGGCTCGCCCCGACCTACTACGACCATCCAGACACGTTCGTCGCCTTCCACTCCATCTCCCCGAGCCGCCATTCAGTCGCTCCCACCACTGCCCTCGCCGGAACGCGAGCCACAGCAACCCGCCATGGCCGCCGCCCAAGCTCCACCGCCAAGCTCCCTTCTCCAGCCCTCCTGAGTCCAAGACAACCCCCGAAACGGCATCCTCACCTCCCCCTGAAGCTACACGGCGAGGTCCCGGCCGCCCATACCTGCAGGAACGCCGCCGCCGTCACCATTCGCCGCCGCCGGAGCCGCTGCTCCGTGGAGCCGCCTCTCCGGCCCTCTCCCTTCCAAATAGAGCACCCCAGCACGACCCTCACCTCCTACCGAAGCCGCCACACCCGGCCACCCCCACCAAACCCCGCCGGCGAGCCGCCGTCGGCGACACAGAGCCACCACCGCTGCCCCTTTCCATGGCGCCGCAGCCACAGGCCGCCTCCGCGCACACCGAGACCACCTACGGGTTCCACTTGAGCCCCTGGTGCTAATCCCCCACTCCCCCCCTCGCCGCTGGCGAGCGACCTCGCCGGATTTCGGCCGCCCGACGTCTCCCCTGCTCCAAGTCCGGCCAGGAACCTATTTGCAAGTCCCCAAAACTTTCCAGGGGTATATATGCGAGAGCCGGTTTTGTTTTTCTTTTTGTTTTCAAAAACAGCAAACTTGTAAAATCGATATAAATTCGTAGAAAAATCAGAAAAATGCAAACTCAACTGTTATGGAATCCTTGTGACTAGATCTACAACTTTTGTTACATGAACTTTTTCATTTTATCAATAATTTAAAATACAAAAATAAGTAGCTTTTATTTGTATCTCATGTTGTATACATGTTCTGTTTCTGATTTTTGGATAGTGGTATAGTAGAAAATAGTGTAGCTCGGTGTAAAAGTTTCATGACCTTAGGACAACTCTAGCTATAGATTTTAATATACCTTG
Organism: Panicum virgatum; assembly: GCF_016808335.1. Taxonomy (NCBI): domain Eukaryota; kingdom Viridiplantae; phylum Streptophyta; class Magnoliopsida; order Poales; family Poaceae; genus Panicum; species Panicum virgatum. The sequence continues at coordinate 10,076,818 of NC_053145.1, read as the reverse complement.
CTTTATGCCTAGGATAAATAGTTTCATTTATACAAATTGTTCTGATAATATTAATTAGCTGAAATTTTTACAGTTGCTCTATTGTGATTCATGTATTCCTCAGAAAAGGTTTCGAAATTTTTAGTTAAGTCAAACTAATCCAAATAATTTATGGTAGGAAGAAATGTACTAAATAAATACAAATAGTTTATCTGTATATAAAAATCTCAAATTTTTACTAGAGCTTCTATTAGAGTACTAAATTAAATCCTTATGGTAAAGTTTGAGCCTCTAGAAATTAGTGTAACAGTCTATGGAAATTAGTTTCGATCCATACAACTATATGTTTCTCTATTTTTCATGCTCTGTTTACTGCTCCATAAAATCTGAAAAATTAACAGTATACGCCACATAAGAGTAGAAAGCCTCAGTAAAAATTGTAGCATCTTTAATTGTGTGGTTTGTTCTGTATAAATGAATCTTTCTCCTAGTAGTAGCTGTTTAATGTCTGTTTAATAATTAATATGCTCAATGAAATTAGCTAAAAATTTCACAGTAGGCATGTTACTCAGATATGTACCTTGCATAAAAATTTCAGTACAAGAAAGTATATGTAACCCTAGTTATGGTGTTACAGGTTAGTATAGTGTTAATTAAGAAAAATACCATTTCTACATGTCAAGAAAATGAAAGACAACAAACTCCTAGTCCTTTTATGAATAAAATCATGTTAGATAGTACTCTATAAACGATTGCCCAATAAAGAGAACATAATCTCCAACTTAACTGGAGTTGTGTTGGTTTGCAACCTTATGGTGAATTAAATCATGAATTGAGATCATCACGTAAACTCATGCATATGCATCTCATGTAGATTCGACTACTGTCGCCGACGATACGTACGAGCTGGTGCCCGAGTCCGAGAGTGAGCAGCGTGAAGCTCAAGTGAATCTAACTGAAGCCATCGAAGACCCGAACCAAAGTTCGGAAGAGCCCAAGGCTAACTTTGCTTAGCAAGGCAAACCCCAGGAGCATGTCCTATCTATTGTAGATTTATGCAACTGCTTATATTCCTATCTACTTGTGCATCTAAGTTTGTAGGAATTGCTTGGAACCCTAGTTGCATAATCTTAGGTACCTATGTTTGAATACTAGCATGTATCGGTCGCTAGTTGGCTATGCTAATGGTTCGGTAGAAGTCGAGTGATTTCCTGTCACTCGCGAGAATTATAGGAGTTGCATGTTTACTCCATACTGCAACTACAAGGTTCACGGGCGGGGTTGTGGTACTTGTGATACCCCGTCTGTTTAGTGAAAATGGATAAGACCGCAGTGTGTGGTAGTGGTGGTTAAGCTTTTGAACATACTAACCACATGCAGAGAATATGGTAATCCATAAGCTTAAGTACTGGATTGAACCGAGGCCGGAACATACTCCCCACTGTCTTGAACTCGTTCACATCTAGCTAATGGCGAGTACAGAGTCGTCGTACTGCTGTACTTGAGGGCAGTGGGCCTGTTCCGTGAAGCGGGAATTGAAGGGAACTGTTGCGTGGGCGACTCTGTTCCCATGCGTGTGTTTAGGTCTGCCTGGCCAGGTTAACAAATTCGATTCGAATCGTCCGCCTCTCACGGATATTGGGACTGCTGAAGCGTCCCCTCATAAGAGAAGACTTTAAATGTGATACAAACATCAGTCCCAGGAGGCTGATGCCACATTTATTACATCAGATGGTTCATTACCGTACAAACCTCCGAGGAGGACACTCGATACATGTAATAATAATAAGTAACCAAGCTACGACATAACACCAGACCGCAACCCACATGGGGTCTAGCTCGGGCTCAAAGTACTACGTCAGCGAAAACATCTCGAAACGGGGCCGGTTCCACAGGCAAGGTTGGGTGTAGAACAATAACCCTACTCGGCGTCGTCTGGTACGAAGTCTGGGTCTTCTTCTGTAAAAAGTAAGAATGGGGTGAGTACAAACGTACTCAGGAAGTCCAACCATACCCACGGAGGGGGTTATATCAGAATAACATGCACAGGTAAAACAAGGATAAGGTTATGGCTTTAATTTGCGGAAAACTAATTTTTATGCAGGGGTTCGTTTAACCAAAAACATTTCGGAAAACAATTTTTGTAATGAATAACATGGGTTTTAAGTTTTAAACTGCTACCGGACTCCCCGTCCGTCGTAGCACACGGCACAACTGCCGGACACAATTCCAAAACAACTCACGCTAGCCCAACCCAAGGTAAACCCTAGTTATGTGACCACACCATAACTCGCCCAATACCGTGGGCACGGCTATTCGAATAGCTTTTAACTCTGCAGAGGTGTGCAACTTTACCCACAAGCGGGTACCACAACACGAGCACCGAAGTGTCAGTGTAGATCCCGACATAGCCATTACCCACCTTAGCTAGACCTGATTCGCTATCACGGGATTCACCAAGGGGTCATCGACCCAACTCTGAGGTATAACCGGGGTATAAGTCACACTGAGCCTATCCCTTCTCCTTGGTCACCCGTTGCTCTCAGCCCTCCTGATGGCTATCACATCAACTAGTGGGGTTTATGCTAAGCCGTTGCCCATTCAATGGTCGAATGGTTTGCACGATAGTGGAGTTAGGTGAGATGACACACCAACTCGGTCCTTAGTTGAGACAAGATGGATATCTCCCTTCCTTGCCCTACCACACAGGCACGAGCACACCAAATGGCAAATCACGTAGAAATGCCATCCATCCCGTCTAAACTCACTTTTCAAAAACACCACTTTTATCCCTTCCCACATACTCACGCATTTTCTTTTATAAAACCAATAGCATTATGTGTGAAGCCCTAAGTGTCCTAATAACGATTAACGTCCAAGCAAAATGAGACATTAATCTAGGTGGTCAAGGAATGGTTATAACAAATCAAGGGGTGGCTATCCAACCGTGTTTTTATGCAAGCAAAACATATGCAATTTTTATAAAGCAGGCCATTGGGTTGTGTTTATAAAAACTAGGACAGAAACATGCATCAAAGGATGGAATTGAACTTGCCATCTTCGTAGCCTTCGGGGAGGTCCTGTCCTTCGGGCTCGGGGTCGCGGAATGGGTCCTCGTTCACCTGCTCACAGTACTGCTCGTTGACAGGCTCTTCTTCGTTCACTCCGTGGTCTACAGCGCACATAAACAAGCACACAATCAATACACAGAAAAACAAAGATCTATCATTGAGCTCGAATCGGGAACACATAAGATATGGGGTACGGAGTAATATTTTTGGGTGGATTCCTAATGGCATGGTCAAAACTATGTTATGAGAGGCGTGGTAAAGTTTTAGGTTGATCTGAGGTCGTTTGGCGCATGAAATGATAGGTTACATAAAGGGTTAGGGGTTAAATCAGGATCCAGGGACTTAGTTGTAATTAATGAAAGAGCTTAATTAGAATTTTTGGAAAGGTTTAGGTTATTTGGGAAAAGGATAGGGTCTTATTTCTAATCAAATTTATGTAGTGGAGGCTTTGTTTGTGAATACCATACAGGACAGGGTTTTATTTGAAAGAAAACCAAGGGTGGGAGGGCTCTTAAATAAATAGAAAGGAATGGAGGGGGTTAAGGGCAAAAATGCCCTGTCTTCATCCTCCCCCTCACGCTGGAAAGCAGGGGAGGCGGGGTACGCCGGCGGCGGCCCTGGGCCGGCGGTCCGGGGGCTCGAGGGCGGCCGGGACCATGGGGGAAAGGGTAATGGGGCCCTGGAGGCTCGATTCCCTTTTCCAATTTCGGAGAAGGGGCCTGCAGGGGTGGGAGCAGCGGCCATGGCCGCGGCGGGCGCTCTGCAGCCCTGGGCGGCGCGAGCAGGGCAGCTCGGGACGGGTTGGCGGGGGTAGAGGAAGAGGGGAAAGGGAGGAACTCCGCGCGCGCCCTACCTTGGGCCGAGGCGACGCGAGGAGGCGGGGCGACGGAAGCGGCGGCGGCAGCCTGCAGAGCGTGCGGCGGCGGTGCTGCGGAATGGGAGAGAAGGGCGGGAGGTGGCGGTAAGCAGTTGTGGAGCGGAGGGGCGGCGTGGGTGGCCTTTTTATAGGGCGAGAAAGGTGGTGGCGACGCCGGGGTAGGCGGCCGGCGGGGAAGCTCCGAGGACGGCCATTAATGGCGCTCGGGGCGGCGCTAGCGGCGAGGCGGGATGGGATGTTTCGGGCAGCGCTGCGCGGGGCTGTGCGGGCGTCAACGGCGGACGGCGGTGTGGTTTGTAAGGCGTGTACTGGTGACGCGATGCCTCGGCGCAGGTGGCGCTGTGCGGGCGTCAACAGCGAGCGGCGGTGGCGTGCGCGTGTGCGCGCGGTCGGCTCGGTACGGCTACGAGCGGGCGGCCAATGTCGTGGCTCGGTGCGCCGAGCGTTGCGTGCGCATGCGCGCGCAGGCGCACGGGCTGGTCGGGCGGCGTGCGTGGGGACGGCCGGTGGCGGCCCGAGCGTCGTGGCGGCGTGGCGCGCCGAGTGCTGCGGCGTGGCGCGCCGAGTGCTGCAGCGTGGCGCGCGAGCGGGCGGGCTGGGCAGGCGAGATGTGTGCGCGCGCGTGGGCGGCGTGGGCGGAATGCGCGGGAGCGGGCCAGGACTCGGGTGCAGCGGGGGCGCGGGCACGGGGCGGTCGGGGCGAGCTGCTCAGCACGTGGGGAAGGAGAGAGGGGAGTCGGCCCCGGGTGCGCGCGGCAGAGGGAGAGAGAGAAGAGAGGAGGAAGGAGAGAGGAAAAGAAAAGAAGGAAAGGAAAAAGGAAAATGGGAGAGAGAAAAAGAAAAGGAGGGGAGAGAGAGAAGAGAAGAGAGATGGGGCGGGATTCACGGCGCCGACCGCGGCTGGTCGCGCACGCGCACCGGTCTCACGTGGCGTGCGGGACGAGGGCTAAAAGGGAGATGGGACAGCGGGAGATTTAGATATCAGGCTCGGTTCCTCGGGGTATCGGGAGATCGGGCAGAACAGGGAAAGTTCCCGAAAAAAATTAGGGTTAGGGTTTTAGGGAAAAACTTGAGCTCAACGACGGAAACTCGATTTTGAAACTAATTAGCTTACGATTTGACTTAGCGGATTTTGGGATGTTACAACTGCTTAACCCTTTTGCCACATAGAGTAAGAAGTGGAACAAAGAGGATGATGAATATGTTTGAATGATAAAAGATAATTGTTTCCCACCATGTATGCTATTGGATAGAAGCTCACCTAGAATGGTTAATTGAACTAGAATTTAGGAAGCTAAAACCTGAAACTAAGAATCTACTCTTTACTGCTTTTCGGCAAAACAAACCCCTCAAGCCAAAAGCCTTGCATGTCTAGATTAAGGGCTAAGTATGCCCTTTGTCGTGTAAGCCTTGCTGAGTATTAGTATACTCAGCCTTACTTGTGGCTCAACTTTGTTTTCAGGTGATACGTTTGAAGATCATATAGCTAGCTTGACTTGGCCGTGTACTTTACCTACTGATTGGTCGGTGGAGTGGAATCCGACTCCGGCCGACGCTGACAATGCCGAGTGATGTCATGTACGGGCTTCATCATGACATTTTGTATCGTCGTTTAGAACTCACTTTATTTCTGCTGCAGTTAAACTCTGAACTCCTTTCAATTTGAACTTCAAGTACCTTTCTGAGATTTCGAACTTGGTTTGTAATAATTAAGTTAAGACTCGGTAATGTAATATATTTGTGAAATATTGTACTCTCTGGACTCACCTTCGTGTGAGTTGCATGTAAGCTTTGGGTTTCGAATGCAGCTTAGGTGGTTTTATCGGGACTTTACCCGACTGGACTGTCGGATTACTCTGTTTGAAGTGCGTGTTAGCCGGGATTACCTTTATGGTGATGGTTAGTGCACATGAGCCGGATTAATTCGGGCGGTTCTGCTACAATGCCGAGCTGACCGCGACCAGCTGCAGCAGCAGACAACAACAACCCCGGTGGCCTGGCCTGGGCGGTGCCGCGGCGCGCGCGTACACGCGGCGAGCAAGATGGCCGTGCGTCACCGCCTCATGGCGCTCGCGTGGCTCGCCGCGGCGCTCTGGCTGGCGAACGCCGTCGGCGGCTGCCTCGGCCACCATGTCCCTCCGCCGTCGGTCGGCGCCGCCTGTCACAGCCCAAGGAAAATAAATAAATAAATAAAAATCCCTCGTCGGGCCCACTCGTCAGCCTCCCCTTCCCTCCCTCCTCTCTGTTCTGCCTCGCCGCGGCACGCACGTGTCGCCACGCGCCGGCCATCCCCGGCTTCCGTGCCGCGTGCGTCCTCCGCTCGCCCTTATCCTCCACGACGACGCCGCGGACTTATCCTCTGCGCCCCCCTCTCAAACCCTAGCCCTTCCCCACCTCCTTTGCCGCCGCCGCCCCAAGCTCTGCTCGCCCGCCGCCGCGATTCGCCCGCTCCGGTGGGCCGTGGCTCAATTCCTCGCACGGGGAGCTCCCTCTCCCCCTCCTCCTCCGATTCCGGCGCTCACCCGGCCTTGGGCCTCGCCATGCAGGGCCGCCGCCACTCGCCTCGGTCTGCCGCCGCCCAACGCCGCCGCGCCGCCCGTCCGTCGCCGCTCCTCGCCTGCGCCACCGCCGGTGAGGCTCGCCGCCACCTCCGCATCGCCGTGCGCGCCTCCCCCGGCCTGCTCTGGCCCCGCCTTGTCGCGCCGCCGCCGCTCGCCGTCGCCGCGCACGCGCTTGCGCACCGCGCGACGCCGTGGCCGCGCCTACGCGCGGGTCAAGGCGCGTGCCTTGCCTTGACCTGACGAGTGGGTCGCTGGCCCATGAGCCCCGCTTGACGGCCTCTGGGCTGGCTCTGCGGGGTGGATCTAGCAATTTTGTTAGGTTTTGTGATGTTTATTTTGTCTGTAATCTTGTAAAATCCATAGAAATTCGTGTATAGCTCAGAAAATTATGAAACTTATTTTGTTGGATTCCTCTAGCTTAGATCTACTCAAGAAAAATATTGTTTTGCATTACTTTTCTGTAGATTTATTTATAGTTTTATTTTGCAAAAGTGATTTTAATGCTTAGTTATTTGAGTATTGCTTTAAAAATTTCAAACTAAATTTTTTAGACTCCTTGTGGGGTGTAGTTTTGAGTGGTGCAATTTGTTCACATGCTTCCTTGCTGTTTATCAAAGTTTTAGCTTTTTTTCTTATGCTTTATCTGAAAATCATTTAATATAGAAATTCTTGCTGGAAAGTGATAAAATGGCAAAACCAGTTTTGTTAGCTTTGCTTTCATGCCTATTATCTAAACTAATTTTCTTGGATTTGTTTAGTTAAGTCTGTATGCATTTTATGATTTACCTTGTTTAGAGTGGCTGAAAACTAATATATTTATGATTAATTATAGGAAAATGATTTTGCTGCAAAACCAATTTTCATGAGTTCTTTGCAATGTTCTCGGCATGCTCAAATTATTTCATGATTTATTCTTATTTTTTAGTCTATTTCTTAATTTTTGCATCGCATTCATGCATTATAGTGACCGAACCGTCGGAGGTCGAACCCGTGGAGCCCACCGAGTCCGTGCAGACTGAACCCGGAATCCCGTTCGTGGTCGAGCCTGAAGTTAACCCAGGCAAGCAGCTAAGCATAATTCCTTGCACCTATCTAATTTGACTAGCTTAGTTATTTCACCTTGGTAATGTTGGGTTATATATATTATGTATGTATCCTTCCTTGAATTGTTATCCATGTCTTTGTCACTTGTTAGTCAATGAACTACTTAATTTGACTAGATGCTTAGCCCTGCTTAGAATACTTATTGCTTGCTAGAAAGGAATGGTTTGAAGTATCACACTTACCGATAATCCTTGATCGCACTGGTTCGGTTTGGGTGGTGATGAAGTGGTAGTACCGAGATTCGAGCGGAATGGTAGGGCCTAGAGAATGAAATCACATGGGCATAGTCCGCTTGGATCGATTAAGGACCGAATGGATGACGTCGGTTTTGAGCACCTTTCCGTGCTACCACATATCCAATATAATGGTACGGATGAGCCAATTACCTTCTTTGACTTGATCATTGGGACCCGGTCCCAGATACGTGGCCAAGGGCTATCTAGGGAGGCTTAGTGTGTTCCCGGGTGGAACAATGTGTAGGAAAGTTTAGAGATGTCCCTGGTGGAACTAAGTCTCCACACGCAAGCTGGGCGTACCCTCAACGGTTGAGCCTTGTTGGGAACGGTTGATGCGAGTACCCCCTTATCTAACTTTGGCCGGTTGGGTGAGTCGCATGGTCCTTGCGTCGTGTGGGTAAAGTAGTACACCCTTGCAAGGTTATAATCAATTCGAATTGCCGCGCTCTCGGTTGTGAGCAAGCTCTTTATCCCATGAACTCCTCGTAGAATTTCGTTTATGTTGGGAATGGTTCATATTACAGCTATGATCAGTTATAGATTATATTACTCTCTTAATCAACTAAAAGTGTTTGGGGTTGGGCAAAATTAATTAATTCTAATAGGTGATAGTGTAGAGAGCTAATGCTTATGCAATAATTACTTAGCCTTAAAGCTTTTACTTAAGCTATTGCATTATCCTTATTTATTTAATCGCGTAAGTCTTGCGAGTACCTTTTGTACTCAGGTTGCTTTCTAAACCTAGTTGCAGGAGGGCCGGAAGTGGTGTTCGGTCATTTCTACCCCGCTGATCCAAATGCGGGGGCGGAGTAGGTCGTTGTGGTTGGGATGATGTATTTTAGCCAAGCTTCATCATCTTAGTATGACTTTATCGTAATCGAGCTTCGTGAGAGCATGTAAATGCAATAAACTTTATGTTTCTGTTTAATATGACTTTCGTGAGCCCAATACTTGTAAGTGAAGGTTGAAACACACCTATATTGAACTTTTAATATTATGATTCGAACTCTGTTTTTGATAAAACTGCTCTTTGTGGATTATTGGCGATGTATTCGATTGTAAACGGTATGTGCATATGCTGATTCTGGGCGTATGTTGAAGCACATACCGAGACTACCGGATTTGATATTATTTTGGATGAATGACGTATCGGTTATTCATATCTCTAGATGTGGGATAACACGTGGCACGCTCTCCGGTAAGCACATGTTAACTCTCATTTGAATGATAATGACCGACGATTCGTTTAAAATAGTATCAAATTGAGCGATTATCACACCGCCCCTCACGATGAGTCGCCACGACAGCCTTGTTTTGCCGTCGTCAAGCTGGAGCAGGATGACGGACTCTCGTGTTCGACTCTGCAGGTCCGGCTCCAACGCGCCCTTCCCTTCCCCGCCCGGCCTGCCGCCAGCCGTTCTGCCAGCCGCCTATCTGCCCGCCGGAAGGCTGCTCCGGCCAGGGCACGGGCACGCGGTAACTTCCACGACCACCGTCGCTGCATAGACGAACCAGTGTGATCATGCCGCTCAATAATTCTCCACAAGGCATAAGGCATGCTGTACTTCATGATCGAGCTCTCCACAAGCTCGATGTTTACTTGCATAAGCAAAGCGTGGTATCGTGATAGGCATAAGGCTATAGTTTTTGAATAAAGAACAACCATATTACAGCAGCTACATTTCTCCTTGCATGGAGATTACAATTCATCATAATTATATGGAGAATTATGCAATTCTCTGTTGTGCCCATCCATATGACTTTTCTAAAGTATTTTTCAAAGGGTTCTTGGGTGTCGAATTCTAAAATTTCGGAAAGGGATAAGGCAGGGGCGCAAACGTCCTTTCATGTGGGCTCGTAAATAAAAAGAAAAGATGAAGAGAAATTGCAGAAAAATGAAGAGAAACTCCCAAACTAAAACAATTCCCAACCACGATGTCAAATCCTGAAATGCTTACGAATTGGATGTCAATTTCTGTGAGACACACGAATTAGATGTCAAATTCTGAAATTTTTCTAAACCCTCCATGTTCGCAAGGATGCATCAATATTAATCTCCAAGCAGTGGCCACTAGTGTTTGTTAGATAACGTGTGTGCCCGTGTCATTTATGTACAACACCAAACAATGGAGAAATTTCAGCAACCCCCCAGACCCCTACAGCCGCCGCCATTTAGTCCCTCTCATGGCTTCCCTTGGTCCCCTTCTCTATCCCTTTGGTGGCCTCACTGGTAGATGGAGGAGCGGGGATTCGTCTTCTACATAGATCTGGTCTTTTAACTTTCTTCAATGGCGGTGACGGTGACGCTTTAGAATAAAGTATCTCTGACCTTCTCCTACCTCGACAACATTCGTTCCGGTGCCGACGAATGTTAAGTGGGAGTTAGTTCTATTAGATATGAATATTCTCTCAAGATCTTTGCAGTTGGTGTATCAATCAAGATGCGCAGTTTGCTATCTTTTGTTGTAGCGACTTCGACCTTTTTTTATTTGTTTTGTGACAAGATCGGGTTTATTCAACCCTCTATATTTTGGTGGTGAAGGATTGGAAGCTATTGCTTGGGGTGTTTCTCTAGCCGATATTCTTTCAGTGGTTGCTACATCTCACTGTAAGTAGCGAGTGATTTTTGTGGTCTTCAAATTCTTACTTGACGATAACATTTGCAGATGTCCCTTTCCCTTGCTATCTTTTCGGTATATTGTTCGTTAACTCCCTTACTATCTTTTCAGTGTATTTTTCGAGTTAACGAATGATCAAATGAAGAAAATGACCAGAGAACTCTTTGTGTAATTTTATTTTTTTATATCATCTTGTGTCAAGTTGTTTTCTTTTGTACCATCAATTGTTTTTCTCAATATGAATCATATAGGATACACTTGTCTGGTGTTTTTCTATAAAAAAATGTAGACACAAATAAATCAGCGGGCACTTTGTTCTCCTGCCATGGAGAAGCTGGTTTTGCCCAGGGGTCAGTTGGATCCATGCCACTCCAATTTCTTGAAATTGGATCTCATGTTGAAAATCATGTCATTGAGTGACATGATTTTGAACGTGACACCCAATTTCACGGAGTTGTGGTGGCATGAATCGAATTTTCCCTTTGCCCAGAATGGCAAATGACATTCACACAAGGATGCACTAAAGCATACCTCCCCCTCGAAAACATGCTGAGAATAATCGGTGCAAAAAAAAAAACATAGTAGAAGCCAAGCCCAAAAGGAACATTCAATCGCAACCAGGTCAGGGAAACGCAGGACGGTCTGTTTTATTTCAGAACTAGTGATACAAGGCAATCTGATGGCAGTTTCAAGACATTTACATGCTTCTCACAACTATGCAGCCGACTATAACTTGTGTAGAATGCACTGCTGTATTCCCCCTGGCCCGACTGGAAAATCATCTATACAACCATCATATATCATGTTACAGAATCCAAAAAATGAAATGAAAGTTATTCCACAATGTTCTTACAAACAACCCCACCCCCAAACGAAGTCTTTAAATAACAGCGGTGGCCAAGGCCACCTCATCACCGTACATCTGTTTGGGAGGGGCAAGCTTACAAAAACCGCAAGGCACCTGAATCTCCTAGGCTCAGCCACATCTCTAGGCTCCGAGCCATTTTGCAGCCTCAACTACTAGGGCTGGTCTTCGGCCAAAAGCTAAAGATCCACTAGATCACTGCGCCACCGGGCTTGAATATTCAGGTCCGATCTCAGAAGTGGTTACGCTGGATGACCCTGCCGAGGTCACGTTGCTGTATGAACCATTCCTTGTGGATTTTGGTTGGAGTTCCATCTCCCTTTGCCTCTCTGGGCCTGCTGGTCTTTGACCCTCATCTGCTAATCTCTTCAGGATGTTCATTATAGTGGGAACAAATTTTGTTGACAGCGAAAGGATGGCAGGAAGCTGTGTGACAGCGCAAGCATAACGAAGTCATTAGAATATTCAGGTGGCCAAAAAAGTGTTTAACAGAAAAGTGGATTATTTCAATACTCACAAATCCGTGTTGGAATTCTCTGCCAATTTCTGACTGCACCCAAAAGGCTTTTCCAACAAGATAAACCACAAATATGACAAGCAGGTAAAGCGGATTCCTGTTATTCAAGTGAAAAATTTTAGCCAGGTCCAAAGTGAATACAACAGCTGACATTTGTGGATGTTTCTGCAGACAAGAAATACCTCAGTAATGTCATAAACTCGTTGAATCCAAGGATAGCCATCGCAGCAAGTGCCCATGGAGGTGGCAGCCAGTTGTTGTTTCTCTTATTTGCTTCCTGACCAAGGTAAAAGTAAATACTTAGTGCATATATTTCTCATGCAGTATATTTAAGTGGACAAGCCCACTTCCCAAAATTTTCAGAAGTAATAATCAAAATAAAGGGCTTTGAGATGACAGCTACAAAAGGTTTTGGCAGAACATATAAGGTTACAGGTGTAATGTATCAATTGGAGATACCTGAGCAGCTATGGCTTGAGTGACTGTATATTCAGTTTCAGCTTTGAATTGCCTCCACAAATTTTTGCACTGCACAGGGGTGATTAAAGTCTTCTCCTCAGGGACCTGCTCGTGAATCACATTTCATCAAAACATATGTTTTGTGCTTAAAGAAACTGTTAAGTAAAACCTGAGTGTTGCTTCACCAGAGAAACCTAAATTTGACATGCAAAACACAGCTTTCTTACCTTTTCCCATGAGCTGGAGGCAAGTGGATCGGATGATTGGATACTCCTATCTGTAGTCCCAGGCCTTGAAGCATCAACAAGAGCAAGGGAGAGGGTATTCTCAATGTTGTCACCATCCTCCTCCAACCGAATTGCAGCCATTGTAGAGAGCAACTTCATGGACTGCAGAAAAACGGTAGAATGAATATGCTCCAGCTCCTACGACAATTCTTTAATGTTAAAATTATATAATTTGAATTATCATTTAACATACAGCTGAATGAGCAGTTTTAGTAATAGCTTTTATGTCCTCCTTTCCTGTCCACACCCTGGGCATAGAGTCAGCATCTCGGCTGAACAGTGTTGAGAACCTGTAAATTTGTTTCAGTTTAGTCTGAGCACAGAAGATACTGTATCTATTTGACTTTGCAAATGGAGCTCAGCTCACCTGTCCTTCATGCGAATCAAGACCCTCCCAGCTTCTTCTTTTGTCTTTGATTCAACTACACTCTTTCCATGCTTCTCCAGCTTCGCAAGCAATTCTTTCTCAGTTGCTTCATCAAGTTCGAAAGATGACACAGCAGATTCAAGACCTAGAACCGCAGTTTTTGTCTCGCGTTGAAGAAGCTTTCTAATAGCTGGCCAGGTATCTTCACTGGCCGAATCTAGAAGAGCTTCGACTGGTTCTGCAAGAGCTCTGGTAAGTTGTGCCTGACACAATGTATCTAATATTAGACAAGGATTCTCTGTGCTGCACCATGACATAAACAAATGAATCCAAACTGGGACCAACCTCATATTTGGCACAAACTTCAGATAATTTAGTAGCTCGAACTGAAGCTACATGTCCCTCAATGTCGCGTTTAAGCTTATCCTTCACTTTTGAGGCATCCCAATTCACTTGTTGAATAGCAGCATCTATCAAAGAATATGCATGTAAGTAACAGGACATGGATTTGGGTGGAAACGGATAAGGATGCAAATTGACAAATAAATCCTTCAGAAGGGCAGTTTAGGCAAAAGTTTTGAATCCAAAGTAGCTATCAAATATTACAGTTCGTGTAATACTCAATAAGCTACACAGCTACCTCAGTCAATCAACAGTGTATCAATTAATCTTTTAGAAAGCTGAAACGCCAACAACAAAGCTGTATAATTCAACTGTAGGTCTATTTATGACCTTCCTCATGAGTCAGCTGGCTGGTACATTTACCAGAACCAGAAATTTACCAGACCATTTGTAGAATTCAAATCAAAATTTATCATAAATGAACAGAGAACACTAGGAAATAACCAAATTGATTTAATAATTGACTGACGAACACCAGGGAGGCAAGGAATAGACAGTAACAATGGTTAGTTCCCATGGAAGATTGGACTAGAACAAGTATTTTCTAGGTAGTTAATCTGCGCACTCTTCTAGGCTAGGACAGTGCCCTGCCAGACAATACAAACTGGCTTCTGCTTCTAGTCTAGATCAATGTTTCCAACATATCCCAGAGTTAATCTAACTGGTAATCAACATATGTATATTCTAGAGGAGAACTAGCCAACACGAGAAACAAGGTCGTAATGACTAACGTTCCTGAAAACATACCTTCAGATCCTTTATCAAACTTCTCCAAGAAAGTCTGAGTACAATCACGAGCTGCAGCAGCAAATCCCTCCTTTTCTAGGGCCTTGTCAAAGGACTCCTTAAATGCTTCTAAAGTTCTAGTCCGCAAGTGACCCATTAGAGATTGATAGGCAGGATTGACAAGCTATAGAGACAAGAAAGGCATTGGTTTCAACATAATGAAACAAGAAGTAGCACAAGAGAATAAATTAAAAAGCTGGGAACTTGGGACTATTTAAGCAAATCTATGAAAATTGAAAAACAATGGAACTCATGGAAGGTAAATGGATGACAAGAACATTGTAGGACACAATTTAGGTTTCAGTTTCCTTATAAAAGCTTCCACTCTTTCACTAAACTGTTAAAAAACACGCCACAGTCTGTAGCCAGGAGATGAGCATCAATATTAATATATTCGTGACCTACACCATAATACCTGTACAACTATTCATTAACCCTCTGTATATAAACTATATTGATTTGAAGATGAGTTAGTGAAAAGTTTTGAACTGTGACTACAATATGAAAACTTATACCTAGATTGACAAAATGAAAGCGACCTTAATAAATCATCATCATAAAAGATACTTTCACCATATTTTTCAGTCTATACCAGCATATAGTGCTAAAAAGTAGCGAGTTGCCCAAGGAGGCTATCACATCCAAAAACATCATACATTTAGATTCAGGTGGAAGTATAAACAAGTGAGGGCATCCATATACAGAGGCAGTAATTCTGACTAACTGGGGAGAGGCAATTTATTGCACACAATGGATTCTGTGTGTTTGAGATAAAATTCAAAAGAATGATTAGACCTGCAAGAGTTTAGACTCAAGTTGTTGTCTTTTCGAGCTTCTGACACCTTCATCAAAATAAATAGCCTCCATGTCATACCTGCGAAAAAATGAGTATGCATAAGTAAAAGGGATACCTGAATAGACAAGGGGACTCAAACCAGAACCTGGGCCTGGCTCTGCTGTTTTGCAGTAATTAGTTGGATCCAAGATTCTTATGCCTAAGAGAATTTTTTCTTGAAGAGAACCTAACTGAACTAGAACTGACCAGTATTCAGGATCCCATAACCAGACACTTTGATAGGCAATTGGATGTAACAAGCCAAAAAAGCTTTCTAAGCCATGTGAATACCACGTCCACAATAAGATAAAAGATTACTCAAAAGAAAACTAATGAACTCACTCTGATAAACATCTATCAAGAAGGCTGCTAATCTTCTTCCCAAAACCAGGACAGTAGTCATGTTGAACAGCCTCCTCTAATTGTTGCCATTCCTTCAAACAAAAGATCATTTGGAATCAGAGCATGCATGCATCAATGATCTATAAATCAAGCATAGCATGAAATAGTCACCTCATCGGCAGTAAAACTGGCAACTTTCTCATTACCAATTTCCTCGCAACGTACAGTAGCCACCATAACCTGAATTGAAGGATAAAAGATTGTCAGTATACATGATACTGATAGCTCAAATGAAAACAATGGATGATACTCACTTTATGAGCAGGCAGGTCAAGGTCTTTGTTCTCCTTAATGACTTTCCAAAATTGCTGTGAACTAAATGAAAAACCTGAAGCTGGGACAACACCACGCCGATCTCCAGCAAGTCCACCAGGAGCAATAGAATGCTGAAACCTATCTCTTAAATCAGAAACCTACGGAAAGAATGATTTGCTTTTAGAGTCAATCCTAGCAACATCAGTAATAAGCACACACATCATGATTTATGTTTTATATACACCAACCTGTTCTTTGAATAACTCCTCTTTTTCTTCATAACTGGATAGCCCCACAACTTGTACCTGGAATGGAAAATGCACTTGATATTTAATAACTCCAACATAACGCATGTTTTGAAGTAAGATTGAAGTCATGGATTTTACATTGAAAAATTCACTAAGAGGAGTTTCTTTGTGGGCATGGGGTTTAGGAACAGCATCCCATATCTGCAGCAAAATGAGAACAGCTCAGGCCACTGGAAACACAAATGGCGGGATATAAAACAAAATATCAAGTAAGGAGCATACCTTCTGAATGTCTTCCCTTAAAATTGGTTCAAGATTTTCTAGGGGTGTCTGTTAGAAACCAGAAAGAGCTGATATTAATTGGCATACAAACAATAAGATTTGAAAAGGAAAAAAACTGGCAGTTGATCAGCGCATATCATAGTTCTAAGCAGTCTATATTGCAATATAGCAAGCCCTTACCCGTGATTTGTCACGAATAACAAATAACAGTGTCGTTTTGCGAGGACTAAACAACCTCATCATGACCTACACAAAAGAACAATTCCTTGGGTTAATGCCTGACATGCCACTTACAATAAAGCTTAAACAAAGCAGTAGGATAAGAATTAAATCAAAGTATTACTCATAACATTACCTGGAAAACTGTCTTCAAAAGTGGCTTGTTTGCAGCCTGTTCTCTGCCAATGTCATGACACCACCTAGAAAGGAAAACAAAACATTTGATCAGCTGGGCAAGGGAATAATAGGCCAAACAACCATAAAGCAGTAAAAAACAAACTTACATATTGATCAATACAATGTCCGAAACAGCCAAAGCAAACAGAGCACTTTGCTTCTCAAAGGCTGTGTCATCCTGAAATATTTGGCAGATGAATTAGGCATCAGCACAATGTGTAGAGAGAGCACCCTAGCACAAAATGTAACTTTAGACATCCATGAGCAATAAGAAGGGTCAATTTCAGCAAATGTCAGCATATTCAAAGATGAAGCGGGGACACAGCATGCATCAAATTATGAGGCTTATTCAACAAGCCAGAGGCCTCTTTCCACTTGAAATCCATAAAAAATCTGAAGTCAGTTGGAAGGGGTTAACAGGCTTAAAATTATAAGCTGAATGCAAAAATCAACCGGGCTTATATGAGATTCCCTATCCCTACCAAGGTTCAGAATACTCCAGACATGTGAAATGGAAAAACAAATATGCTTCTTTATTATTTTTTTTAAAAAAGGCCGTGTATGGTTTTTGGGACCTAGTAAACACATGATCAAACCACTCCCAAATTGGAGGTTATGCTCATTTTTATTACCTCTCCCCTCTCTCTTCCATCAGTTCCTTCCAAGTCCATTACAAGGGTGCATGGTTCAATGTTTTGGGCCTTTGCCAACCATATACCTTTGGTAGTCTGTGACCTGAACATATCAAGTAATGCTAGTTAAATTGCACAAGAAGAGGCTGCACCAAAGGCAAGAAACTTTCTAGTGGCATATATAAAGGACAAGCTGCATACCTTCCTTTGAAAGCATCCATCTCCCTAAAATTGGTGCGAAAAAGATGATTCAAAAGCGTACTTTTCCCTGCAAGAAATGAGGAAGACAGTGCAATCAGAAAAAAGAATCGTCCAGTAAACAGAATAGAAACAATAGAAATGAGAGACCCATACCACTACTTTGCGGGCCCATTATTGATACAACAGCATATGAGAGCCCGCATTCGCCCAATCTAACTTCCTTCATGAAGTTCTCCAATCCTGTGACATTGAAGACCCCATCTCCATCAATGAGCTGCGTAGAGAAGCACACATCCGCCATTTCTGCTCTGCAGAAGAGAAATGTATGAAGCATAAACCATCACGTTCACAATCAGAAATGGAACAAAAAAGAAATTAAAACCCAAAGTACACGGAATATCGATCATTGCAGCGTCTTGCCTGCCTCCAGTATTTCTCCAAAGGAAAAATCAAGCACGAAGCTTAGCCTAGGAATTTAGCACACAAGAACATCTAGGGCTTTCAAGGACAAGGCAACCAAACTGTACCGCAGGACAATCAGACGCTTGCCATGCAGCAAAACCAAATAATTATTGGCATATTCTGAGCATGCGTACCATTCAAAACCCTCCTCAATCAGCCTGTGTTCGGCGCCTCATGCCTCGGGATTAAGTTAGAGATCAAATCAGGAGCATTAAATGTGGATGGAGATCTAGCAGCGCAGTGATGTTGCAGTACCAACGGGGGAACCAATCAATGGCTGTACGCGCTAACCACGCTTACCCCTGGGACATCTACGGCAGAATACTACAATTACAACTTGTGATCGCACAGCGTACACTATCAGGGGGGCGGGCTAGCATGAGACCATGGGGCTCCGGCTGAACCCCCCAGGAAATCAGGTTTTGGGGACCAAAGAAGCAGTACCATCACCCAACCCACGCAGCAAATAAATCCGCAACACCCATCCAAGGATTGGATTTCGCGGTAGCAGCGCGGGGGGGGGGGGGGGAGAAGCAAGCTTGCGCAGAGCAAAACGAGCGATCAAGCTAGGGCATACCAATCAGCGAGCCACGAACCAGACACAGGTCGGGGCGGACGGATCTCAGCCCCCACGCCGGCGGCGACCAGCTAGGGGGCCCGCGGCGGAGGGATGCCGAGAATTTTCAATCTGATTGAGGGGGGGGGGGGGCAGAGGACGGACCGTGGCAATGGCGGCGAGAGGTGAGGGGGGCGAGGTCGCTGGGCGCCGGCGGCGGCTGATGCAGATCTGGCACAGGGAGCAGCGCCGCGCGCACAGGGCCGGACCTGGGGCCTGCGGAGCGGGGAAGGAGGCGGCCCGGATGGATGGAGGAAGGGGGAGGCGGGCAGGGGCGAGGTGGGGTGGTGGGGAGGTGAAGCCGGGAGTCGGTGACCGCACGGGGGTGGGTCGGGGTCGGGGTCGGGTCGGTTGGGCGCCGAAAGGTGGTCGACGATTCCAAAGCCGCCCGCGGCCAGGCGCCGCCCACTGACGTGTCTCGCGGCTCTCTGTTTTTTTGTTTCTCCTTCCTCTCGCTCTCTTTTCGCATTTGAACTTTACAACTAGCGTTTTTTGAATTTGAATAAGCACCGCCACCGCCGCTTCCAGAATGTTGGAATTGCTAATTTTCAAGAAAAAACAAACGATGCTGGAATTACGTACTCTCCCGTATTTAATAAACACATCAAAGACATGATGCTAGGATAGTAGTACATGTACATCGGTGAACATAGGAACACTCCATCGTGCCTTTGCACTCGAGGACCGACGTGGATCTGGCACGACAAAATCTTTCCATGTCTCTCTTAATTAACTGGCCTTAGTTATTATAAAAGAAATTCTAAAAAAACAAACAGAAACAGATGCAAAAGAGCATACTTTGTGTGCTTCCACGGGACTGACAGGAGTTTTCGTTTTCTCTGTCCGCTACATTTTGTTGAAATCATTTAATTTGTACTTTACTGTTGTACACTAGAGAGAAAAAAGGAGCAAAGTTGTGGCAAGTAAAAATGTTCTACAACAATATTTCCTTTTAAGATCAGACTCAAATTTGTGCCACAAGTAGGGGTGGTAATGAGCCATGGTCCTAACGTTCTCTTCATAATCCAAGTTGACTTTTAATATTTTTATCTCAAAATTATATAAGACTATAGCCCGATGCTTTTAGAGTCCGACTCCAGGCTTTAAATTATCTAGACTAAAAATTAAAGTCCTTTACCACCTCCTAGCCGCAAGGTAACCACTAACCGTCTAAAAGATAAATAAATACTCGCTTTGTCAATTGACGGTAATAATTTATGCCTAAGCTAAGTATTAGAGTATATTTGGTAGTTGTAGAAATACATATCGTAAACTGCCATATGTATCCCGGGGAGCCTTGCCCCCCAAGTCTTGTACTCTTATATATACCGGCCGAGACCTCAATGCAATACATCCACAACATTACACCAATTCTATTCCTCCTACATGGTATCACGAGATTAGGGTTTGGGATCCTAGGTAAACCCTTTTGCTGCCGCCACCCACCTCCCTGTCTTCCTCGCGTCGCCAGTCGTCTCCAACAGCGCGCCTCCTACGCCCCCCCCCCCTCCACGGCCTCCTAGCGCGCCCCCGGGGAGATCTCCCATGCCGATCTCCACCGGGGGCAGCGCCCTCCTCGATTTCCATGGTGGATCTCATTAGTCCACTGCCCCAGAAGTGTCTAGCAGCAGCAGATCGGAATTACCTCATCATCCTCCATGGAGACGTCGACGACAACTCCGCACTGCGCTACCGTGGTGGCAGTCGCGGCCTCCAAGCGATGCTCGCGCTCTACCCCGTGCTGTCGTGGTGGCAGCAGGGGCCCGTACGCGGCTCATCCACCTCGTCGCCGGCGGACTCCGTGGAGGACCCTCCAATTCCACCCTGTCACCGTCATCGCCGGCGGAGATCCGCTCGCCCAGGCAGAATCTGCCGCCGCTGCCCTGGCGGGATCCGTCGCCGGCCGCAGCCTCCTGCGGGCGGGATCTGCCCCCAAGCCGCGTCGCGCTGCCGCCCTGGCGGGACCCGCCGCCGGGCACCACCGCCTCCAGGCGAGATCCTCCGCCGCTCCAGGCGGGGAACCGCCTGATCTGGCGGGATCTGCCTGCCCGCCCTGGCGCCTCCACCATCCATATCACCGTTCGCTGGCCCCTCCCTCGACTCCTCTGTTTTTCCTCTCTCTCTCACACGTGGCTGTGTTAACTGCGAGAGGCAGAAAGAGATATGAGGATGAAGGGTTGGGCTAGGCACACCCAGAGGTACTACACGAGATGCTGCTCAATATTTTCTTTTGCTCGATCACTGATCGAGATTGCGTCGCCCGCCGCCCGTCGACCTCGCGCCTCTACTTCGACGTCGGCGTCGATTTCACCGGCCTCTTCTTCCTCTCCGACCCTACGGCATGGCGAGATGGCTGGCACCCTAGGGGGCGCTCGTTTGTGCCGCCGCCTACATTGCCGCCTCATCTGTACGTCGACCTTCGTCGGCTCATCTTCGCCTTCACCGATCAGGACGCCTCCACCGACTTCGCTCACCATCGTCTTGCCTCACGCTACTCGGTCTGATCAGCCGATGTGCATGATCCACCGGCTCCTGTGACGTCCGTCCTCGTCGAGCGCACCCTTCACTGAGCACGGAGGGCTGTCGCTGTGTCGCCTCTTCGGGCAGCAGTGGAGTCACCCCGTGGTCTTCTCCGCCGTTGCTTCCTCACCGCCACCGACCACGTCCCCGACCTCATCGTCGACTCGTCGCTGCGCGCCCTGCGCATGGTCTTCATCAAGTTGTATGAGTTCTTCGCCGTCTCTTTCGAGCGCCGCCACCGTGTCATCCGGATCATTCAGTCTTGTGCTGAAAAATCTGGGTTCCCCTCCTCGCTTCGTCTAGCACAACCACATCGCCAGCGTCGCCATCTCGTCCCCGACTACTTCGTCTACTCCAGCAACAGCAGGCGTTGGCACCTTCTACCTCACCTTCTTCTGTGCCTGCGACCGCCATGGAGGCCTTCTCTGTTGGTCCCCCCCCGGCGACGGCGTCTGGTTGTGCATCCTCCCTTGCACGTTCGGTATTGGCAACACCGGTGCGTGCCCATCATCCCCGATGTGTTCCCGAGCCTGGCAAACTCGGGCATGTGTCGCCCGATGGCCTGACTGCATCGACTTCGGCATCGCTTCCTCTACGACTTCCTCGACGCATCGCCATCTTTTTCTCCGGCGTCTTCTCCATTACGCCACCACCATAGCGCCTCCTCGTGCGCCCGCGGCTTCATGTGCGGCTACCTCGTCTTCGGCAACCTCGACAACTCTACGTCGACCACGGCTATCCTATGCACGGCATCTTCGACCATGGCTCCTCGCACTTCAGCTCGGCTACCTCGACCTCGGCACAAAGGGCTACCATCCGCATGAGTTACTCGCCGGTTTTCTCTTCAGTCGCAGCATCCGCACCACACCGACGCTATGACTACGGGGGGATGTTAGTCCGTTGGCTACTGTTTTCGGCTTCTTCTCCAGTCTCACCGTTTGTTGTGCTCCCGCTGTGACTGCGAGGGAGTATTAGAGTATATTTGGTAGTTGTAGATATACGTATCGTAAAATGCCATATGTATCCCGGGGAGTCTTGCTGAAGCATCCCCTCATAAGAGAAGACTTAAATATGATATAAATATCAGTCCCAGGAGGCTGATAACACATTTATTACATCAGATGGTACATCACTGTACAACTCTGCGCGGTAATGGGCAATGAAGCGCCACTATCGCGAGGACAACAACTACAACCCAAACAAGAACGTGAAGCACGAAAAAGTCATCAGAGTCCTGCACCATACGGAGCTCCTGCGGGTGACCCTATCCGCAGGCAAGGTTGGGTGCAGAACGGAACCCCTACTCAACGTCCTTGGAAATAAAGACTGGATCTTCCTCTGTAAAAATTAAGTAAGGGGTGAGTACAAACGTACTCAGCAAGTCCAACCACACCCACGGATGGGGTATAAACAGAATACATGCACAAGATGGATCAAGGATAAGGCTAGAGTTTGTAGAAAGCTAATTTTTATGCATGGGTTTACTTGAAAAAGATTTGTTTCTTAAAGCAATTCTTTTATAACCGGGTGAGGTTGATCCACACAGGATCCAAGTTTTAAATTGCTACCGGACTCCTCATCCGCCGTAGCACACGACACAGCTGCCGGACACTTCTCTAAAACAACTCACGCCAACCCATCCATTCCCAGAAAAAACACTAGTTGTGTGACCAAACCATAACTCGTCTAGTACCGTGGGCACGGCTATTCGAATAGATTTTATACTCTGCAGAGGTGTGCAACTTTACCCATAAGCGGGGTACCACAGCACGATCACCTTAGTGTCGGTGCAGATCCCAACAAAGCCATTACCCACCTTAGCTAGACCTGACTAGCCACCACGGGATCCACCAAGGGGCCATTAACCTATCTCCGAGGTTTAACCGGGGCATAATTCATACAGAGCTTATCCCTTTTTCCTTAGTCACCCGTTGCTCTCAGCTCTCCTGATGGCTATCAGACTAACTAGTGGGGTTTATGCTAAGCCGTTGCCACATACAACGGTCGAGTGGTTTGCACAATGGTTGAGTTAGCCAAGATGACACATCAACTCGGTCCTTAATTGTGACAAGATGGATATCTCACAACTTTACTCAACCACACAGGTACGAGCACATCTTTTGGTAATTCATACAGAAGTGCCATCCATCTCATCTTTCTTTTGGTTTCCAGAAACTTCACATTTTTCCTTTCCACACACTCACGCATTTTCCTTTTATAAAACAAGTGGTACCGTGTTCAAGGCTCTAAGAATTCTAGCAACGATTAACATCCAAATATAATAACTCATATTTAGACATTAATCTAGGTGGTCAAGGAATATGTATAACAAATCAAGGGGTGGCTATCCAACTATGTTTTCAGCAGACAAAACATATGCAGTTTTATAAAACAGGCCAATAGGTTGCATTTATAAAACTGCGACAAAACATGCATCAAAGGATGGGATTGAACTTGCCGTTCTCAAAGCCTTCCGGGAAGTCCGGATCGAGGTACTGTCCTTCGGGTTCGAGGTCGCGGTACTAGTCCTCGCTCACTTGCTCACGGTACTGCTCGTCGACGGGTTCTCCCTCGTTCACACCGTGATCTACGACGCACACAAACAAACACACAATAAAGAAAAAGAATAAAGGTTTTATCGTTGAGCTCGAATCGGAAACAATTAAAATATGGGGATAGGAGTAATATTTTTGGGTAGTTTTCTAATGGCACAACCGAAATTATGTTAGAAATGACGTGGTAAAGTTTCAGGTCAATCGGGGAATGTTTGACGCATGAAATGATAGGTTACAGAGAGGTTTAGGGGCTAAACCGGAATCAGGGGCCTATTTGTAAATATTTTTGAGAGGGCAAAGGCTTATTGGAATTTTAGAAAATATCCGGGCTATTCTGAAAAAGGGCAGGGACCTATTTACAATTAAGTTTATATGGTGGAGGGGCTGGTTCTTAAAAAGAAAGAAGGGAGGGGTCTCTTTTTCAAAAAGGGCTAGAGAGAGTGGACTCTTAATTAAAAAGGAAAATGGGCAGGGAGTTTTGGGCATAATGCCCTTCTTCTTCCTCTCCTTCGCTGGAAAACAGAGGCGGGGGCCGAGGGGGCGCCGGCGGCGGCCTGGCCGGCGAGCCAAGGCACGGTGGCGGCCGTGGGGAGGGGGAAAAGGGAGAGGGAGCCACGGGGGATCGATTCCCCCACTTAATTCAGGAGGAGGTGGTCTGTGGAGGCTTGGCCATGGCGGCGGGCGGCGGCGGCCGTGGTGGCGCCACTGTGGGGTCCGGCGGCCAAGGAGGAGGGGAAAAGCGAGAGGGAACCAAGAGGATTCTATCCCCTACCTCGGCTCGGGCTGGGGCGCAGCGAGGAGGGCTGCCCACGGGGCCGGCGGCGGCGGGCAGAGGAGCTCATGGCGGCGGCGCTGGGGTGCAAGAGTGGAGGGCTGGAGGTGGTAGGCGACTTGTGGATCTCGAGGGTGCGGCGACGGGCCTCTTTATAGGCGGGGAAAGGCGGTGGAGAGGGGGGCCCGCCGGTGGCCGGCCGGTGAGCTCTACGCAC
Organism: Panicum virgatum; assembly: GCF_016808335.1. Lineage (NCBI taxonomy): Eukaryota > Viridiplantae > Streptophyta > Magnoliopsida > Poales > Poaceae > Panicum > Panicum virgatum. Next base: position 10,052,296 of record NC_053145.1, on the reverse strand, counting down.
GGCAGTAATGGCGGTGGGGGCCGGCGTGGCGTCGTGGAGCGGTGTGTATGCGATGGCGCACAACAGCTGCGAGGACGGGGCGTGCAGAGGGCGGTGGCGCGTAGCGAGGAAGGCGCAACCAGGGAAGGAGGGCGCTGTGCGGTCGGCGGCAATGGCGGCAACGCTGTGCTCTGCTCGCGCGAGAGCCCGGGCGTCGAGGCCGGCACAAGCGATGGGATGGGTTGGGCAGCGGCGAGCGGCGCGCCGGGCACTGCAGGCGCGTGGAGCGCGTGGGTGCAGTGCGCGCGTGCGGCGCGTGCGAGCACATGAGCGGCCGGCGGCGAAGGCGGGGCGCCGCACGTGGCTCTGTTCCCGGTGGTGCGAGTGCTCGAGTGCCGAGGCGGGCAGGGGGCACGGCGGTGCCGGCGGGGTAGGTGAGGGCGGTGGCCGGTGGTGGTGCTGTGGGGGCGGCGCCGAGCTGCTCGGCTCGAGCAGAGTGTGGCCGAGCGTGGCAGTGAGGAGAGGGAGGAAGAAAGGAGAAGGAGGGAAAGGAAAAAAAGAAAAAGAAAAAGAAAAAGAAAAGGAAAGAGAGAGAGAAAAGAGAGAGAGTGTCGGTGAAACTCGCGGCGGCGACCGCGGGGCCGGACGAGCACGCGCGCCGGTCGGGCGGCACGCAGCGTGTTGCGCGGAACGAGGAAGAATAGGGAGATGGGATGGCGTTTGGTCCTGGTCGTGTCAGGACGGCGGAAATTGCTGGGAAGGATGTCGAAGGATTAGGGGCTCAGACGGAAAAGATTTTTGAAACGGGTTGAGCTCAACGACGAAGAAGATTTGAAATGTAATTTTTAGCGAGCGATTTATTTGGGTGAATTTTCGAGATGTTACACTTGCCCCCCAAGTATTGTACTCTTATATATACCGATCGAGGTCTCAATGCAATACATCCACAATATTACACCGATTCTATTGCTCCTACACTAAAGGTCCGATTGGATGGCTGGACCTCCTCAGCCTGCATCGTATCCCTGAGCCAGGCTCTTTCTAACGAGGCTGTTTGCATGCAACACTAGTATGATTGGTTGCATGCATGTATATATCCTGGTCCATCCGAGCGGCTGTTTGGTTGCTAGACTTTGATTTCGTTTTCTGTGCCCAACGCTTCTATCCTTGCCGTGTGAGCCCTGTGCTGCATCAGCCGAGCCTGGCTCGCAAGAAACGCTCGATTCGTGCGTTTCCAGCGGGCCTGGCTCGAGACGTACGGCTGCATGAGCAGAGCCAGGTTCGAGCGGTTGTCCAGGAAACCAAACAACTCGAACGTGCATCTGCAGAGCCTGGCCAATGGAGATACAAGCAACCAAACGCGCCCTAAGCACCAAGAGTGAGTCCAAGACCGAGGCTAGGAAAAAAATCTCCCCTGCAATGCATGAAATCCTCATCGGCGCCCTCCGCAGTCCGCGTGCATGGCGTGCCGATTGCATAATCTTGGTGCCCCTTGGCCGCACGCTAACATGGCACAGCCACCACTGGTGGGAATGACATCATCACGTGTTAACTTCAGCATTTATTTATGCAAAAGACACCTGTTTTGTACCCTAGACAAAAATAGTTTTAAAAATAATACGCTGGACAAATTTAAATTTGTTGGTTTTCTTAGAAGAGGCGGAACTTAGTGTTGGCCAAAGTAAGCCACGGTTCCACCTAATTTTTTAAAATTAAGCATCACTTAATTCTACCATTTAAGCATATAAATTTGCCAATTCGCTCCCCCTTTAACTCTTGATGATCACACCCCTCTCATTTTGAACCAAAGCTCCGCCATTGTTGCTTCTGCTGTAGACGAAGTAGTCTTAAAGTAGCCTAATTTTACCACACAAAGAGGTGATAAAATAATGCAGGCGATCATAAAGGTCTGATTAGGGTCCTGTTTGGTTTAGCTTTTCTGAGACTTGTTTATAAGCTGAGCATGATTTTCTGATGAGCGGAGATATGGAGAATCCGCTGTCCGAATAAACTAGGTGTTTGACTGTCCTGATTATTTCTAGGAGATTATCTATTTTGAATGTGAAAAGACTGATATGCCCCTGAAGCGGATAATACTTCTTTTAGTTCATTACAATGATATGATGGCAATGATAACAATATTTTTAAAGTTTTAAAGTTTGAGATAGAAATATGGTTTTCCAATTTTGTTAACATTTCATTAAGGTGCAATGTACCACCGTTTTCTGTTTTCTTTACTTTTTCTTTTTTCTTTCTTTTTCTTTTTCCCTTTCTTTTTCCTTCTTTTTCTCGTTTCCTCTTTCCTTTTATTCTTGGCCCTGTTAGGTTTTGTAGTGTGCTAGTGAATAGTGACATTTTTATCGCTTATTACGGTGTCAAATAAAGTCAGTTTACAAAACCAACTTCAGAACCCCCGCACTAGTGACCCTGAAGAATCTAATGAGGCTTTTGAACGCGCGATTAAAGGATGGTTACTGTAGCACACTGTAGCAAAAATTACCGTCATTACATTCGTCGCGAAAAATTACACTCATCCCTAAAAAAGTTTTGCAAATAGACTTCGTTCAATCCTTTCATGCGGTGAAGATTCTATTCTACGCTAGGATTCTAGCGCGCATCCAACAAGCCCTTCTCTCCCTCTCCGATCGGTCGCAGCCCACTCGTCCTCCACCAGCAAGTCTCCGGGGTCATCTTCTCCACCACCGGCTGCTTCTCCCATCCGGAGTGGGCGGTGCGGCTCGGGGTTGACGGAGGTGCTGCCGCGGGGTAGCCTGGCCGAAGTGAGGCGGCGGTGCCGCGGCGAAGGATCTCTAGCCGATGCGGAGGATTCGGAGGAGGACGGGTGCGTCTCGGGGTTGAGGGAGGTGCCGCCGCGGGGTGCCCTGGCTGAAGCAAGGCGGCGGCGGTGGATCTCTGGCCGGCGGCGCCGGATTCTGAGGGTGCGGGATGTGCTGAAGACCAGAGGGGCAGAGAAGGAAGGTGAGCCCGATTATTGGAAAAGCGGGGTTGGGGCTGCGATTCACATCGCCGTTGTGGGTGGATAATCGACCGCGGTGGCGGTCCAGATAATCGACTCCGACGCAAAGTGTTTGGCGGGTTTATTCTGCTCAATTCGCTCATAATCCAAGCAAACGCGGTCCCAAACAGGGGCATACGTGTAGTGCAACTCGGTACGCTATTGTCACCACCTGTCCGCATGATTGCATCTCAACTCATTGATGATTGAATCACCACCTTTGATTTCCCATAAAAGCCAGGAGCACTTGACCAAACTTACTTTTTACGATCATGATTGTACCAAGGGGGACCATGTATGTATGAATGAATTCATCTTTGTGTGCGTTGCGGCAATAGTATATATACACCAGCATGTGCATGTACCACCATGATGAGCATGAGCCCCTATCATTACTCTTTGTGCTTAAGGATTGCCCACCTCACCTGTGGTCAATATAATAGCACTTCCTCTAACAGTGAAACTAAGCACGATGCATTAATGTGTTAAGCAAAGGGAAGTTGGTTATAGATCAGACTGAGCCAAAAAGTTGTGGGAGTCAATCCAGCAGCTTAGTCAAAACCAAAAGGCATGCCGCAACTTCCATGGTCATTGCCACCATTTATCCCCCCAGAATTAACGAGGAGCTAAGAAAGTCCATCTAACATTTTCATTTTACAAAAACAAGTTTACAAAATCAGCCAACTGTATGTATTTGTAGTAGGAGAAAGTGATAAGGGTACATTTTTAACAGAGTAACATCACCTTATTACTCCTCTAATTTCTAGTTTCTTTGTAATGCACAGTTAGTTTTTTAATAAAAAAACGAACACAATGGCCATGCAGTAAGATGAGCCGAACAACAGTGACGAGTGGTAGTGACTGATGAGTTGTGACAGGGCACATGAGCTTGGGAGGGGAAAAAAGGCTTGGCGCCAGGGAATAAAGCAGATGCGGCCAAATCTGACGAGGGCTGTGTTTAGTTTCAAAATTTATCAGTCCAAATTTTACTATTCACCTATCACATCAAATCTCTTGTCTCATATATGGAGCATTAAATGTAGATAAATAAAAAAATTAATTGTATAATTTTGATGTACACGACGAGACAAAAATCTTTTGAGCATAGTTAAGTCATGGTAAAACAACAATCACCACAAACAAACGAAAAGTCCTACAGTGTAGTACAATATCCGATGTGACCCTTTTTCTCACTATTTTACGGGTCTAAACACAGCCGAGGCTGTAAAACGCTGTGCGCGAACGCGCTGCCACAGTAGCGCCAGCGCGCAGATCTTTCCGGGCCGGCGGCGACGCCGGCGCCGGCGTCGCGAGTCCCGATCCCAACGGCGGCCGGCGTCCCCTCGGCGGGACAACCTCCTCGTGCCGCGCCCAGCACCGCACATGCCAACCGCATGGGGCCGCGATCTCCGCACGCTCCGCGCACGTCGGTCCGTCCAGCTGCTACACCAGCCGCCTTGTGCCCTTGTCCAATCCAGTTCCCCTGCTCCGGATTCTGCTGGCTTGCGTCAGCTCTAGAGTACGCGGTTTAGAAGGGTTTAGTGTTTAAAACATCACGCAGGATCATTGAACTTGTTTAATTTGAGATTTTGCAGGGAATTCTTGTTCCGCCCCTAACATAACTGGTACTTTGTTTGTTTCACATTATAGGCTGTTTTAATTTTTTAAGGTTTACATATTTTGCTACGCATCTAGATATACATCATATCTATATGTATTGTAAAAATTAAGTATCTAGAAAAGTCAAAACATTTTGTAACAGAGAGGGTACTGGCATTTAAATTTTACTCCAAAGCGTAACACTTTCGGGTGATCAGCAATTGAGGGTTTGTTTAGAGGGGCTAAAGTTGAGTGCTAAGCGTCTGTTTGGTAGAGTTTATCTGATTGTGATTCTCTATGGTCTCTAAGAGAAGTAATTCTATGTTTGAAATTGATTCTCTTTGATTTTCTAATGGAAAGTCACTTCACAGAATTAAAAGAAGCTACTTTTCTCAGCTTCCAGACTCTTAGTTCATTTCAAAGAATCAATTAAGAATCACTTCTTTTGCTAATTTTTCTGACTCTTGACTAAACTTTAGTCCAGTATATTAGCATTTTCACCTATTAGCACTTGGATCTAAAATAAAATAGATCCTACCGTCTATTAATCGTGTCAATCAAATCACGAGAGAGCAGTTGGTCTGGCAATTAATTAAAAAATAAAACTTCTGATGAGTTGTGATTTTTTAATTTTAAAATCACCCAAACTAATACAGACCAAGTGCTTGGCCCTTCTAAAACCGGGTCCGAATCCACTGACGGCTTCTGACGCGTCGAGCTGCCATTTTTACGTGCTCGATTATTTGGGTATGCAGAGACCGGAGAGCCCCCACGAACGAAGAGTGTAAGCAATGCAGTAAGCTGACGAAGAAACCTTAATCTCGAATCTCTGTACGAGCGCTTGAGCTTTGAAGCAACCAGAACCTCATGAGAATATACGTGTGCAGCGTCACCGGAAGTAGTGACATCGCGGCCTTGGCCACGAAGGCATGGTGTGACGTCACACGCTCCTCTTTCTCTGGGGCCGTTTCGTTCTCCAAATTTTTTTTGTCTCTCCTTTGAACACATGTATGAAATATTAAATGCAGTTAAACAACAACACTAATTACACAGTTTGGATGTACACGATGAGACGAATCTTTTGAGCCTAATTAGTGCGTAATTAACCATAAGTGCTACAGTAATCCACATGTGCTAATGATGCGGTCAAAGACCTCAAAAGATTTGTCTCGCGATTTCCAAACGAGTTCTGAAATTAGTTTTTTAATTAATATCCGAAAAATCTTCTGGACATCTAGTCAAATAATCAACGTGACCTTTGAACCAAAAATTTTTACTAACTAAACACCCCCTCTCTTGCAGTCACGCACGAGATAAGCGTGTCTGAATTGGTCTGGCCTCCCAAGCATCAGCATCAGCAGCAGCGACAGATGTGTTGGCGCTGGGCCCGCGAGACGACGATTTGTCTAACTTATCCGCCCCGATTGCCCCGCAAGAAAAGGTGTCGGCTGTGTGTTGTACTGTACGTTGACCAAAGTATTTGGGCTTCCTTTCTCGTGATGAAAGAATGAAGCCCATGGACATTGGCCCGTTTAGGACCCAGTTCTGGGCTGGATCCATCCATCATGTTAGACAACTGGGCATTATCTCTTGGAGTTATCTCTTCTATCTTATTAGATAAATGGGCTAGGCCGGCATTGGGCCAGGCCGGTCGATCATTTTGACGGTTAGGTTATTAGTGGCCCCGACTACACGGGCACGTTTGGATCTTGGGCAACACGGATTGTAGGGGCGCTGTTCGGGAGCCGGGCCAGGGCAGCATCAGGCCACCGCGCAAGCTGCTTCGCCGCGCCGGGCCGGGGCAGCGTCAGGCACCGCGCTAGGCCCGGGCGGCCGCTCTAGACCGGCCGCGCCGGGACACCTAAGGATGAAAGCATACGAAAAAATTCCAGTCCCGTTCTGTGGGAGTTGAAAACGGTCGGAAAAATTCCCTAACCATTACTATTCTTTTTTTTTGGCCGGGAATGGAAATGGAAACAGTGGACGGGAAAACGAAAGCGATATTATGAAATATTGGAAACGGAACATATCGGTCAGGAATATGTCGATTACGATCGGGAATCGGCAACTCAAATCGGGAACACAACACATATAACCACTCGAAACATTAATATCGGCACAATAATTACAACCATACATCATTCACTTGCAAACAATACACAGAATAGATACAATACACAGAATAGATGAGAAAATTGATTTGATAAATAAACATCATGGTAGCAGATTGTCTCCATCATAGATCAGACCATCACCCAAAGGACACATGCAGACCATCACCCAAACGACACAAGCAGGGAGCCAGCAGCTGCAGCAGGGTCGCCGCGGCAGCCAGCAGCCCTGCAGGGTCGCAGCACGCAGGCACCACCAGTCCACCGCACCACAGGGCGGCGCGGCGCGGCGCTGGCGGCTGGCGCAGAGGTCGGTCGTCGCCTGTGCGAAGAGGATGCACGGCGCTCCTGCACGTTCCTGCACTGCCGAGTGGCGGCGCAACTTGGGGGGGGGGGGGGTGGGGGTGGAGGGGAGCCTGGCGCTGGCGAGTGGGGGCTGGCGAGGGCGTGGGAGACTGGGAGATGCGAGTGGCGGCTGGGAGCCTGGGAACTCGGGTACGGGGTGGGTGGGTTGGGGATTAGGGTTTGCCGATTTTGGGCCGGGCTGAAATGGAATTGCGGGGAAGGCGGGAGGTGTCTGGGCTGTGTGCAGTGGGCTCAATTGTTCTGCAGGCCGAAAACGAGAATAATTGACGGGAATTCCTGTATAAAATACGGTAACCACGAAAACGGTCGGGAAAACAACTCCTCCGTTCCTGTTCCTACCGATTTTTTCTTGTTTTTTCCTTTTTTTTTGCCGAAACGGTATACGGTTGGTTTTTACGGGATTCGATGCCGATCGGGACGGGATTTTCCCGTCCCATTTTCAACCCTACCGTTCTGTCCGTATTTTTATATTTATTCCGTCTGTTTCCGTATTTACAGAAAAATATGGAAATAGGACGGGACGCAGGAAGAGGTGTATCCCGCCAGTATTTGCGGAATCCCGTTTTTAGCCGGGATAATCCCGTATTAGTTCTGTATTTATAAAATCCGGAAAAAGAATAATAAACACACCATATATCCTCTCATATTTCTCAACATCAATACATGTACTTCACGGTTTAATCATAGAAAATAAGAAACATTGATCATATTTTTTTTATAAAATAGCTTGTGTAAAGAAGTGTCTAGTGTTATATTCATGCAAAGTGAATGTTGATTAAATAATAATGCATTCCGGTAGATTTTTTGTTCCCCGCCCGTTTCCGTACCCGAATATTCCGCTCTCGCTTCCGTTTCCCGTAATAAAAAACGGAAATGGAAATGGTTGAGGGTTTTCCCGCCCATTCCCGTATGTTTTCATCCCTAGGGACACCACGCGCACTACTCCGCCACGCGCTACGCCGGGCCGCCGCTCCACTGGCTCTGAAGGGAGGATTCTGGGAGGATTTCTGTTGACACAGAATTGATCAACACATAAGAGCTAGAAGATCGCTTCACCGGTGAAGAATTCCGACGATCGATCAGATCGGTCGCGCCAACCGGTCAGACCGGTCGGGCGCAGAGGGCTTCGTGAATACCTAAAATCATGAGCTCGGGAGGGATCCCGTCGGAGCTCGCAGATCTAGAGTTGTCTTGGAGTCGGCAGACTACCCAAGACGCCCTTAAACACCATAGAGACGAGCAAAAAACAGCACGAGGTTGAAAATGTTAGGATTTGAAGAAAATAGTAGATTGAATGATTCGATTGGGTAGAAGGACTTTAATTGACCGTGGCCTTTATATTTATAGATCGGGGAGGACGTACCCCTTCCAAATCGGGTTACAAAAAGGACTATGCATTACGGATCTAACTCGACTCGAATTACACAGACCCAGACCGGTCTGACTGGTCGGCCTAACCTGTCAGACTGGTCGGTCTCGGCACTTTACCAATTTTTGCTGCCAACATAAGCCCCCTTGCCTAGTACCAGAAACAAGCCTATATATATGATTTACATGGAAAATACAAAGCTAAAAATAATGCTAAGAGCGATACTCTTATACTGGCCGTCTCTGTTTTCAAGCATCTTGCCACACGCTGGGATAGTATTTCTTCAAGTATCTTCCATTAATTGCCCTTGGAAGACGTTCTCCTTGCAGCGTCTTCACCATATAAGAATTACCGAAAATGACCATGACCATCTTGTAGAGTTCTTCCCAACTTGGTGACCACTTGTCGAATGTCCCAAGAGGCAATATTATCTTCCAAACTAGCTCACCAACCTGAAAAGATTTTGCTCTTACCTTCTTGTTGTAAGCTCTAGCCACCCGAAGCTTGTCTTTCTCAATTTCCGTCAAAGCTTGCAATCGCTTGTCACTCACTTCATCAATGTTATCCATCATCAAATCATGGTAATCAATAGTGGTAAAATCATTTTGTTTAGCTAATCTATAAGCGTCCAGATTCACCTCGACAGGTAAAACGGCCTCTTGAACATATACAAGCTCAAAAGTAGTAATTTTAGTAGTACCATTTCTTGATATACGATGAGGCCACAAAGCTTCGAATAAAACCTCATGCCACCTCCTATGATTTTCTTCTGTCTTCTTCTTGATGAGCTTTATCAAAATCTTGTTACTAGACTTGGCCTGATCATTGGCCTAAGCATAATATGAAGATGAATTGAGTATCTTAATCTTGTAAGATTCGGCAAATTCACGTACCTCCCTTGAAATGAATGATGAACCTTGATCCATTGTCAAAGTCTGTGGAATGTCGTATCTATGAATAATATTCTCTATAATAAACTCAATCACCTCTCTGTGTGCCATATTCTTCAAAGGAGCCATTTCGGTCCATTTAGTAAAGTAAACAACTAACACGAAGCGATGTACTTTTGAAGAAGAAGGATTAATCTGTCCAATGAAATCCAAACCCATCCTCTGAATGGTCATGGCTTGATAATAGGATGTAATAATGCAGCGGGCACCAATTGTATATCACCAAACCGCTGGCATTCTTCACAACCTTTATAATATCTGAAACAATCCGCCATCATACTCGGCCAATAGAAACCGATCCTCCTAAGCAACCACTTCATTTTAGTAGCCGATTGATGTGTACCACAGATGTCTTCATTAACTTCCCCCCATAACAACATGAGCCTAATCAGCAACTAAGCACTTGAGAATCAAATCTTCGACAGTCTGATGATAAAGCTCATCACCGACCAAAATATATTTAAATGCCAAACGCCGAATACTCCTCACTGCACCATGATCAGAATCTCTGAAATATGTTATGATAGACACCCTCCAATCAACAACTTCGGCTTTTCCTTTGACTTAGAGTTAATGGCCAAATTTCTGTTTTCTGTTGTCTGAGCATCAGACCGGTCAGTCCAGAGCCAGCAGTCCTGCTGTTTCTTGCATCGGCTTTCTCATGTTAAAAATATATTTTAGTAACATTGTAGCCAGATATTTGCTGAGCCAGAGCATTTGCCTTTCAATTATCCTCTCTTGGAATATATGAAATTACAAATTCATCAAAGCAAGAGATGATATCAAGGCATCTATCAAGATATGTATTTAAAGATCCATTATAACATTGGCATACCTTGGATACTTGCTGCACCACCAGAAGTGAATCTTTGTAAGCTTCCACATGTTTGGCACCCATAGATTCCAAAAATTCTAAGCCAAATAGAAGTGCTTTATATTCGACTTGATTATTTGTGCGTTCTTCTTCCAATCGTTTTGAGAATTCAAAAATAGTGCCACTCGAGAAAATAAGAACAACACCAATCCCTTGATCATCATCACAAGCCGATCCATCAAAGAATGACTTTCATGGTGTGCAAGCAATATAGCCGACTTCCAAATCATGCTTATCATTAACCTCCGATGTTCGACAATGAAATCCGCTACAATTTGGCCCTTAACAGCTCTCAAGGATTCATAAGCCAAATCATATTCAACAAGTGCATAAGCACACTTTCCGATTCTACCATCCAAAATCGGCTTTTGAAGCATATGTTTAATAACATCGGCTTGACACATAACTATGCAAGTACTAGATGATAAATAATGCCTCAACTTGGTACAAGTATAGTACAACGATAAGCACAATTTCTCAATAAAAATGTAACTCGTTTCTGCATCAATAAGCTATCGGCCTACATATGTAATAATATACTCCTTTCCTTCGGTCTATTGAGTCAAAATAACACCAATGACTTTATCTTCCGCAGCCACATAAAATCTAAAAGGAGTACCTCTCTTAGGCGCCTTGAGAACCTGTGGTAAAGATACATATTTCTTGATCTTCTCAAAAGCTTCTTGCTGTTCTGTCCCCCAAGTAAATTCAGCTTCATCTTTTAACTGAAGAATATGAGTAAATGCATCTATCTTTCCAGACAAATTAGATATAAATTTTCTCAAGAAATTCACTTTGCCCAGAAATTTCTGCAAATCTTTCTTGCAGGTAGGAGCCTCCACCTTCTTTATGGCTTAAATTCACTTCGGATCAATCTCTATCTTTCTCTTGAATAATGAAGCCCATGAATTTTCCAGTCGATACACCAAAAGCGCACTTGAGCGGGTTCATCTTCAAACCATACTTACCTATCCTCTCAAGAGCAAGTTTTAAATCAGCCAAATGATGACTGAAACTAGCTGATTTAATCACAATATCGTCAATATAAACTTCCAATATAACACCGAGTAAATCATGGAAGATCAAATTCATAGCTCTTTGTTAAGTAGCACCAACATTTTTTAAATCAAAAGTCATGAGAACCCACTCAAACAAACCAACAAAACCAGGACACCTAAAGGCCATTTTAGACGTACTTTCTTCGGCCATAAATATCTAATTGTAACCTGTATTACCTTCAAGAAAACTGATAACAAGATGTCCAGAAGCCTCACTGATCAATATATCGACTATAGGCATAGGATATTCATCTTTAGGAGTAGCTTTATTAAGATCTAAACAATCAATACAAACTCGAATCTTGCTCGAATCATTCTTTTTAACGGGCACAATATTAGATATCCACTCCTCATAACGACAAGACCGAATAAATCCAGCATTCAATAAAGGATTATTTTTTTCTTTTATTCGGTCATACATAACATGATTAAAAAGCATAGTAGGTTGTTTATAAGGTCTAAAACCAGCTTTAATCGGCAGCCGATGCTCAACCAAATCACCACTCAAACCAGGCATCTCAGAATATTCCCATGCAAAACAATTGACATATTCCTTTAATAACTTTATTAAATCGGCCTTATACTCAATTGATAAATTCACATTTACAAAAGTCGGCCTAGGAACAGTACCATCTCCAATATCTATTTTTTCCATAGGATCAGCCAACGTAAAACCTTGGCCTAATTTATCTATGTCACCGAAGTCCTCAATGGCCTCGCACATATCATTCGTCTTCGCTCGATAGTGCTCGATGCGCTGCTACAGCCAGTCTGTGCGGAACTGGTCTGATCGGGCTAGTGCACCGGTCTGACCAGTTGGCCGGTCTGACCGGTCAGAGGCTGCAGTCTGACCGGTCGGCTCTTTGTTGCTTACCTGATGCATCATAAGAGTAAGTGTAGCTGATTCTCCATCCACTTTAGAACATTAGATACAAAACCCTCCTTGGTGCAGCTGATCAAGTCATAATCTGTCAAGTCCAGGTCTGATATTTTGTTGATATTATCATGAGCACCAATAAACTCAGAATCGGCGGGCGCAATGAAAGAAGAAGTTTCACCATGCACCACCTCAATTTCATCGCCGATCCACTGAATAAGAAACTGGTGCAAGAAAGATGGCACACATTGATTGGTATGAATCCAATCACGTCCAAGTATAATGTTAAAATTACCTTGCACCTTAACGACGAAGAAAGCTGTTGGGACTGTCTTGCTCCCAATGGTCAACTCCATCGAAGCAACCCCCTTTGGCACCAATGGGATCGCCTCCACCAACGCCGTTGACCGTCATGTTTGTCTTGATCAGCTCCTCATCCGTCCCACCGAGCTTCTTATACAATGAATCGGGCATCAGATTTACAGTTGCCCCGCTATCCACAAGCATACGGGAAATTTGCTTCCCGTTAATGTGCCCCCTCATGTAGAGAACCACCAAATGATTATCTGAATCTTTGGGCTTCTGAAATATGGCCTCACGCGGCTCAAAGTCCAGATGAGTAGTTTCCTCCTCTGAGATTGCTAAGTAATCCTCAGAAAAGTGCACAACATTAATCTCCATGTTAGTATGTTTAGGAGAAGCTTCAAAATCCACCAACTCCTTGTCCTCTGGTGCTGGAGGGGCTGCTGGAACCTCTGTTGTGCTAGGAGCCAAAGTGGGAGCATCATCTTCGGCTTTCTGCTCTGTCTCAGGCTCGACCGGTCTGACCGGTTGCTCCGAGCGGTCAGACCGGTCCGGGGTACCGGTCAGACTGGTCGGCTGGGGCGGTTTCGACCGGTCCTGCTGGCTAGCCATCTGTCTTGACCTGCCACACTTTGCCCTGAGGGATCCTTGGTCTGTACTTCTCGAAGTGATCGTCCCTCAGCTTCTAAGCCTTCTTCTCGAAGTATGCGTCAACCCTGGCTAGCACCACCTAGGTAGAAGATACTTCTCCTTGTCCTGATCCTTGGAGTTGCTGCTGCTGGCTTCATGATCATTAGCCAACACAAGCTTCTGAGAAGTGTTGACCAATTTCACAAGGATCATCGGTCTTCTCTGCGCATGTTGGATCTTGTTTTTGTCACCCCCAACTTGCACGGTAGCACTAACTGGAGCCTTCTCAGATTCCACCTGTATTGGCTCAGGTTCGTCCTTCTTCTCCTTGATGCGATATTCTTGACACGGAGGATGAACTTGGGTCAGTCTCTGCTGAGACCGGTCTAATCGGTCGGGGTAGACCGGTCTGACCAGTGCAGGGCTCGGCCCTTGACCAGATTGGGTATGCCCCAATCGGTCATGCACCGGCTGTCTCAACCTGTCGAATAGAGGTCCTCTGGAGCTTCCCCCTAGTTGTGTGGCCAATATGACATCGGGTAGCATTGCATGCAAAATCCTCCATGCTCCCATGAAGGAAACTGAGAATCCGATGCCAGCGGAGCCCATGGCATGGTAGCTTACAACGGCTGCATCTGCTATGGAGGGAACAGGGTGGTCACATCACCCCTGCGCTTGCTGGATTCTCCCCTAGGAGATGATGGTGCCCCTTGTCGCGGATGTGACCTTGGTCTCTTTTTTAGGGGCCGATCGTTCCGAACGACCTTTGAGTACTTGTTCAATAATTGGCCAAAGTTTTGTTTATGAGTTGCAACCTTCCCCTGTACCTTTGGCTGATTAGTCGTCCACGTACCCACTTCTGAGCATTTAGGCTTAAACGTCCGGGACTGACCACCAAGGTGGTCTGACCAGCCACTTGGACCGGTCTAACCGGTCAGAGCAACCTGTCTGTTCTGACCAGTAGGCCGATCATCTGAAGAAGAACCCTTTTGCCCCACGGGCGTACGAGTTTTAATGCTGATCTTCAGGGTGTTCTTCCCATTAGGATTTTTCTCCTGAACCACTTCCCTGGCCAAAATCTTGTCATTGATAGTTAGCGGCCTCTTTTCACCAATGATCGCATTCTTGCCCTTTGCTCCTTCGTCTTGCTCTAGCCGAATGAGGACCTTGGAGTTGTTCAGATCAATTGTGTGCACAGAGAACGGAGCTTTATCTATCTTCAGCTCCGGAAAGGTCAATCGTCCTTCATTTATGGCCGATTGTACCTGCCGACGAAACACATTACAATTATTAGTTGCATGAGATGAAGAATTATGAAACTTACAATAAGCACGCCGCTTTATCTCCTCAAGCGGCGGCATAACATGAGTAATCTTTAAATGCCCAAGTTTTAATAATTCATCAAAAATACGATCGCACTTGGACACATCAAAAGTAAATTTCATCTCATCATGCCGAGCCTTTTGAGTCAGCTCGAGAGATGCACAAGAGCAAGGTTTGGCCGCTGCTGGCCAAACAAATTAAGTAGCATACACCTCTTTATCCTCATCATTCAATGAATCAGAGTCATACTCAACAATATGCGTATTTGAACGATGAGGCCTATATGTATCCTTTTCTCTTTTAAACCTTATCTTATGGCTCGAAGCCTTTACCTGAAGTTGATTTATAGAGTACTGAACCATACCATGAAGCTTTTCTCTATAACTAGCAAGGTAGCAAGCGCGGCACGCGCGACGATAGGTTGTCATGATAATAATTAAAAAATTTAATATAATAAGCTCTAGTGATATTTTTCTGTCACAAATCATCACTTGCTTGTGATATTATAATATTTTTATTTATTCAAGAATATAGATTGGCAAAAGTAACAACTAATAATGGCCTAGCTAGTGGCGGTTTAAACATGGATATAATGGCTAGCAATTCGAAGGTAATGTGCATCGCACAACAACACACAACGGCAGAAGGATGCCAACGAGTCTCGTAAATATTAAACACTACCTTTGCTGATCGCAATGCTAAACCAGACAATGGGGTGAATCAAACGGCTTAATCCGAAAACCCAAGCATACGAGAAGGTCGGTAGCGTCGTCGGGCCTCATGACCGCGTCGGCCGCATGGCTCTCCCAGCGAGCCACACCACCTCCGGCGACCGGAAGGTGATGAATGCGAGTTTGTCCTCTTTCAGGTTTCAGTCACAGATCCCTAATGAAACCTCGAGCTGCCTTCGGCGTTGCTAGCTGCTACACCCTCTTGATAAGCTCCGCGAGGCCACGACGGCTTCAACAACCTGGCCGGTGGCATGGAGGACCGATACTCGGCCGAGCTTCCTCGATGATCTTGGAGAACTTGTGATCGGTGGAGTATTTGGCGACGGCAGTGGCGTGCCCATGGTGGCTATGGACCTCTGGTGCTTGCCGGTGGCGAGAGGATGATCCGATCCTTGGCGCTCGGCCGAGCTTGAGAGCTTGTGATCAATGGAGTATTTAGCGACGACAGTGGCGGAGGCCATGGTTGCTACGGATCTATGGTGCTCACTGGTGGCGGGAGGTAACGCTGGGAGCGCGGGCGCCAGGCCATTGGCCGGGGTGTTGGAGCTCAGATGCTGCGGCGGTCTGATTGGGTGGGTAGGATCGCCATCGGTGACAAAAACAATTTTTTCTTGGTAGAAACACTCTCCAACTCGTGATTTCTATGCATCTACCCTCCCTCCCACCTCCCTCGACCTTGATAGGTGGGGCCAGCGTGAGGGGTACGGCAGATCCAATATAGGTGAGAAACATTTTCAATTGTTTTCAATCTTTATAATGTAGATTAGAACGCAAACTCGCAAGAGGTAATTTGGCCAAATCTTTTTCAGAAAGTGACAAATTAAAGCATGAGTTCTTAATATCTTTAAATCTTTTAAAGTACTCATGGATAGATTCATCTCTACCCTGCCTAACCGATGTCAAATCCGTCAACTTAGTTTCATTATCCCCATTATAAAAGTGATCGTGAAATTTTTGTTCTAACTCGTTCCAAGAGCGGACCGAATTTGAGGCTAACGACGAAAACCAAGTGTCGGTGTCCCGACCCGGGGGCCCGGATCCCAACTAGTAAATGCTGCGTATTTCCTCGTCCCAGATGATGATGCAAGAGGCAATCACAGTAACGCACGGTTTATCCTGGTTCCGGCCGCGGGGCCGTACATCCAGCAAAGGGGGTGTGCGAGGGCACTGTATTATCTTGCACCCGGAGTGCTTGTAGTAGGGGATACAAGCGAGGCGAGAGAGGGAGGGAAACTCCCAAGTCTCTGCTAGAAGTGGAGTCGGCTGAGATCAGTTCTCAGTAGTCCCTGAACGTCCTCTTTGAAGAGAGAAGGCAGAGAGCCAGAGACCAACCTGGCTAAAGGAAGCCCACCTCCTCCTTTTATAGTCACAAGGAGGGGCGGTGCACATGAGCGGGGGCATGGAAGTCGTCGTTTTCCCCTAAATTGCGGGGGTACAATGGTCGGATACTGTAGGAAGTATACCGTGGGAAGGCGGCGCGTGTCGCTGTCGTCCTGGATTTCGTCCTTGGTCCTGCGAAGATTGCGCCGGTCGTGCTGCAGTGTTCCGGTGGTAGTAATGGCGCGGGACGGCCCCGGACCCCCTGGTCGGAGTGCGGGTGTGCACACTAGAAGGTCCTGGGGACACGTGGAGGCCCCAGACCTCTGAAGGGGGGGGGGGGAGGTCCGGGACTCCGACCGTGTGTGCTAAGCGCCTCTCCCGGAAGGACACATGACGTCGCCGGACTCCTTCCCCAGTGGGAGGTGAGTCTGGATGGTCGGTGTCGGCAGAACAGTAACGGGAGCAGTGCCGGGCCCGTCTTGTCCCGCATCACAGATCCCACAGTGTTGCTACAGCAACTGGGGCGGCGGAGCGGTGACCGAAGTCAGCGGATGGGACCCCGGTCACATCCACTGTGGGAGTGGCAGTCTGACGCCGCCTGTCCTGGGTGCCGTGGCGGAGTGGCCGGCATTTAATGCCTTCGTACGGCGAGCGGTTGGGCGGCGGGGCCGTTTGTCCCTTGCGCCGAGAGGCGGCCTCGAGCGAGGCAGAGATGAGTCACCGCTCGAGGGTAGGTCCGCTACCCTCGAGCGAGGCGGAGGTGCGTTGCGTGATCGAGGGTCCCGAAGGGAGCCCTCGAGCGAGGCGGAAAATGAGTCACCCGCTCGAGGGTAGATCCGCTACCCGCGAGCGAGGCAGAGTTTGTCCAGCGGGCCCTAGAGGAACCCTCGAGCGAGGAGGAGATCGTTTCGCGGGTTTGAGGGGGATGCGAATGGGCCGCACGCTGGGCTCCTTTGAGTCCTTTCCTTTCTTCCGGATAGGAAGCAGGCCGTGGGCCTGTGTGGACCCAGTTGCCTTAACAGGTGTTTGTGTTTAAAGCGATCTTAGTACCCCGATTAGGGTGTCCCTAATTGTGGTACCTGACAGTAGCCCCCGAGGCTTTGGTCGAGTCAGAGGATTCGGCCAAAGGGTGATTCGGCGATTTCCCCTGTGAAGTGATCAGTCAATGCCGCGCACCCGCCAGATGCGCCTACTCGGTGGATGTGACAACATGCCGGTCGGGGTAGTGCGCCCACGGGGGGAGTACTTCGAGGCGCGCGCCTCTTTGTTTGTTTGTTTGAAGGACAAGACGTGTCCGTGTGCTGAGGGGAGCCAAGGTGACGACGGCGCATGCTGCTTGGCCTTGGCCCTGCCTTCCCTAGTTGCCTTGCAGCGTGCCGTTCGAGGGCGGTCGGCCTGAGCCGATGCTGTGCCGCCTAGCGTCCAGGGGCTCAGTTTCACTTTACTTTGTTCAGTTGCGTCTCGGCGCGGTGACCGAGGGCATCCTTTGCTCGTGGAGTGCCGTGTCATCACGGGCGATACAAGCCTCCGCTCTTCGACAAGCTTGAAGCTTTGTGCCCGGCGCAGCTATAAATAGGGGTCGTGGGGTTCCCTTTCTTCCCCAGCCTCCCAGCTCTTTCTTCCAGCATTGCCCAACTCTTGTAATGTTTCTTTTGCCTTTTTGTGACCGGCCCCCAGAGGGAGTGGTCTGGCTTTTTTTAGGCTTTTGGTGCTAGAAGAATGCTTGCGAGCGGTGGGGAAAGACTGGAGTGGGCGTGCGCTCCATCCCTCAGGTTGAGTGGGATCAGCAGAAGAGTGTTGGGCCCGTGGGGTCCTGCTCCTGCGATGTCCCCTAGCCTGAAGGGGGATGGAGACGCCTGACCATGGCGTTAGTGCCAGGTTGGGTGGCTGTTCTTTGCATCGTCCCCCCAGGCGATGAGGTTGCCCTCGGGGAGACGATGCGGAGGGCGCTGTCCGCCAGCTCGACCCCCCGCATAGTCTTTGGTGGGGGAGACGCTAGAAGAAGGCTTGCGAGGGAAGTATCCCGCTGGACCCGTGTGGTCTGGAGGTTATTCCTCGCATCCCTAGCAGCCTGGCCGTTGCATCAGCCATGGGCTCGGTGCCCTTCTTCGTCACTCGTTCCTCCCCAAGACAGGGAAAATTGCCACGTAGGTGGTAATGTGTTTGTATCTTTCGATGGCTTCGCGCCGGTAACCCTTTGTAATCTTTATTTGTATTGAGCAATAAAGTCCCCTTTCTCCTCTACGGGGAGGATTACTAAGGGTATAGGGGTGTACAAAGAGTTACGACCCTCGAACATGTGTGAATTCTCCTCCGCGGGGGCGCATCAGCGCACCCGCGGGTGTAGCCCCCGAGGCCTTGGAGGAGAGTTTGTGCTCGTCCAAGGGCTATAAATGTTGTCCCACTGGGTAACTTTACTGGGGCGGCTGTCCAGCATCTTTTCAGCCGGCATTGGCACTTTTTCAGCCGGCATCGGCACTCTCAGTGCTGGTACAGTGACCCGGCATTCAGCTTAGCCGTTAGGGGAACGTACGCTAATAGCGGGGGGGGGGGGGGGGGGTTCGGTCATACATGTGGAGCTTCATAATTGATGGTTGTCGATTTATTCGAGGGTGCGGTTTTGAACCGTGGTGTGCGAGGAGCCCCCGAGCCCAGGCCCGTGTGAAGGCGTTCAGGGGAACCCTCGACATTGATTACGACCCTCGTCACCCTTCCGCAGGGAGGAGGGGTGAAGCGCACCATGCTACCCATGCCCGGGCCGCGAGCTATGGCTGCTTCATTGAGCTTTTAGCGGGTTTGTACAAGCGGACGTCCGTGCCCCGTTCGATGAGGGTCGGCTCGTGGTCCATAGACACGTCACATAAAGCGCTTGCAAAGGTTCGCTAGGCGGGGCTCGGACCCATTCGATAGGGTCTGAGGGCTCGATGCTCTCCCTCGATGGGATCCCCTTTCTAGGCACCCTCGGCTGGCCTTGAACACTGCGTAGCATGTCTCGAACTCCGCGTTCGAGGGTAGCTTGTACGGCACATCCCTGCAGTCCCTGACTCTGGTGATCTGGGGCGCCTGTCGAACCCCCCGAAGGGCCAGGCTTCGAACCCCTGATCAGTAAGGCCTCGAAATGCGGTTCCTTCGAGGGTAAAGAGACCCCTTGAAGGAATATTCCATCGTGATCTGAAAACGTCGTAGAGTCGCGAGCCACGCGCGCGGGTCTTCCGCTGGTGGGGGGCGACGTGGCCCGATTCGTGCGGTGCGGTGTGGGCACGCCTTTTCAGGCGATAGCCTCGGGCAGACGAAGTGGCGTGGGCGGTGGCTGACGGATGGGATAGCGCAATAGTCGCGTCGCGCCCGCCGGTTGCCGTGCCGCATTTATTGCTGTGTGCGCGCGTGGGAGACTCCACGGTCGTGGGGTCCATCCGTCAGCGATAGCAAAATCTACCGCATTCAATGCAGTAGATTTGGGCCGTGGCTGCGGATGCGCCCGTCATGGTGAATAAAGATGCAGAGAAAAGGGATGTTTGGGTTCACCTGGCCATTTGCCTCGATCCTGCTTCGCCTTCTCCGCCTCCGTTGCTTCCTGAACCCGTAGCCAAGAGCGAGGAGGAGGAAGAAGGAGAGAGAGAGAGAGAGACTTAGCCGTTTCGGAGCCTTTGTTCCCGCATCCCCCCTCGACTCACAGAGATGTCGGACATCCAGGAGCCTTTGCCGTGGGGGAAGTCCTCCGCCACCATGGCGGTTTTGGCGCAGCTGGTCGCCGACCGGCTGCTGCCGCGGAACCCCGACTCGGGGGCACCGGTGTGGATTTCCCCGCACCTGGACGAGACCAAGCCGAATCCCCCGCAAGGCTACGTTGTAAGCTTCGTGCGCCTCCACGAGCGAGGCTTCGGCGTCCCCGTCGACAGGTTCATGAGGGCCTTGTGCGAGTACTACGGAGCAGAGCTGCACAACTTCAGCCCCAACGCCATCTCGCAGGCGGCAGTCTTCGTCGCCGTCTGCGAGGGGTACCTCGGGATAGAGGTGCACTGGGATCTCTGGATCCACCTATTCCGCGGCGAACTCTTCGTCGAGAGCGGGCGAGGCCAGCCAAGGCGGTTCGCGCGCGCCAGTGGCCTGACGTTCCACGTGCGCCACTCCCGGAGGAACCTCTACATCCACAGCAGGATGACGACCAACAACGCCGGGTGGAGCCGAGGGTGGTTCTTCCTTCGGAACTACCATGGCGCGCTCCCGGCGTTCACCAACCGGGTCCTCCGGGAGCGACCGGCGAAGTGGGACTGGGGGGTGTTGCCCCAAGCACAGCAGGACAAGCTCGAGGGCCTCACCGACGCGCTGGCGCTTTTGGCGAAGAAGGGGTTGACGGCAGCGGCCGTCATCGCGAATTTCCACCGGCAGAGGGTGATCCCTCTCGTAGAGAGGGCCCTGCCGATCTTCCAGCTCACTCCCGGGAGCCAGGTTGAAGGCTCGAGGACGTCAAGCAAGCTTCTCTCCCACACCACCGCTACTTGTAGGGCGAAGTACGCGGTGGCGGATTTCCCCCAAAATCCCGAGGATCTCTGGAGGATCAAGATGCGCCCCGAGCCAGGGTACATTTCTCTGGTAAGTTTTGGCTTCGAACTTGGCGTGCGTCGTGTAGCCCGCTTTTTCTGATTCCCTCTCGGGCATGCTTTGCAGGGGTTGAGGAGCAGTATCTCGAAGCCCCCGGTCCCGGAACAACGTCTGATCAATCGCCTCCATGCGGAGAAGATGAAAAGGCGGAAGGACGTGGCGGAGGCAAAGGTCAAGAAGAAGAGGAAAAGGAAGGCGAGGCATGACAAGGCGTGCAAACTCGCTCGCGCGGAGGGGAAACTGCCGCCCGCCACGCCCGAGTCCTCGGAGGAGGACGAAGAGGAGGCCTCGGATGCCGAGGACCATGCTCTGAGGGGCGACGGGGAAGGTGCGGGCATGTGCCCCCTGCCGTTCTACCTGTGGGACGAGGATGAGGGGGAGCCGACGGCGCCGGAAGAGACAAGGGCCGTGGCCTCGGCGCTCCCATCCCTCGAGGGGGCGGTGCGAGAGTCGCCGCCTCCGACAGGCTGTGAGGAGACGTCTGCGCCCCAGATGCCGATCCGTGGCGGCGAGGCTGCGGCGGGCGCGGAGTTGTCCGCGCTGCTGGCCTTGAAGCACCAGGCCGACACGAGGGGTGCGCCCTCGGGGCAGCCTTCGAGGGGTGGCTCGGTGACTCGGGCTCGAAGAAGCGCCACGAGAAAGCGGAGCATGAGCGCTCGATCTGGGTAAGTGAATTGGATTTCGTTTTCGTTGCGTGTTTGGTGGACTTTCTCGATCCCGTTGTCCTCAACTCGTGTCTCTTGATTTCCAGCCCCGGGGCCGTTCCCAAAGATGCGGTGCAGCTTGCCCCGGCCAAGGCTCTCAAGACCGGGGCACGCAGCATGCCGCACACGGCGCCGCAGCCCCTGCCTGCTGTGGATCTCGAGGCAGCGGCCGCGAGGCTACGGGAGGCCGTGGCTCGAGGCGCCCAGGCGGCGCAGCAAGCCCGGGCGCAGGAGGAGGAGGGTGACGCCGGCCAGAGCGGTGCCGAAGCAGCCGCTCCGGCCGCCGACGCCGAGGAGACCGGCCAGGGCGGTGTGGACGGCGCCGCCCTGGCAGTTACTGGAGTTGAGGCCGGTCAGGGCAATGCGGCTAGCACCGCCCGACTGGACACAGGAGGAGAGACTGGCGGGGGCGCGCAGGAGCGCCCTGCCGACCATGCTGAGGAGGTGACCCTCGTTGTACTTGCGCGGGATGTGATTGAGCTCTAGGCCGTCGAACTTGTCTTCGAGGCGGCGCACTGCATTGCAGTACGCCTCCATCTTCGGGTCGTGGCAGCTAGACTCCTTCATTACTTGGTCAACGACGAGTTGAGAGTCTCCGCGCGCATCGAGGCGTTTGACGCCGAGCTCGATGGCGATGCGGAGGCCACTGAGGAGGGCCTCATACTCCGCCATGTTGTTCGAAGCAGGGAAATGCAAGCGTATTACGTACCGTATGTGTTCTCCGAGGGGTGAGATGAAGAGTAGGCCGGCCCCGGCGCCGGTTTTCATTACCGACCCGTCGAAGTACACAGTCCAGCATTCGCCCCGTATTTGTGGTGGAGGTAGCTGAGTGTCCGTCCACTCAGCCACGAAGTCGGCCAAGATTTGGGACTTGATCGCCTTGCGGGGGGCGTCGGTGAGTGTTTCTCCCATCAGCTCCACAGACCATTTGGCAATTCTACCCTCGGCTTCCCGGTTGTGGGCTATCTCTCCCAAGGGGAAAGACGAGACCACAGTGATGGGATGAGCCTCGAAGTAGTGGCGCAGCTTGCGCCGAGCCAAAACCACTGCGTAGAACAGCTTTTGAATCTGCGGATAGCGTGTCTTAGTTTCAGACAACACCTCGCTGATGTAGTACACCGGTCGTTGGACAGGCAGAGCATGACCCTCCTCTTGTCTTTCGACCACGATCACCACGCTGACCACTTGGGTCGTCGCAGCTACGTACAAATAGAGGGGCTCGCCGTTCGTAGGTGGTGTGAGAATGGGGGCACGGGTGAGCGATGCCTTCAGCCTTTCGAGGGCTTTATGAGGTTCGGGGGTCCACGTGAAGCGCTCGGTTTTCCTAAAGAGTCGATACAGGGGTAAGCCTTTCTCGCCGAGATGCGAGATGAAACGGCTAAGGGACGCTAGGCATCCCATGACCCTCTGTACCCCCTTTAGGTCTTGGATCGGTCCCATCCGAGTGATGGCCGAGACTTTATCAGGGTTGGGTTTGATGCCCTGCTGGGAGACAATGAAGCCCAAGAGCATGCCTCGAGGCACCCCGAATACGCACTTCTCGGGGTTAAGTTTTACCCCTTTGGCTCGTAGGCAATCGAATGCGATCCTGAGATCAGCAACCAGGTCGTCTGCCTTCCTGGATTTTACAACGATGTCGTCGACATACGCCTCTACGCTGCGCCCGAGATGGTCTCCGAAAACGTGGAGCATGCACCATTGATAGGTAGCTCCAGCGTTTCTGAGGCCGAAGGGCATCGTAACGTAGCAGTACATGCCGAAAGGTGTGATAAAAGAAGTCGTGAGCTGGTCGGACTCTTTCATCTTGATTTGGTGGTAACCGGAGTAGGCATCAAGAAAGGATAAAAGCTCACACCCCGCAGTAGAATCTACAATCTAATCAATTCGTGGCAAGGGAAAGGGGACCTTCGGACATGTCTTATTTAAACTAGTGTAATCTACACACATCCTCCAGTTTCCACTCTTTTTCTTTACTAAAACTGGATTAGCTAGCCACTCGGGATGGAATACCTCTTTGATGAATCCGGCCACCAGAAGTTTCTGCAACTCCTCGCCGATCGCCCGGTGCTTAAGCTCGTCGAAGCGTCGCAGGCGTTACTTCACTGGCTTGGAGTTGGGTCGGACATCAAGGGAGTGCTCGGCGACCTCCCTCGGTATGCCAGGCATATCCGAGGGGCTCCACGCGAAAACGTCGGCATTGGCGCGGAGAAAATCGACGAGCACCACTTCCTACTTGCTGTCGAGGGTGGCGCTGATCTGCAACGCCTTGTCGTCATGCTGGTTCGGGTCAAGGGGCACCTTCTTGATGCCCTCGGCGGGTTCGAAGCTCCCGGCGTGTCGATGCATGGAGTCCAAGGACTCGCTGGCCATTTTGTCGAGGGTGGCCGCGAGGGCCTCGTCCTCCGCTTGAGCCTCCACGTGCTCAACGCACTCGACGTCGCACTTGTAGGCGTGCTCGAACGAAGAGCCGATGGTGATGACGCCCTTTGGACCCGGCATCTTTAGCTTGAGGTAGGTGTAGTTGGGGACGGCCATGAACTTTGCGTAACAAGGACGACCAAGGATGGCATGATAGGATCCTCGAAACCCCACCACCTCGAAGGTGAGTACTTCCTTGCGGACGTTGGCTGCTGTGCCGAAGCACACAGGCAGATCGATCTGGCCGAGGGGTTGGACTCGCTTCCCCGGCGCAACGCCATGGAATGGCGACTTGCTGGGGCGAAGCTTGTCCAATCCGATCCCCATGAGCTCCATGGTGCGGGCGTACATGATGTTGAGGCTGCTGCCTCCGTCCATGAGCACCTTGGAGAAGCGGGTGTTGCCGATGATGGGTCGACAACGAGCGGATACCGTCCCGGATGCGGGACGTAGTCGCGGTGGTCCTCGCGGCCAAAGGAAATGGTGTCCTTCGACCAGTTGAGGTAGGATGGCGTGACCTTGGTGACGGAGAAAACTTCCCGGCACTCGCGCTTGCGCTGCCGAGAAGTCAAGTTTGTCGTTGCTCCTCCAAAGATGAAGAAGGCGTTCTCCACTGGGGGGAACTCGTCGTCTCCACCTTTGTCGCCAGCGTCCTTCTTCTTGTCTTCGACGCAATGCGCGACACGGTTGTAATACTTCTTGAGCATTTCGCATTGCTCGAGGGTATGATTGACCGGCCCTTGTGGTAAGGGCACGGTTTCTTAAGCATGTCGTCGAACTGGCCACCACCTCCTCGAGGGGGGCCTCGAGGTCCTTTGCGGTCTGGGGCGGCAGCAAAGGCCTCCTCAGAGTCTTCTACCTGCCCCGACCCACGCTGGACTAGTGGGACTGGCTTCTTTCCCTTCCTCCCGCGCTTCTGTTTCTTGGCGGGGGTGTTGGGCTTGACGTTACCGCCCTCCGCGGGCGCATCGTCCTTGCATTTGCTTGATTTGTCATCGAAGATGGCTCCAACAGCCTCCTCGCCGACGGCGTAGTTGGTGGCAGCGTTGAACAACTCATTGGTGTTGACGGGTCGGCTTCTCGCAAGCTCATGCACAAGGTTCCTACACATCGTACCCTCGAGGAAAGCGTTGATGACCTCGACGTGGGTGACGCTAGGGAGCTCGGTGCACTGCTTGGAGAAGCGTTGCACGTAGTCACGCAGGGACTCGCGGGGCTTTTGGCGACACCCTTTGAGATCCCAGGAATTCCCAGGGCGCACGTACGTGCATTGGAAATTGCCCACGAAGATGTGGACCAAGTCGGCCCAGTTGTGGATCTGATCCGCAGGCAGGTGCTCGAGCCACGTTCGTGTGGCGTCAGCAAGATGAAGAGGAAGGTTGCGGATGATGACCGCATCCTCTATTGCGCCGCCTAGCTGACACGCTAGGCGGTAGTCGTTAAGCTAGACAGCAGGATCAGTCTCGCCCGAGTACTTGACGAGGGTGTTGGGTTGTCGAAAGCGCGGGGGAAAAGATGCAGTTCGAATCTCCCGGTTGAATACCCGGGTGCCCGGAGGCTCCGGGGACTCACCCCTATCGTGCTCGGGGTCGAAGCGTCCACCCCGTCGAGGGGTGTACCTCCTGCCGTCGATGACGTTGCGGGCATCGCCGTCGCCTGCGTGCCCACGAGTGTCGCGGATTCGCTCCCTTATGGGAACACTCCTGATGCGCTCATGCACCGAGGGCGCCTTCGCACCGGGCGCTACGACTGACTTGCCCTTCCTGGCTGGGGGTGTGTGCATAGAAACCTCGTGGTCCTGATGCGCAGTCCCATCAGGCTGCTCCGGGGCTTTCGAGCGTATACGAGACGCAGAACTCTCGCCCTACTGCACGGCAGCTTGCTCGATGAGCTCTTGTGCCTCGTGGCGCAGGTTGCGGCCCGAAGG
This sequence comes from Panicum virgatum, assembly GCF_016808335.1. NCBI lineage: Eukaryota > Viridiplantae > Streptophyta > Magnoliopsida > Poales > Poaceae > Panicum > Panicum virgatum. The sequence continues at coordinate 10,026,139 of NC_053145.1, read as the reverse complement.
CGTCAATGGCTTGGGCATGGCTTGAAGTATGTAGGCCGCAGCAATGAGCTTTTCGCCGGCCGTCTTCAGTTTCGGAGATTTGTCGACGTTGTCGTCGGCAAGGATGCGCTCCCGGGCAACACTTTCCGCCGCTTGGGTGTGTGCACCACACGCGGTATGCTGCTGCTCGAGTGCGGCGCGCAGCTCCTGGGTTTGTTGACGCTGCTCGTCGAGCTTGGCTTGAAGCTCATTGAGCTGTGCCAGCTGAGCTTGACGCGCCGCCGAGCTTGACGAAGAAGGGGCTGCAAGCGGCACCACCGGTGGGTTTGCCTGCGCGTCCGCCCCGCCGTCCTTGTGGTTGCTTGGGGCGTTGTTGTTTTGCTCGTCTGCGAGGTCCGCCATGAAGCACTCTCGGGAAGGATCGAAATCCCCCTCGCTAGAGTCTTCGGAGCAGGTGAGGCAGTAAGCCGTCGCCAGCTGGAACGTGCGGAGAGCGTCGGGGTCGCGGACCCCGGAGTAGTCCTCGGCCTTCTCGGCCGTAAGGTTGTTCATGAAAAAGTCGACGTCGTCGGCGATCGAGCTCGCCGTCTTGGGGTAGGATTCGTCACGAGACGACGCGATGAGGCTGCGGATCGGCAAAAGATGATGACCCGGCAGATCCTCAAGCTCGATGAAGTTAGCGCTGGTTGATGAGGCGTGGGCAGCAGCGTTACGCATCCCAAAAGGGAAGGGCGACGCCGAAGTCAAGCCCCCCTGGGAGGCACATGCGCTGTAGCAGGTGACGATGTTGGCGCAGATGACGCCGAGGCACGTGATGACGAGGCGGTGGCCCCGCTAGTCGTGATGCTGAGCAGCGACATGCCAGCCTCGACCCACATGGGGGAGTTGTGGCGTGCCGCGCGACGCCGTTCCGCCCGCACCTGTCGCGAACGTTGGCCTGAGGGCCTGTTGCGCTGGGCTGGCGAAGTCGGGGTGACAGGGTTACGTCCGGGTGAGAGGAGCTGCATGAGGTAACCGTTGCCGGTTGCTCCGAACTCGAGACTCCCGAACGAGATCACGCGTCCCGCTGGAAGCGGATCCGAAACGCCCATGGGGCATGGGTTGGATCTACCAGCCATCCCTGGAGATCAAATGGGAAAAAGAGAGAAAATGTTACGCATCGCTTCTCCTACCTGGCGCGCCAACTGTCGGTGTCCCGACCCGGGGGCCCGGATCCCAACTAGTAAATGCTGCGTATTTCCTCGTCCCAGATGATGATGCAAGAGGCAATCACAGTAACGCACGGTTTATCCTGGTTCCGGCCGCGGGGCCGTACATCCAGCAAAGGGGGTGTGCGAGGGCACTGTATTATCTTGCACCCGGAGTGCTTGTAGTAGGGGATACAAGCGAGGCGAGAGAGGGAGGGAAACTCCCAAGTCTCTGCTAGAAGTGGAGTCGGCTGAGATCAGTTCTCAGTAGTCCCTGAACGTCCTCTTTGAAGAGAGAAGGCAGAGAGCCAGAGACCAACCTGGCTAAAGGAAGCCCACCTCCTCCTTTTATAGTCACAAGGAGGGGCGGTGCACATGAGCGGGGCATGGAAGTCGTCGTTTTCCCCTAAATTGCGGGGGTACAATGGTCGGATACTGTAGAAAGTATACTGTGGGAAGGCGGCGCGCGTCGCTGTCATCCTGGATTTCGTCCTTGGTCCTGCGAAGATTGCGCCGGTCGTGCTGCAGTGTCCCGGTGGTAGTAATGGCGCGGGACGGCCCCGGACCCCCTGGTCGGAGTGCGGGTGTGCACACTAGAAGGTCCTGGGGACACGTGGAGGCCCCGGACCTCTGAAGGGGGGGGGGGGAGGTCCGGGACTCCGACCGTGTGTGCTGAGCGCCTCTCCCGGAAGGACACATGATGTCGCCGGACTACTTCCCCAGTGGGAGGTGAGTCCGGATGGTCGGTGTCGGCAGAACAGTAACGGGAGCAGTGCCGGGCCCGCCTTGTCCCGCATCACAGATCCCACAGTGTTGCTACAGCAACTGGGGCGGTGGAGCGGTGACCGAAGTCAGCGGATGGGACCCCGATCACATCCACTGTGGGAGTGGCAGTCTGATGCCGCTGTCCTGGGTGCCGTGGCGGAGTGGCCGGCATTTAATGCCTTCGTACGACGAGCGGTTGGGCGGCGGGGCCGTTTGTCCCTTGCGCCGAGAGGCGGCCTCGAGCGAGGCGGAGATGAGTCACCGCTCGAGGGTAGGTCCGCTACCCTCGAGCGAGGCGGAGGTGCGTTGCGTGATCGAGGGTCCCGAAGGGAGCCCTCGAGCGAGGCGAAAAATGAGTCACCCGCTCGAGGGTAGATCCGCTACCCTCGAGCGAGGCAGAGTTTGTCCAGCGGGCCCTAGAGGAACCCTCGAGCAAGGCGGAGATCGTTTCGTGGGTTTGAGGGGGATGCGAATGGGCCGCACGCTGGGCTCCCTTGAGTCCTTTCCTTTCTTCCGGATAGGAAGCAGGCCGTGGGCCTGTGTGGGCCCAGTTGCCTTAATAGGTGTTTGTGTTTAAAGCGATCTTAGTACCCCGATTAGGGTGTCCCTAATTGTGGTACCCGACACCAAGAAAAGGCTGTTCTAGTTAACGATAAAGAAAACAAGCGAATGTGCAAAGAATTACTAGAACTAGCTTCTCCAAGTTGAGCGATATGTTGCCTTATATGCTCCCAAGTGGATCGGTTATCATCACTGCTGAATCTATAAAATCGGAAACACGCCAACCACCAGGGTAAGGAACCAAATCAAAAGCATCAGCGTATGGCCTTTGATAAAGCTGAATCCAACCCACATCTAAACCAAGTTTAGATTTAAGCATACTGGCAAGATCTTCCTTCATCCTGGCAAGATCGGCCTCATAATTACCCGTAGATGTTTGGCCTCTAATGTTTAAATGATGTGTCATAGGATCAGTAGTGGACATCATTTGTGTAATGGTGATTTGTTCTAAGTAAATCATCTCAAACATCCTGTGGCATTGGAGGAGGAAACAGGGGTTCACCGTATGATTTCGTGGTGTACGGCGGCTCGAAATTCGCCGATTCAACTATCCGGCCAGAAGCAACCGAAGAAGGAAAAGACGCGGGCTATGGTTGTGACATTGAGCCATTCACCATTGCACTGGTCTGAGCGGTCTGAGCGACCGGCCAGACCGATCCCGCCACCGAGGCTCAGGTCTGACCGGTCGGCTGGACCGGTCTGACCCGTTCGGCCGTGGTGGGCCGAACTGATCCGGGTAGTGGTGATTGCCCTATGAAATAATTCGGTGGCATACTGTACTGTGGGTTTTCTATCTGCACAGCTGTTATCGCCATAAATTAACAGGGTTAATTTATGGGCCGAAAGCAAGATGGGCTTAAAGCAGAAAGTGAAGAAGGCTTGTGAACCGGCTCCTGCGTGAGCATATGGGCCACATTGGCCATGTATCTTTAGATTTAGTTCAAGATTAGAGATAGAGTCCAATCGGGACAAGATTAGTTTAGATTGTTTCCCAAGTCTCCGGACTATAAATATGTATCCTTTGTTATTCGTAAAGGAGAGCGTCATCACGTCTCGCAAACAACAACTCTCGGCGCATCGCCACCCCTAATTCTAGGGTTTCATCCAAGTAAGCGCCATGCTGCCCTGATCGCTTCTTGCGATCAGGTCAGCGTAGTTCTTGCTTTTACCTTGGTATTACTCGTACTGAAGCGTTTTTGATGGCGAGTAATACTAGTTATCTTGATATTCGTAGCATGGCTTTTAGTAGATCTATTATGCTTCGTTGCTTATCATCTACGAATATCACGTTGTCTCTGTGCTGTCGCGTTTCAATCTTATGCTAGTTCTTGTCGCATAGAATTAGTCGCGCAGAGGCAACATCCTGCTTCTTTTATGTTTAGTAGATCTAATCTGTTATGGTTTGCTCTTTTCTTAAGAGTTTGCATAATATCTGCTAGGTTAGGCCTTGCAAACGGATTGGAATCGGCTCTTGCTAGTTCTTAGGCCTCTGTTTTGGGTTCTGGTTCAGTTGTCTGTTACGTTCATTAGGCCTAGTCACGTGTAGGATGTTCCGATCTAGCAGTGAATCTTTTTCCATTGTGGATTAGATTACCTAGATTTAATTAAAGCAGCTCCCACAGTTATTTACTTTATTCATCAACATTTGGATAGTTACAGATCCAATCTGACACCGGGACTCGATCGGCTCTTTAAAGCCGATGCAAGAGTCATCCCGGGGAGCCGACCACGGCTCGGACTTACGTTTACACGTGTCTTTGTATGCAGGAAAATGTTCGGAGCACGTCTGCACCCTCCTGATCAGGTATAGGTCAGGTGGCACACCCGGCTTTCACACATTCTCCGGGCGTGTGACGGAATTGCGGGCCGTCGACGAGGGAGTAGTGCCTGCCAGCTCACCGGCAACCTCCCGGCTCTTCGTGTTGCCCGTCGCTGCTCGCTGGTGGGTTTCGACCGACAACACATTCTGGCATGCCCGGTGGGACAACCCTTCTCGGCAACAATGTCCACTACAACAATGACTGGAGCTCAAGATCAAGAACCTGCTCCTAAGCCCGTCACGTATGAAGAGCTCTCTCCTGAACACAAGAAGAAGTATGACGAGGTCAAAGCTCTGCTGGAAGCCGATCTCATCGGCTCTTTTGAGAGGACCCGCAACCATGGCATCAGATGGAAGGGATTCTCCCTTGAGGGCGCTCTCGACAACGTGGACCTGTCTGTACCATCAGAGGAGCACACCAGGGCCTTGCGTCAGGAGATGAACTACATGGTGGCCCATTCGCTTCATCGGCATTCTCAGAGCCTGATGAACGAGCTCGAGCGTATGACGCACCGCGTCATCCAGGAGATAATCAAGAACCAGTACTCTCCATCGGGGCCAACCCTTGGGAGTCACACAGAGGAAGCTACGCTGCATTCTAGACCGGTGCTGTCGTTCTCGTTTGCGGCCCCAAGACCACAAAATTCGCCGATCTACGTCATTTATAAGATCGGCGGCGATCCTGGAGAAGGCCAATTCCTCACCAAGCCACCCAAGGAGATCCCGCACGATTACACGTGCGCCTACATCCCTGACAGTGTCAGTCCAACATGCTCGATGCAGGTGGTCAGCCCAGGAGCTTCTGGAGTAGACGCAGAGAAACAAGCGTGGCTGGCAAAGTACGCTACTGGGCCGAGTGCTGAGCCATCGGCCCCAGGAGTTCTTAGTGTGGAGCAGGTCAGTGCAATACTGAGAGATCAGTTTGGTATCCTGCCCAAGAGGAAAGCGGTTGGCTATTCCAAGCCGTACCCAAGTGATTATGACTTGATCCCGTTGCCGCCCAAGTATCGGCTTCCTGAGTTCACTAAGTTCAACGGGTCAGAAGGAGCCAGCTCCATAGAGCATGTGAGCCGATACTTAACGCAGCTTGGGATGATCTCAGTATCGGATCCTCTGAGGGTCCGGTTCTTCGGCCAGTCCCTTACAGGTCCGGCTTTTGGATGGTATGCATCACTGGCTCCGGATTCAATTTGGACTTGGAGGCAGCTTGAAGATCAATTCCATACCCAGTACCATTCGGAGGCTGCTGAAGCTGGAATTGCCGACCTCGCCCAGGTCAGGCAAAGGCGAGGAGAGTCTGTGTCGGAGTATATACAGCGCTTCAGAGAAGTCAAGAACCAATGCTACTCATCGCGCATCACAGAGAAGGAGGCAGTCGATCTGGCTGTCCTCGGGCTTGCTAAGCCGATCAAAGATGCGGCTTTCCAGTTGGAGTTCACATCTCTGGCGCACCTGGTACAGAAGCTTACGGCATACGAGCATTATCATCCTGAGCTGTACCAGGACAAGTTCAAGCGCCATGTAAACATGGCCCAGGCAGAAGAATCTGATGACTCTGGTGAAGAGCAAGAAGTGGCCGTGGCAGAGTGGACTCGGGGGGCAAATCCTGTCCCGTGCAAGTGGATCAAGTAGCAGGGGCTTGTAAAGGGCTTCGACTTCGATGTGACCAAAGCAGAGCAGATATTCGACCTGCTCCTCAAAGAAAAACAGCTGAAGCTCCCAGAAAATCACAAGCTACCGACGGCACAGGAGCTGCAGGGAAGGCTGTACTGCAAGTGGCACCACTCGTTTACTCATGCCATGGGTGAATGCAAGCAGCTGCGTCATCAGATCCAATCGGCTATCGAGCAAGGCCGATTAATCCTGGCTCAGCACACTATGAAGGTGGACACAAAGCCCTCCCCGCAAGCTAACGTGGTGGAGCTGTCAGACTTCAGATCCGAGGGCCAGGACCTGGCATTCCAGATCAACATGGTGGGACCCATGCGCCGCCATGACAAGCAGAGGAGAGAGGCCGCTTCTGGCAAACGGCTGCAGAATGAACGCAAGTTGGAACATCAGCATGTGACTGAAGAACAGGTGCGTCACATCCGCAATCATCTTCCAGCTTCTAATCGGCTTCTGGAAAAGTATCAGTACCAGTACAAGTTGCGCCGCCGATACGAATCGGAGGAAGACGAGTACGAGCACTGCACAGGGAGGACACTGGGAAGACGCCAGGCTATACGCGACCACTGGCACTGCCCGTTCTTTAGGTATTGCTGGTATTCCGGTATGAGCCGATTGCCTACTATAGATGATTGCTTGGAGTGCAGGCCTCGAGGACACCAGCAGGATGAAACATCGGTGTTCCGGCGCTTAGGGCCCAGAACACGTCAGGATAACCATGTGAGGAGGCCGGCCAGGGGTGATTCCGAGCAAGAAGAAGAAGACAGGTACCATCGTCCACGGTGGTGTCCTGACGGGCTTAATCGCTCACAGAAGCGTAGAGTGTAGTGCTTGCGCAATCTGGAAGAGGCGGAATCAAAGTACCTCGACGTGTTGAGGAAAGCGCGTCCGGATCTCGCGGAGCAAGTCAGACGACCGCGAAGGGAAGAAAGGCGCCCTCCGAGAAAAGAGTGGCGCCCCAAGCAGACAAAAGCCGATGATAAGCCATCGGCTGATGTGAACATGGTGTTCGTACTCCCGTCGGAGTTTCGAGCACCCCAACCGGAGGAATTGGCTATCGCGCAGCTGGATCTCGGCCCACGGCCAATCATTTTCGAGAAGCCCAAGGAGAAGAGCTTCAAGCACCTGAAGGGGTTATATCTCAAGGGCTTCATCAATGGCAAGCCTGTGAACAGGATGTTGGTCGACACTGGTGCCGCAGTCAACCTGATGCCATACTCTGTGCTGCGCCGATTGGGTCGTTCTTCTGCTGATCTGATCAAGACCAATGTGATGCTTAATGACTTTAATGGACAGCCATCAGAGGCGATGGGGGTTCTTAACGTGGAACTGACTGTGGGCTGCAAGACGATCCCGACTTCGTTCTTCATCGTTAACAGCAAGAGTACATACACAGTGCTGCTTGGGAGGGACTGGATTCATGCCAACTGTTGTATCCCTTCCACAATGCATCAGTACCTCGTCCAATGGGATGGCGATGAAGTAGAAGTGGTCCCTGCAGACGATTCCAGCAAGGTCTCGCTCGCAGATATGAACGCCTGGGATGCGGAAGGACAAGAGCCGATCTCAGGAATCGCCCTGGAAGACTGTGATCGGATCGAGGCGACAAAAAATGGATTGAGGCTGGTCTTATCCACTGGCCTCATAGAATAGATGCATCCTGGCATGCCACGGGGTGTAATAGAAATAGAGAGGCCGGTCCCAGCGATCGGCACCAAAAAATAGGAAAATTCTATTTAAGTTCCGAATTGTTACATCATGTACACACGATGGCCTACTCTGGCAGTTGGCTACTCATCGATTATTTGGTTTCGAGTGATTATGGAATTATGGAAGCGGCCAGCCCATGCGGTTGGCCAAATAATTTTTCTTGTCATCTCCCTGTGTTTGCCGCTGATCTTGGGGATAACGAAGACTTGCTTGCATTCGCAGCTGATTTCTCAGACGACGGCAAACTCGGGTACAGGTTCACGTCAGCTGATGACTTGGAAGAGGTTGACATTGGTCCTGGGAATAAGCCACGGACGACATTTATCAACAAGAAGTTAGATCCGTCTTTGAGTTACTGAAGGAATACCGGGATTGCTTTGCATGGGACTACACCGAGATGCCCGGACTGGATAGAAGCAAAGTCGAGCATCGGCTCCCGCTCAAGAAAGGGTTTCGGCCGTTTCAGCAACGAGCACGTCAGATGAAGGCCGAAGTCCTAGAAGAAGTTAAGAAAGAGGTGGAGAAGATGCTGGATGCTGGGTTCATCAGGCCGTGCCGGTATGCAGAATGGATCTCTAGCGTAGTACCGGTACAAAAGAAGGATGGCCGATGGCGTGTTTGCGTCAATTTTAGAGATCTCAACAGAGCGACACCAAAGGATGAATATCTGATGCCTGTTGCAGAAACACTAATCAACGCAGCTGCTGGCCACAAAATGATGAGCTTTATGGATGGCAATGCTGGTTACAACCAGATCTTCATGGCCCCGGAAGACGTGAACAAGACTGCGTTCAGAGTACCAGGCGTAGTCGGCTTGTTCGAGTACTTGGTTATGACCTTTGGACTGAAGAATGTCGGTGCAACGTACCAGCGTGCCATGAATTATATTTTTCATGATCTCATCGGCAAATTGGTAGAAATCTACATTGATGATGTTGTGGTCAAGTCCAAATCGGCTGGGGGGCATCTAGAAGATCTACGTCAAGTTTTAGAGCGGACACGGAGGTTTGGGCTCAAAATGAACCCAAAGAAGTGTGCCTTTGGCGTATCGGTCGGTCAATTTCTGGGATTCCTGGTGCATGAATGGGGAATCGAGATCGGCCTAAAGAGTCAAGAGGCTGTGAAGACGATGAAGCCACCTACTACGAAGAAGGAGTTACAGAAACTCATCGGTAAAATTAACTTTGTCAGGCGATTTATTTCTAATCTGTCTGGACGCATTGAGCCATTTATGGGTTTAGTGAAGATCAAATCCGATGATGAGTTTCGCTGGGGGGCAGAACAGCAACAAGCTTTCGATAAAATCAAGGAATATTTATCCAAGCCTCCAGTGCTGGTTCCTCCTCAGCAAGATAGGCCGTTCTACGTGTACCTATCTGTGGGTGACACTTCCATTGCTTCGGTGCTAGTCCAGAAGCATGATGGCCAAGAGAGGGTGGTTTTCTACCACAGCAGATGAATGTTAGACGCCGAGACCAGGTATCCTGAAATCGAGAAGCTTTGCCTTTGCTTATACTTTACATGTACAAAGCTTCGTCATATTTTTCTCTCGGCGGAAACAATTGTCATATGCAAATCGGATGTCATAAAGCACATGCTGTCGGCTCCTGTCCTGAAAGGCCGACTTGGAAAATGGATGTTTGTGTTATCAGAGTTCGATATTCAGTATCAGCCTGCAAAAGCAGTCAAAGGACAAGCACTGGCGGATATTGTTGCAGACAGGATCAACACCGATATTGCTGCATTATTTATTCGTGCTTGGGCTATGTTCTTTGACGGATCGGCTTGTGATGATGGGTGCAGTGTGGGAATTCTGTTGGTGTCGCCTCGTGGGGCGACTTACTCCTTTTCCATCAGAATGACTGCCCCATGCACCAATAATTTGGTGGAGTACGAAGCCGTTCGCAAAGGGATGGAATTGCTAATCGAAGCTGGGGCAGAAGCAGTGGAAATTTTTGGGGATTCAAAGTTGGTGATTTCTCAGCTCATGGAGGATTATAGATGTGAGAGCAAGGCTCTTTTCCCAATATGGATGCAATGTCATGAGTTGATGTCACAATTTAGGTACATCAATTTCCACTGGATACGCAGGACTCTGAACAATGAAGCCAATCATTTGGCACTGATGGCTTCCGGGTACAGGGAAGCAGCCGATGGAGTCGACGTGGAGGTTCAGTTTCTAGAACCCGGAGACTGGAGAGCTGATATCTTCAATTACTTGAAGGATTCGGCTCGGGGGGCACCCAGAAGGATAAGACTCAAGGCCATGAAGTACGTTCTGATAGGGGATGACATGTTCTACAGGACCTTGGAAGGACTACTGCTCAAATGTCTGGGACCTTCAGAGTCAAATCGGCTCTTGCATGAGGTTCATGAAGGAGCCTGCGGTACTCACCAATTGGCTCATAAGATGAAATGGCTGATTAGGCGATCGAGTTATTACTGGCCCACTATGCTTGAAGATTGTTTCAAATATTACAAGGGATGTCAAGCATGTCAGAGGTTTGGCAAAATTCAGATAGTGCCAGCATCAGTGATGAATCCTATCATCAAACCCTGGCCATTCAGAGGTTGGGGCATGGACATGATTGGACAGATCAACCCGTCGTCTAGCAAGGGTCACCAATGGGTCTTAGCTGCCACAGATTATTTTACGAAGTGGGTAGAGGCAGTGCCCATGAGGTCAGTAGCGTCAAGAGATGTGATCAGCTTTGTCAAAGAGCACATCATCCACAGATTTGGGATCCCTCAGACCATTACGACCGATGGAGGATCGGTCTTTATACCAGAGGAGTTCAAAAAGTTTGCCGATGACATGGGGATTAAGCTGATCAGATCATCTCCGTATTATGCCCAAGCTAATGGACAGGCTGAAGCATCCAACCAGAGCCTTATCAAGGTCATAAAGAGAAAGATCGATGAATATCCTAGGCGCTGCCATGAGGTGTTATCAGAAGCTTTGTGGGCATATCGTATTTCGTGTCATGGGTCTACCAAGACGTCGCCGTACCATCTAGTCTACGGCCAGGACACTATGCTACCATGGGAGATCACGGCTGGATCAAGGCGTGTTGAGTTTCAGAATGATCTATCTGCCGAACAGTATGCAGCCTTGATGAACGATAATGTGGAGGACCTGACAGAGCTAAGACTTTGGTCGCTGGAAAAGATCAAGAAGAACAAGGCTAAAGTTGCCCGTGCATACAACAAGAAGGTCAAGCCTAAGGATTTCCGAGTTGGAGATTTGGTTTGGGAGGCGGTATTGCCATTGGGAACTAAAGACAAAAAGTTTGGTAAATGGTCTTCAACTTGGCATGGGCCGTATAAGGTTGATCAGGTTTTGCCTGGGAACGCATACATGCTCGAGGAATTGGACGGCGTCAAGTTTCCTGTTGCCGTCAATGGTCAGCATTTCAAGAAGTATTTCCCGAGCATGTGGGAAGACGATTAACAAGAGCCGATGACATCCATCTGGCTATACCATGACAGGCCAACACGTTGAGTTAGCCGAGCAATAAAAAAAAGAGTCATGAAAGGCCAACACGTTGAGTTGGCCAGTAAAAAAAATAATAATATCATGACAGGCCAACACTTTGAGTTGGCTAGTGAAATATATGTATAAGAAGCAAACAACTGATGTGTAACCATCGACTTAAGATGTTTTTAAAACAGTTACGGATTTCAAGTTAACAGGCAGTACTAATTCTCTCTTGAGCCTATCTACTGGTTCAGGAATTCTTCTATGGCATGGATGGCTTCAGTACGGATGGCGTCTGCTCGTGCTACAATCGCTTCGTCATCCTTGTCATCGCCTGTAACTATCTGCCGACTTAAGGTGCTGATCTCTGCAAACTCTGCTTGTATCTGCTTGGATATTTCCTGGGTTTCTTGTTTGGAGTTTGCAATGGAAGCTTCCTCGGCCTGGATGAGTTCTTTGGTGGTGCGGACCTTTTCTTCGAGTTCCGCCAGTTCTTTCTTCAGGAGGTCGAGTCGATTCATATTGGCAGACACGTCAGCTTTGATATCTAGAGTTGCCTTCTTCTGGTTGAGGGCCTTGCACTTTTGGGTAATGTCGGCTTTCAGAGAAGCTTGAGAGCGATGTGCTTTCATCCGTTCTTGTGCTTTACTGACTTCTATCCGAAAGAATGGGAGGTTGCTGGCTGACCAGAGCTTGATTTGCAATGACTCCGGAAGTTGGGATTCTATTTGCTCGAAGATGTTCTTTATCTTTCTGGAATCATCAACTAGAGCAGTGATTGGGGCAGATAGAAGATCCTTGATGAGTTGAAGCTGATGTGTTAAGTTAGCCGATTGCTGTAGAGATGATGTTTCTGCTCCAGGGACAGTTAGACCCATCGATGCGGGGTCGAAAGAAAGCAAACTTGAAATGTCAAAGCTCTATAGACATATCTGGAAGTTAGAACGAGTTACATTTATGAAGCTATCGGCTGGTTCAGAATTGGTTTTGGAATGTTACCTGTTCTGAAGATGAGGTGTTGGACGGTTCAAGAGCAACTGTCCTGTTAGAGCTGGTGTTGATGCCAAGAACATCTGTTGTATCGGCTTGTTCTTCGTTTGTCTCCACCAGTGCATTAGGAGTAGCAGTCATCCCATGTTGTACTTGGCTTTCTGCGTTGGGGATGTCTTCAGCTGCATCCTGAAGATGGAATTATAATCAACCAGGGTACATATGTATGAAATAAAGAAGAGTTCTTGAATGATAAGTTACCTGGTTGGTGTTGGACTCTGATGGACTCGGAGAAGATGGTACTGGTTTCTTGACGACACGCTTCGTGATCATCTTCCTTTTCTTGGTCAAGACTCGGGGGGCAACTGCTGCAGAAGCTTGTCTTCGTTTGAAAGCCGACCGAAGTAAGTCTGGCTGAACAGTCATTATCACTTTCTTCATTGGTGGTGATCCTTTGCAGAAGAATACATCAGGAGCAGTTGGAAGGAAGTGAAATGGCTCCCCAGTGCTGGTCATGGGTTCTGGACCATCTTGTTGCTGCTGACAGGGTGAGCAGGTTTAGCCAAGAGAAAGGAGTAGAGAATTTGGGAGAAATAAAATGCATAAATTCAGTACCTCTTCCTCGGGGATTACATGTTCAGGATTGATTTGTTGCAGTTGAGGACCTAGAGCTTTCCTGAATATATGTGTTTTCCACATTCCCCACCAAGTGTTGAAGCCGATTGATGAGGATGTGAAGGACAGATCGGCTGGTATTGGAATATGGAGGTCATCAAACATGTTGTAGCATCTTGAGCTAGTGAGACCATTAGGCAGATCGGCTCTGCTCTCCACCAAGTGGTGAATATGGAAGTGGGGAGGGACCTGTCCCAGGCCAAATTGCCGAGCTGCTATGACTGGCTGGTAAGATTCATAGCCTGGCTTGATAATTCTATTAGAAGTGCTGATGCCAGCAGGGAGGAAGCTAGGTGTAATCATCAAAGAATATAGATGCCGAATGCTGTCGTCATAGGCAAAGTTATCTAATCTGAAGGCAGTTGGGTTTTCGAAGGATTCGGATTCAGTAAATGGGAAATATAGGGGATTATCTAGTCCTTTGTAGAAGACTCTGAACCAATTTGCTGCATCTGCTGAATTTAGTTTACTGCCAGGAAGACTGAATAAAGCTTGGCCATAACTAGTACATCTAATTGGTTTGCCATCCTCATCAGGAAAGGAGTTCTTGGTTAGACTTTGGAAGTTGGGAATATGGTGTTGGAAGTACAGTTGTGCCCACAACTGAATAAACCACCAAGGGCCTCTAGTTCTCAGTTTCTTGTGGTTGAGCAAGTTAGATGTCATTAAATGGAGATATCTGTATGTTTCTCCAAGAAAAAGTTTGCCTAGGCCGGTGTGATTACCATGGGCCAGGTGATAGGCCAAGGGGAGATAGTTCTTAGTTGGAGCTAAAGAAGGACCACAGAAGATGAAGTGCTCTAGCCAAAGATTTAAAAAGGCTGTGTGTTCCTTCTCAGTCACTGGACCTTTTGTTTTCATGTGCTGACTCATGTAAGTACCCCAGTTTGTGCAGTTAACCTTGGAAGAAAGTTTGAAGGGGACTTCTGCCATTTTGTGAGCAGCAGGATTAGGAGAGTTAATGTCTAGTCCAGTGATCATGGTAACATCTAGCAGAGTAGGGGTCATGGGTCCATGACCAAAGAGGAAACAATTCAGAGCATCAGACCAAAAATAGCCGATGGTTTTTAGAAGATTTTCATCTTTGTCAAGAGGTGATAGTGATAAACTAAGTGCATCGGCTATGTTTAATTCCTGCCACAAGGGCATGTGAGCTTTTGCTACTCTGCTGTACCATGTAATCCAGCTTTCAGGTGGATTAGGCCAGGCTCTTAAGCAGTCGGCCCAGAGGTTCAAATCGATGTTTTGACTCACAAAAGGAATCCTATTTGCTTCACAAGAGATCAAATCTATGGGGTTTTCATGGGTTTGTGGGCCAAGACAGAAAGATTTTGGATTAAAAGAATGCGGCAAAAGGATGTCTGACACTTGAAGTTCAAAAATTCAGAAATATGCGTATGGTGTCATGTTTCAGAAGTTTCAGTTTCAGAAGTTTGGTAAGCTGAAGAAAATTAAAGGTTTAGGCCGAATATTACCTTCAGGCCGTAGATTGCCATATCATCGGTTGCAGAGCTTGTCGTCTGAGTTGCAGAATCTGCTATGGTACAGATCTATTGACTTAGGGTTTGCTTGCTGTGGGCTCTGATTCGAATTCCGGCTGCTTGGAGAGTTCTCGCTCGGATTTGTAGAGCTTGGTTTTTGAATTGCGCTCGGATTCGAGAGTTCGTCGAGTTCGGTTCAGGCTGAAAGTGTTATTCTTCTGCGGGTTGCTTCTAGTTTGAATTTCGTCGGCTCTTGGATATTTATGGAAGCCTGATGCGTTGCCATCGGCTTTTTGGGAAAGTAAACAAAGACACACAAAATTGAAGAAACTCGATTTCATTAAAGGAAAGTTCATTACAAGGAAAGCCGATTTTACAAAGGAAATAATCCTTCGGCTTTGTGATCCTACTCCTATAATACTACCTACGTCTACCAGTCGTAGGTGTCTGAACACCTACGGCGCTTTGGGCTTCGTGACGGTGCGTCTCCGCCGTTGTCGTTGTCATCGTCGTCGTCATCGCTGCTGCCATCGCCGCTGTCATCGGCGCTGCTGCTGCTTCGTCCGCCGCTGCTGCTGCTGCTGCTTCCTTCTTCGCTCCCCTCCGAGGGGGCCTTGAGGAATTGGTGGGGGTTTCCTCCCGCCGTCGTGTCGTCACTGGAGGAAGAGCCAATCTCTTCGGAGGAGTCGGCTCCTTCCCAGGAGAGGGCGTCGTCTTCGCTGCTCTCCAGTTCCTCCTGGAACAGGAACTGGAGGTCTTCCTCTCCCTCAGTTGTGGGCTCGTCATCCTCGGAGGCGACCCCGAAGTCGAACTCCTCTGCATCCCAGTGCAGAGGAGCCAACGCCTCGTAGGCTACTGTTGGGTCCCACTCGGGGGTCGGCTCTCGGCTCTCCAAAATAGGATCAATGGAGGAGGCGGAAAGGGAAGAAGAAGAAGAAGGGGGAGAGGAGGAGGAAGAAGAGGAATCTCCAAAAGAGTTGGAGCCGGAGGAAGAAGAGACGGCCATGGCTACTGGAGGATTGAGGTGGTTTCTGCGCTATTGGCTTTGGGAGGAAGAAGGAGTTTTGCTGTGAAGAAGAGCCGATGCGGAGTGAAGTTACATAGTAAAAAGATGGGAGACGGATCGGCAGTTTCACATTCTACGAGGAGCCA
Source organism: Panicum virgatum (assembly GCF_016808335.1). Lineage (NCBI taxonomy): Eukaryota > Viridiplantae > Streptophyta > Magnoliopsida > Poales > Poaceae > Panicum > Panicum virgatum. The sequence continues at coordinate 10,010,674 of NC_053145.1, read as the reverse complement.
GTTGCAGAGACGTTGGGTCTTCCTTGGTGGTTACAGCATGATCAGAGAACATTAATGGGAAGATGAAGCGACGGATTGGTTTTGGAACTATCATTGCCAAAACTAGGGGGCATGTGTTATCGCCATAAATTAACAGGGTTAATTTATGGGCCGAAAGCAAGATGGGCTTAAAGCAGAAAGTGAAGAAGGCTTGTGAACCGGCTCCTGCGTGAGCATATGGGCCACATTGGCCATGTATCTTTAGATTTAGTTCAAGATTAGAGATAGAGTCCAATCGGGACAAGATTATTTTAGATTGTTTCCCAAGTCTCCGGACTATAAATATGTATCCTTTGTTATTCGTAAAGGAGAGCGTCATCACGTCTCGCAAACAACAACTCTCGGCGCATCGCCACCCCTAATTCTAGGGTTTCATCCAAGTAAGCGCCATGCTGCCCTGATCGCTTCTTGCGATCAGGGCAGCGTAGTTCTTGCTTTTACCTTGGTATTACTCGTACTGAAGCATTTTTGATGGCGAGTAATACTAGTTATCTTGATATTCGTAGCATGGCTTTTAGTAGATCTATTATGCTTCGTTGCTTATCATCTACGAATATCACATTGTCTCTGTGCTGTCGCGTTTCAATCTTATGCTAGTTCTTGTCGCATAGAATTAGTCGCGCAGAGGCAACATCCTGCTTCTTTTATGTTTAGTAGATCTAATCTGTTATGGTTTGCTCTTTTCTTAAGAGTTTGCATAATATCTGCTAGGTTAGGCCTTGCAAACGGATTGGATGATCCGGTGGAGTAGTAGACGCTTTATCTTACCCTTGATAGGGATTGTTCCGGGAATCGGCTCTTGCTAGTTCTTAGGCCTCTGTTTTGGGTTCTGGTTCAGTTGTCTGTTACGTTCATTAGGCCTAGTCACGTGTAGGATGTTCCGATCTAGCAGTGAAGCTTTTACCATTGTGGATTAGATTACCTAGATTTAATTGAAGCAGCTCCCACAATTATTTACTTTATTCATCAACATCTGGATAGTTACAGATCCAATCTGACACCGGGACTTGATCGGCTCTTTAAAGCCGATGCAAGAGTCGTCCCGGGGAGCCGACCACGGCTCGGACTTACGTTTACACGTGTCTTTGTATGCAGGAAACTGTTCGGAGCCCGTCTGCACCCTCCTGATCGGGTATAGGTCAGGTGGCACGCCCGGCTTTCACACATTCTCTGGGCGCGTGACGGAATTGCGGGCCGTCGACGAGGGAGCAGTGCCTGCCAGCTCACTGGCAACCTCCCGGCTCTTCGTGTTGCCCGTCGCTGCTCGCCGGTGGGTTTCGACCGACAACAGCAGCCGAAGAACTAGGATTAGGGGTTTCCGCAAAATAATCATGAGCTAGCTTTTTCTCCTTGTCATCACCAAGTCACATACTCACATCGATATGTAAATCTTGTGTAAGTCTTTGGGACTCCTCAAACCTACTACAAAATGCATCTACAAATTGCTTAAGAGAATCATTTGCAAAACTTACATTGCTCGGGCCAGAAGTAGATGTAGTAGTAGTAGATGGGTTCGGTGGTGTGAATGTAGGCATTTCGAACTTCTCTTTCTCGATGACACCTTGCCTAGTCTTACCATAACAAGCAAGCAATCTTCTCGTGTCCTCTTCTTGCTCCTTCTTGAGTTGGGCCTCGAATTGCTTGTGGCGCTCCTCAGGCAGGTCTTCATATTTGACCTCGATTGGAGTTGAATCTACCTTGGAGGGAACTGGGTTTTCACCGGCCATTGTTGCCGATGGATGCAAATCTGTCCCCAGTGGAGTTGCCAAAAAGTATGTTGACACATAATTGGCCAACACACAAGTGCTAGAACGTGCGGATCGCAGCGATCGCTTCACTAGCGAAGAACCCCGGTGATCGATCAGACGGTCGCGCCAATCGGTCAGACGGGTCGGGCGTAGAGGGTTTCGCAAAGACCTAAAACCACGAGCTCGGGTGGGACCCCATTGGAGCTCGCAGATATAGGGTTGTCTTGGAGTCGGTAGGCCACCCAAGATGCCCTTGAACGCCGTAGAGACGAGCAAAGAACAGTATGAGGTTGGAAAAGTTAGGGTTTGAAGAAAATAGTAGATTGAATGGTTCGATTGGGTAGAAGGACCTCAATCGACTGTGACCATTATATTTATAGGCCGGGGAGGATGTACCCCTTCCAAATCGGGTTACAAAAGGACTCTAAATTACAGATCTAACTCGACTGGGATTACACAGTCCCAGACCGGTCTGACCGATCGGCACAACCGGTCACACCAGTCGTGGATCATTAAGTAAGAAATCCAGCAGCTGTCTGGTAAGACTATATTACAACATTTTCAATCTTTTCTTTCATGTATATAGTGACCATATTACAAAAAACCACTCGTGGATCATTAAGTAAGACAACAGCTGTCTGGTACCGCTCTCTAAAGTACCTTGTGCATCCATACATGATGAACTCAACTATGCCAACAAAAGAAAATCCACGAACATGACACATTACCATGTTGTAACACTCTGCGTGGTTGGTTATCTCGATCCCATATCGACGCCCACCAGTGTCGTATAGAATTGACCACTTCTCCTTAGGTGCATCCTTGATCCACTGTGTGAAAGGTCCGCCACCGGAACGTCTACGGCTGGAGGTTGAGGCTTGTTCCTTTAGCAGCTCGGCGCACATATTATCTAGCACCTGCCACAAAGCATCGAACTTCCGCTGCTGATTCTGAGTGCACAACCTCTTGAAAAAATTCATAAGTTCCTTATTCTTGAAGCGCTCATAAAAGTTTGCACCCATATGCCTTATGCACCACCTACTCACAACATCTGGCCATAGAGGAGGTTGTCCTCGACTTCCTTCATGTAGTTGCCTTATTGCTGCTAGAAGACCTGCATGCCTGCCACTGATGAGGCAAACATCAGGCCTTGCAGCAACAACGTGAATCTTCACACGTTCAAGGAACCAGTACCAGCTCTCTGTGTTCTCATTCTCAACAAAAGCAAAAGCGATGGGAACCACCTGCTTGTTGCAATCAACTCCAATCGCTGTCAGTATTGTCCCCTTATGTCTCCCTGTCAAGAATGTGCCGTCGATACACAGAACAGGAAGACAATACATAAATACCCTCACACATGCACCAAGGCAGAAGAAAGCACGGAGTAGAAATCCAGGCCCCCCATACAAACTCGGTACAATGTAGGTATTAGTCGCGCTTCCAGGATTTCTCTGCACAATTGCTGACAGCATGTGAGGCAGGTTATCATATGATGCCTCATATGTGCCGAACCTCATCTCAAACACCTTTTGTTTTGCCCGCCAAGCCTTTGCATAGCTGATTTTGTATTGAAAACGGTCGTCTATGTCCCTAATTATCAATTTGGGTTCATAATCAATTTTGTCGAGAATCACCCCATACATCTTTTTGGCCACGAAAGTGGATGTGATGTTACGGTGATTTTTTGCAATAACAGTTAATCTACATATATGTGATATAACAATTGAACACTCCCAGTGTGTCTTGTACTTGCCCTTGTAGGCATGTACTTGCCATGTACAATCACCATTGACACACTTCACCTCATATTTTTTTGCTGCTAGACTTCACAACTCTGAATTCCTTCCTCAACGATATAGCCCAAAGCTTCACAGCATCCTTCACAGCTTCAATGCTAGGATACGTTGCCCCCTGCACAACCTCATTCTCTCTGTATTCGTACTCATTACTCATAATATCCTGTATCACTGGATTTCCAAAACTCTTGTCTCGCCATTCACCTAGCAACGGGTAGTCCTCATCGTCTGATGAGTCCCCACACTCTTCCATCATTCGAGCCTTCTGGTCTTCATTCTCTACGCTTTTACTATTCTAGGTATCCGTTCCCCCTCATCAGCTAAACCTTGCGGCTCAGGTTGAATGACATGCACGTTCTGATCTTCTTTTTCTCCTACCTGATCAGCTATACCTTACGGCTCAGGTTTTATGACATGCATGTTCTGATCTTCATTTTCTTGTTCCACTGCTTGGTTCATATGAGATGATGTACTTGTTGACCCTTCACGGAAATGAGCTGTCTTCTGGTGAATCTGAATTAGCATTGCAAGAGACCACCCGCGGTCAAGAGCTGCTTGCATGTAAGTCCGCCATTCTTCGGTATTTGTTATAAGCATCAACTCCCAGAAATCCCCTTTAGTTGCCCAATTCGTCACAGTCTGAACGGTTAGGAAATGAGTATTTGGATTCACATTGAATATCTCGTGAAGGCATTTGCGTATGGAACCAAAACTCCTCTCTAAGGGTTTATCTATTCCGCACTTTCTGCGTTCAAAAGCTGATAGATTTACTCCATACGCATCAGGAGAAATATAGTAGTCACCATAATGAACTTGAAAACGAAGCTTGCTCGACATATCTGGCCACACAATAATAATATTAAACTGATTGCTAATCTACTGTGTCAACAAAAATAATTACAACATAATCTATTTGTAAAGCGTAGAAGAATTTTGGTTACCTGCAGTCGCCGGCTCGAAAATCCGGTAAGGTTTCGCCTCTCTCCCTCCCTCCCTCTCTTTTCTTGATTTCTGAAATTTTAGTGATGCAAATGAGGAGTGAGGGGACCAGCCAACCCTTATATAAGGGCGGGGGAGCCGGTCGCCCTGCTGCCGGGCGGCTGGGGCCCGCCGCCCCGCTGTTGGGCGGCCTAGGGGGCCAGCCGCCCCGCTGCCGGGCGACCGGTCCTCCAAGAGCTTTTCTGCAAAAATTTCCTGCCGCCCCGCAGCGGGGCGACCAGATCCCGGCCGCACGGCAGCGGGGCGGCCGGTCTATATTCCTGTAAATTTCGAAAACGAAAATATATTTTTATAAAAAACAAAAATTAAAAATAAAAAATTAAAAAAAATCGCGCTGGCCTAGGTGGTGGTGCAGCCCAAGGGCAGCAGCCGGGCGGGTCAGGCCAGCTCCACGGCCCACTTGCCAGGCACCGTACGGCCCAATTGCTGTGCGTGAGGCAGGCCGGTTGCTGGTGGCAGTCCTGTGCAGCACACTAGGCCTGCACTCGGCCCAAGGAGAAGGCAACCAAATCACTGCAGCAACGTTTGCATTTTCTTTAAGTTATTTAATTCCTGCTCAATTGCTTCTGTTAATTAGTTTTGTATTTATAGATCTTGATAATCTTCTCTTGCTTAATTAACTGGTTTTAACTATTTTTTGTTCTCGCTAATATCAGTTAACCCTTGCTTGCTTAGTTAAGAATTTTTTTGGTAGTGCTTTTTCTTGGAGAGTTCTTTCGCTTTTCGGTAAGTTGTTGCCTTAGTTCTTGTGTATCTTTCCTAACTGTTTCTGGGGTAAGCTAGTCACGAGTTTGCTTGTGTCACCTTGTCAGTTAGAAAAGAGTGTGCGTCGGGTTGATTTTGGAACATAGCCTTTGTTCTCTCACAGAATTTTTAAAGATTTTCCATTCGCCCCTTTCCGATCGTCCGCTTCCGTCTGATCCGGACAGAGCTGACGTTGCATTATAGGTGCAAAGAATTCAGAGTGTTCAAGCCCTGAAACGGACAGGGGCTGGCGCTGCATTATGGGTGCATAGAACACAGCGTGCAGTAGCCATTTTGGAAAAGGCGAGCAGGGCGCCAATTTTCTACACGCCAAGATGGAGACCACCAGGCCTTAGTCGCCGGTCGTCGCTAGCTCCAATTATTCTCCTTCCTATTTTTGCCTACTGGTTTCTTTCAAAAAAATTTCCCTACTGGTGGTGACAATTATTTGATTGGTTACGTGAGCGATCTTCTCAATGACAAAACGAGCACATGATTTGATCCCCGGCGGTCGCTAGCTCGAGGTATTCTCGTTTGGAAGTCCACATTATTGAAAAACATGCAAACGATCTGTTTTTTCCCCGGTAGAAAACACTTTGCTGGGCGAAGCTAGAGATTACGGCCACCGGGGTCATCATCAATTTTTAACGGGTCATCAACACTAAAAACAGTAATAAATAGTATTTTTACATAGAATTATCAGAATTTCATAGGGGTCGGCAGACCCCAACAGTTAGCTGTAGCTCCACCACTAGGTCAATATATAGAACATTGAGAAAACGGCTTGTGCTTTGCAGTGGCAGTGGCAGTGGCAGTAATGATTTGGGATTAACAAAGATTTTCCTCATCGAAAAAATGTTACATTATTGAGATTTATGCATCAACCAATTTACTAAAAAACACATATAAATATCAGCAATATAAGTGAACGGTAGTCCATGTCTGCTCAACAGTCTATATATTGACCGGCAAAATGTAGTACTATAGGATATGGTAGGGTCTTGGAAAAACTGCACCAAGCCAAGCGTACAGCGACGACCACTGCCACTGGAAGGTGCCGCGAATTGAACATGCACCCAGAGCTTGAAGCAGTCAAGCAGAGCATCGTCGTCAGTTTGTCCCATCCCATGGGCCATGGCTGAGGGTCCTATAAACAGCACGATGCGAGCACGGCCGGATGATCACTGGAGTCTGGCAAAGGACCAGCTCGCCCAGCCGATCGGCTAGTGCGCGTGTCGTGTTGGTGTCTGCGTGATCGATGGCCGCCGTGGTGTTGCCGCGCCGCCCCCGCCTCCTGGCGCTGGTGCAGCTCGCCGTGGCGCTCTGGCTGGTGGCCGCCACCGGCTGCCACTGCCAGACCGTGCCGTCCTACCCCTCCCAGCCGGTGCCGTCCTACCCCTCCCGTGAGTCGTCGCTCCTCCACCTTCTTTGATTTATTTTTGCCTGCTCAACTCTGGATGTCAGGGATGTGTACGTCTAGACTCCGATGGTAGCGTCGGCTAGCAACAAGTAGTCGCGGCTAATCAACGATGGGCTCTTGCTCTCCGTTTAATCTGCAGGTCCGCCGTCGCAACGCCGCCCTGTCCCGCGGTGCGTTGGTCGCCAGTGCGCGCCGCCATAATTGTTACTGCGCCATCGACGTCTCGCAGAGGCCATAATTTGAATATGTGATCGAGTACTTACAAAATTAAATAAAGATGTCTCACGAAATATAAAGCATAGTGTAGTTTTTGAAGGCACGCATGTACTTTTCAATTCTCAGAAAAGAATATTTGAAAGCAATTGGAGACTGAAGTGTTGCTCTGAAAGCAATTCCATTATAGTATTGATCTTATAGTGTCGATATTATGGTGAACGTGCGTGTATGAATATGAATGTCTGCGTCTGTACTGTGTTTCTAAAAAAATTAGTAAAAGTGAAATTCCAGCACTTGAGATCGCTGTGGAACATAAAAAATCAAATTCCTCACTACCTAAATCGAGGTTATGGCCACGAATTGAAATCTAGCAGCCCGAGGTTCTAGCCACCCAAATCGAAATCCACTGCAATTGAGATTCCGCTGACAAAATTGAGCTGCCTGTCACCGAGATTTATCTTGTTGCAGCCCAAATCGATCTTATTGTTGCCGAATGTGAAGTTCCACATAGGTTAAGCTAGCATAGCTAAATCGAGCTCTTCGATTTGTGCAGCAGATGAGCCCCCCCTTTTTTTTATTAAAGGTGATGAGCATTTAGCAGGAAGGGGAAAGAATAGAATGAAGCAGCTGACCGATGGACTGAAGGCTCCATTTTCCTGGTGGCGTGAGATTTGGAGAGATGGAAAATTAATGGGCCCAACTCCTGGAGGGGAGATGAACGGATGGCCTCCGCATGTTTAGGGACACGGACGGAGACATGCAAAGGAGACACAGAAGCTGCAACCATAAACATGTCAGCAAATGAGTGTATCAAGAATAAATATGCACTCTCAGTTGAGCTAACATCTCTTCATGCAATGTAGATCCTCACCAATGTTTATGGTCCTTGTACATCTGACAGGAAAAGAGCTTTTACTCACTGGCTTAAGAATATCCAAACGCCTCCGGATGTTGACCGGCTTCTGGTTGGTGATTTTAATTTGATAAGGGAACCTGAGAATAGAAATAAGCCTTGGAGAGATTTAACTGAAACGTTTCTCTTCAATGAAGCTATAAGCGCTTTGGATCTTGTGGAAATTCCCCTTCTTGGTAGACTATTTACTTGGACAAACAAACAATTTGCACCATTACTTGAAAGAATGGATTGGATCTTCACCTCAAACAGTTGGACTTTGTCCTACCCTATCACCAAAGCGTGGCCCTTGGTAATGGAGACCTCTGACCATTCTCCATGTGTCATCTCCATCTCCACAGATATTCCTAAAGGAAATATCTTTAGATTTGAAAATTACTAGTTGGAGCATGAAAATTTCCTAGATGTAGTCAGACATGGCTAGCAAGTGCTAACACCCCATATAGATAATGCTAAAATCATCACGGGCTAAATTCAAAAACCTCAGAAGGGTTCTATGAGCTTGGCAAGCTCAACTCTCAAGCCTCAAAGGTAATATTGAAAATGTCAAAATCACCCTTTGGCTACTCAGCATGATTGAAGAGTTAAGGGACCTTACCTTAATGGAATGAAATTTTAAGATTCTTGTCACACCCTGAAATTGTTGGATTTCAGGATGTGATTAAAAGTAAAAAGCAACAATTTTCTCATGATTTTAAAATTTTTCCAACACTTATTCTCTTTACAGGAAATTTAGTATAAAAATATATAATTAGTTGTTTTTATAAATTAAATGAGGTTGATCTGTTTTGTTTTGCACTCATGCCACTTTTTGCATGGTTTTATTGTTTGAGTTCAGTTTGAATTTGAATTCTCTCAATTTGTATTTATTGAATTTACTTGTTCTTAATACAAAAGAGCTTTTCCTTCTCCCCCTTGTTTTCAGCCCAGCTCAACTCCTTCCTCTCTCCCTTTTTCTTTTTCTTCCCCTCCGCTCGGCCCAACAACCGGCCCGTTACCCTTCTCGCGACCCAATCCGCCTCCCACTCTCCTCTCTCTTTCTCTCACCGCGATGAAAGCGGCGGAGGAACGGGACAGCTCGGCAGAGGAACGTGACGAATCGTGATCTCCTTTGCTTCTACAAAAATAGCGATCCTCTCTGCTTTTACTTCCATAAAAACAACGGTCAGTATGTTAAAATTTTTGGTGAAAAAAAAACAAGCCTTTTGGGTAGAAATATTTTCTATCTATCAAAAAATAGGACTCCACCTCCTTTCGTCAAACCTTCCAGGCTAGCGAGTGGGGCCTCCGTAAGAGATACGGTGGGCCTAATTTTAGTGAAAATTGTTTCTACTTTTTTAGTATAGATATCGATATAGATTAGCATGCATCTGTCGCCTCATCAGGTGACTAGATATTGCAATCTCGTAAGTTACTTGTAACACTAAAAACAAAAACAAGACACAAAAATAAAACAAAAATAAAACAAAACAAAAACAAAACAAGACACACACACTGATTCTGGACGGGATCCAATGGTCCACATTGGTGAATTACACAAATACAAAATCTAAGTCACCTTAAAAGGATTAAAAGGAGTACATCTCGATTAGTATAGACTAGTACGGGATTTATCCCCTCCTGTTTTTATCAAAACTGACCCAATCCGACTCGCTAATAACGGATTACATGTCACGGTACCCGCGGTTTGCTAATATCATAACACTGCACCCGCGCATGCATATCTTAAATATGTAGTAATCATAGCTCAAAAGAGGTGATAGAATACCTGAGTACGAAACAGTACACTACTAGAAAACGGGCCGAAGGCCCTGGCCAAAGGTACCAGCTGTTGTTGGAGCCGGTACTGATGCGTGTTGGAGCCGGTACTGATGCGTGGGACCAGCTGCTGCAGCCGGTACTAATGCCACGCATCAGTACCGGCTCCAACAGTAACTGGTACATTTGGCCAGCGGCGCTCAAAGGTAAAGGGTTTGGTACCGAGTTAAAGCATCACCTAGTATCAAAATCCCCATATAGGCACTGGTTAGTGTCACCAACCGGTACCTAGGTACCGGTTGGTGGCAGGTGCCTAAGGAGCGGACAATGGCACCGAGTTTTGCCATGACCCGGTGCCGCCAGGTGTCCACCACAAAGGCACCGGTTGGTAACATGAACTGGTGCCCATGCCTAATTTTTGGCACCGGTTGAAGAGCACAAACCGGTACCTTTGTGCCGCCACTATAAATACCCTGCTCCCTTCTCCCCTCCAAGCTGTTGTGAACTCACTGTTCATGGCAGCTGAGTGAGGGGGGGGGGCGAATTTTTTCAATTTTTTTAAAAGGTTAGTAATATTGTTGTCAATACTATTTAGCAAATTAATTTTGTAGATGTAGTTAGCATTTGATTTAGTTTATACACATGACTAATATTTGTAGATGTATTTTGGACCCAATTTAGTTTTATGGTATTATATTATTGTTATATAAATTATTAGGCATAAGATGATAACTATTTATTTATATATAGTTAGGATTTGGATTATTTTATTTTTATATTAGGCATGCATAATATATATATATTTATAGTATATAATTTTGGTGACACTCCAATTTAATTTGTTTCGTAATCAATCATTGATTCATTCAATTTATTATTATTACTTCCAATGTTTATTTAAAAATGGTTTATGTTGACACTCGTTTGATGTTAATAAATGAAATATGAATCCAGATGAGTCGGCAATGGATGTACATGACGGACCGGTGTTCAATGGAGTTCATCGATGGTGTGCATGAATTCATAAAAGTTGCTGAGAACCACAAGTATGGTGGTTTCATTCGCTGTCCATGCAAAAACGGTAAGAATGAGAAGGATTACTCATCATAAAAAACCACCCATAGTCACTTGTTCAGTAGTGGTTTCATGCCGAACTATTATATCTGGACCAAGCATGGAGAAAGAGGAATAATGCTGGATAATAATGAAGAAGAAGATGACAAAATTTCTGACTTTGCAGGCAATTACGGTGCCTTTTTTGATGACACTGCAATGGGTGAGCCTGAAGAAGATGCTAAAGGACACGATGTAGAAGATGATCTGGGTCAGATGCTGCGCGAAGCTGAGGAAGTTTGCGAAACAGAAAAGGAATCGAGAGATCTGAAGCGTATGTTAGAGGACTACAGAACATTGTATCGAGAGATCTGTGTGCATTATATAATTTCTATTGTATTGTTTAGATAAGAGATTCAAAGAAGCCGAAAACATGGATGGCACCATTAGATCGGCTTCATGTCTCTGTTGCTAGTCAACCAGAAAATGCTCAACGAAAATTACAAGGATACGTGCCAAAACATGTACGATTCGTTGACTAGGCAAAATTACAAATCCTATATATACATACCATACAACTATGGATAAGCCTTGATCGACTCAATCTTTTGTTATATTTCTAAATAAATACTAAGTCGTCTAATGCATGTATGTATATATCATATTTATATCTGCAGTTATTATTGGATTTTACTCATACTTTCCGTAGAGACTGGTAATCTTGTAGTCTTTGACTCAATGAGAAAACCAAAGTCCGCAATCCAATATATCATAGACCCCTTAAACAGGTAAGTTCAGTTTGCACAATCAAATTCTTTTTCTGTTAATAATAATTCTTGAATATCTAACTTAACTTTGAGGCCAAGGTTTGAAAACAAATTGTGAAAACGAACAAAGAACGTTGTCAATGGAGCCCTGAACTGAATGTTAAAATGGATTATCCGGTATGTTGATTTACAAAGATTTGTCTAGTTAAGTAATCCTAATTTTGTTCTAAATTGAGTAATTTATTTGTTTCTCCTTAAGTGTGCGAGACAAAAATAAGAAACTGATTGGTGCGGGTACTACGTATGCGACTTCTTGCACATCATGACTCCATGCGAGAAGCCTACTACGGAGGACATAAGAGTACGTACAAACCGTTCACTAGTACAATTTTATAATTATACTAATGCACATGATGTTAATATATCAGTCCTTTTTCCTAAATGATAGATGTCTCAAATGGGGGATGAATATTATTCTACTGATTGGATTAACGCCGTGTGCGAGCAGCTCGCCGGATTCATTTTGAACGAGATCCTGGATCCTAGAGGCGAGTTCTACGACGACGGTCACATCTATAGAGAACTTCCATCGACGTCCTGAGGGGCCCAGTAGTTGGACTACAAACATGACTTATACATTTGTAAATATTTCTAAACGTGATGCCTTGATGTTTATATATTTGTAAATATATTAGTTTATCTAATTAGCTTAATTATATGCTCACATTTAACTTTTAGTTAGTTTCAAATATTCTATGAAATCGAACACGTACGACCAATGAACGTATAGTACTGTAGAGCTCGAGTGCGCTTAACAATTATAAAAGAATAAATAGTAATAAATAAAACAAACAAAACTGGATTTGGGGAAAATAAGGGGAAACCTCATTGGTACCGGTTGGAAAGACCAACCGGTACCAAAGGGGCTGCCAGCTTGCGTCAGCGTGGCAGCCTTTGTGGTACCGGTTGGTCTTTCCAACCGGTAGACCAACCGGTACCAATGGATACTTAAGGCACCGAGTGAAAAACTCGGGGTCTTAGGATGACGCCATTGGTCTCGATTTGGAGGAACCGGTTGGAAAACCATGTCACGTTCTCTAGTAGTGGTAAGAAAAAAAGGTGGGGCTTATCTGTGTACTTTACTTTGAAGACTTACGCCGTGTTTAGTTCCCAAATTCAAAGTTCCAATTTTTTTTCCAGCACCTGCATGGAGATTTAATTATAGACGAAATAAAAAACGCATTGCACAGTTTGTCTGTAAATCGCGAGACAAATCTAATGAATCTAATTAGGCCGTAATTAGACGCAAAATTGATGCAGTAATGCTACAGTAAATAACCTCTAATGACGGATTAATTAGGCTCATTAGATTCGTCTCGCGATTTACAGACGAGTTATGTAATTAATTTTATGATTAGTCTATATTTAGTATTTCAAATGTAAAAAGATGGTCTTTCAAAATTTTTACGGGAGGCAACTAGGTTCTCCCACGCAAGACGATGGCCGGAGAGACCAACCGGAGGTCCTCAGTCGCCGGTCGTCGCTCATAAATTTTTCTTCCAATATTTCCTCACTACCACTTGACTAGCTATCATTGGAAAGACGTGCTCACTCTTACAGGTCCAGTCAGTTCATTGGGTTATGTTATCTAAGGACGGCTCTCAGGGTTGCACTTCTTCTTCGGAGCGTGTACATTGTTGACCAGCAGCCATGGCCCATGGCGTACATGGAAAATTGGCGTCAGTGCAAGCCACCAACGGTGACCACCACCGGCGGCACGTTCACACGGCGGATCGGATCGGCGGCAGCAGCACTGTCCATGGCTGAATTGAATAGCTGATCCGGAGAGTGGCCTGCTGGTGTCCTATAAGTAACACAACGCAGGCTGATCGACCGATCGATTGATCAACTCGACGCTCGTGCACGTGGCGCGTGTGCCTGCCGGACCGAGCCTGCGTGCGGGATGGCCGTGCAGCTGCGGCGGCGCCCGGGCCTCCTGGCGCTCGCCGTGGCGCTCTTGCTGCTGGCGGCCACGGGCGGCTGCCTCTGCCGGAGCGTTCCGTCCGGCGGGGTGCAGTACTCGCGCGCCCTCCTGTCGACGCCGCCGGCACCACCGGACACCCCGGCTCCTCGTGAGTCCATCTCTGCTTTGCCTCAGTTCTAGCTACTGATGGCTAATGAAATCGCTGGCGTTGCTTTTAATTGCAGCTCCGTTCCATTTCCCGCGGCCGATCTGCCGCCTCTGCCCGCCGCGCTGCCCACCTCAAGGTTGCTCCGGCGGCCGCATGCCATAATTTTCAGCATGTATGTATATATGGATCATGGATGAATGTGATGGTCACTGATGGGGCAGCCTAGCTAATCAGTAATCACACCAGTAAATAAAAGGGAAAGAAATTATCTCCAGCCGACCAGTATCGGCCTAAACAGGATGCACGTAATAGGAAGGAGCTTTGAAGGCCGTGTGCATTCGATACATATTTGTTTTTTTGTTTGAAATAATGGAGATTTGAATATAAAGATCGAGACTCAAGATGTATCGTGTAACGTTGGCATGGGCCCTTCGGATGAATCTATATGGACCTGGGTGATGAGTCCGGCCCAGGTGGGATTGGATGAAAAGCCCGACACACCGATCCGGATTCTCCGAATCCCGCAATCTTAGCACCGGCATCCGAAATTATGACGCACCGATCCGGCCTACAACGCCACTAGGGCCTCTTGTTGTGCCTCGGCAATCTTAGCACCGCACTCCGGCACACCCACTCAGGAAAAGGCCCAATCGCCCCAAAAGACTAGTCCAATAGGGGAATGGTGGCTCTCTCTTTTAAGATGGCTTCCTCCTCTCAAGCTAAGCAAGGTGGGATTATGCGGCTCACACGGTCGCCGCCCGACTACAACTGGACCACTTTTGGCCCATTTTTGTTGCGTCTTTACTAGCGGGTAATAGTGGAGGATGTCCTCATCACTAGGCGGCCAATTTGTGCATCGCAAAAATACTTAGCAACAGTAATAGTCTTGGAGAGGTGATGACCACCAGGCCCTATTTGCAAGTGTTTAGTCATATTCCTATTTCTTAAAATCAGATATTTTCCCTAAAGGAGCATAATCGTACATAATCTTAAATTTTCATTCCACGGACCGACACCTTCATTCACAACTCATGTGGTGTTTGGTTGCCAAATAGTCTCTACTTGTTTGGTTCCAAGGACTAAAAAGGACGGGAGATCATTAAATGAGTGTACAAAGTACCATATTACCCATAATATGCATGCATCCAAGAGGTGGGGACCGAGGATAGGAGGTGGAAAAGTAGGCCTCATGATGTAGGCTAAAAATCTCAAAAAGCTCCTCAAGAGGGACTTCTCATTCTTTAGCCCCAAACAGCATTTTAGCCTCCTAAAATCTCTACTGTTTGGTTCTTTAGCCCTTAAAGTCTCGAGGACTTGTACAAAAGTCCTATGAACCACACAGGGTCTTATTCTCATCATGATGAGAGCCTTGTGGTGGTACACCGCACCCTCGGAAAAACTGGAAACAGTCTTTCACACTTCTCAAATCATAATTTGGCACTGCTCGCATTGAGCCTAAACTAGCTCATTCATGTCAACACGTGTCCCACTTCCTTGGCCCAAGACATCTTTACGTTCTTTTTGTTGTATAAAACGAGCGAGATTGCAATGTAACGTAGAGTGAATTGGCAGTCTTTTCACTGATCTTGGGGGCTATATTTATTGATTACAAACTGTGCTCAAAACTCGTTCAATTCCCACTCAAACTCTCCACACCCCACGAACGTGAGATTGTGGCCTGTTACCCACGCCGCAGGGGCGGGCGTGGGTCTTTGCCGCGCTCCATCACGCGGGAGCAGGTGTGGTCTTCGGTGTTTGAACGATTGGGTGAGATCACCCGCTTTTCAATATTAACACTTTTCAAGTGAAGAATCCATATAGAATTAAAAGCAAGTGAGCTCTTCCAAATAGGCTTGTAGAATGACGGTGGTGTGTGGTCTTCTTATTCATAGTAACATGTTTTCGAATATGCATATTAAACAACCATCAATGTGTCCACCTAGTCATCTTGCCATAGTAACCTCGACAATGGATGACAAAGTGATAGTTCCTTGTGTTGGTGGATTTTTCCTCTTACTCCTTTTTTCTCATTTTTGATAATTATCCTAAAATACAACTATTAGAAAATGTTATAAAAGTTACATTTCATATTAGTTAACTTTTCTTTCTCCTAGTTTTCCCTTTGAACATTATTATTTGTATAAATTCTTTAGTAAATGTTATTGTCCAACTTTTTCTAAAAAAGTTTTTTTAAATAAATGTTCAGTAAAAAATTCCTTAAAAATTTGTTCAAGTTCTATTTTACTGGAAAAGTTATTTTGACGTTGCCAATGATACAAAGTTTTAGACGACATTCTTCGTGACAGATAAAAATGATTTGAATCAGGAGGAACTGTAAGGAACATGGCTCCATTAGGTCATTGTTTGTGATTTTGGTGATTGTGTGACAACATAATCAATGAGACTAAAAAGTTTATGAGATTACATTTGTAGAATATTTAGGTCCCATGGATAAATCCAATGTGTCCAATTCACCGTATAGATGTGTCCAATCCACCGTCGAGACACTTCAATTGTAGAGAAAAAGCAGAGATAGAATATTCTTGAGGTGTCCAAATGACCGCCGCGACGAATTGGATAAGTGGTTGCAGAAACAGTAGTACCGATTTAACCGATGACCTGCACCGGTCTAACCGATGGTCATCGGATAAACCGACGCACATGCATCGGTGCATTGGACAAAGTGGATAAAGACCAAGTCAAGAAACCTCAGTAGCGCCGGTTGAACCGACGGTCAACAAATAGGTATAAGTGCATTCATCGTACTATTGGCCAGTGAGCATGTCAAGCGGTCCAGAAGCAGGTCTTCAGCACCAGTTAAACCGATGGTGCATCGGAGCAAGGTGTCGGTGCAATGACGTCAGCACTGCCGGAAGCTGACAAGAAAAAAGCTCATCACCGGTTGAATCGACATGGCGTCGATGCAATGCACCGGTTTAACCGGTGACTACCACGTCAGCAGACAGAAGCGCAATGGCTTGTTTCAGGCTTAGAGTGACCGATTTAACCGATGCACCCCCATCGATTTAACTAATGCCCTCACAGGAAAAAGGGCAACGGCTAGCAACGGCTCTATGGGCTTGGAGGCTTATATATATGCCATCCGTGGTGATTTTAAGTTTGCTGGAGTTGCTAGAAGTCCCATACACATCCAAGAACATCTTCAAGGCATCCAAGTGCTTAGTGATCAAATCTTTAGCCCTTAGCACAAACTTTGTAAGTGTTAGTGCTAGGCTTAGCTTCCAAGTGAGTGAGAGAGCAAGGTGTTTAAGCCTTGTGTGCTGGTTCTAGAGTGAACCACCATTGTAACTTGGTGCACCGGTCTTCTTGGAGTTTTAGTGGCTCGCCGGCACGTCAATGACCCTCCGACTTGGCGTGGAGCAACGTCGATAACGTTGTGCTGGCCGGGTGGAGACCCCACCCTTCTTGGTGAAGCTCCTTAGTGGAAAGCGGGATCAAGATGATCGTAATTGTGTTCACGAAAGAGACTTGATTGCCGTGAAGCGATACTCTTTGTGAGTGCTCAACAACATGAATGCAGGTGTGACTTTGTGGCTAACCGAACCACGGGATAAAATCTTCGTGTCGAGAGTTTGCTTCATCTCATCCCGCCTTTATGTTTCCGCATTTCATACTAGCAAACTTTGTGTGACTTTACTTTCATAGAGTAGTATATTGATAGAATTGACTATAGGTTGCTAGACTCTTTTTGAGATGGGAGTTTCATACTAGAAGAACCGTAGTTGCACTTTTAGATAGCATGTTCTAGTTTAGATTTTGTGTAATCTAGTCGGAGCTATATGTTAAGATTTTAAAGTTGCCTAATTCACCCCTCCCCCTCTTAGGAGCATCCGATCACTTTCAGGAATCTAGATGGACATACATTCTAGTGTGACAAACTAGTAAATCCGTAGCTATTTGGTATAACACAACTGTGACTATAGTATGCTATCATGTATAAACAGAGTCCTCAAAAGTGAGAACTGTATTGCCAGGAAATCTGTTGCACGCGCGTATTCTGTGTTTCCGGGCACACAGGCCGGCGACAAGCACGCATATCGCGTGATGATCCCAGCCAGCGTTCACGGAGATAGCTGAACAACCAGCTAGCAGGCACCAACTTACTTGCTTCTGCTTGTAGTAGCATCTATCTTCCTGATCTACTTATAAATTGCTCAAAGCTAGCTATAAAGTCTGCCTGCTACGTGCTCAACTGTTCATCGACCACATTATTCCCTCCACAGATGCAGAGATTCTTCGTCTGCAAGCGAGATGAGTGCCAAGGTGACGCCCATTCTTCTGCTCGCCGTGCTCTTGGGATGCCTCGCGTTCTTTGCAAACTGCAAGGGTCTGTACACATCTAAATTCTCATCGTTCTGTCTCTGATTACACGTGATTGATGCGACGTTAACGCTCGCAGGCGAAGGCGGCGGCTACGAGGTGAGGCGACCATCACCAGGTGGTCGCCGGTGGCTGCTAACCGGTGACCAGGACCAGCTGATGACCGTGAGGAGGAGCAGCAGCAGGAGGAAGATGATGGGCATGGTGGCGGGGTCGTGCGTAAGGAACACATGCGAGGGCAGCACCTGTTACTGCTGCCAAACGGTGCCCACCAAGCCTTGCTTCTTGGAACTGGACGCTTGCTTGAGAGTCTGCTCCGGTCCTCTGTCAGCCGAACCGCTTCCTCGGAGAGAAGCTTCTTCGGCCTAGCGGTCCGCAGGCCACACAATCCGTGTCATTGCTTGAGAGGAAGTTAAAGTTTCTACACTTTTAGTTCCGAAGACACTTGAAAGTTTCATAATTGGCATATATAGCACATCATACTGGTGCATCTGCAGAAGATTCGTGTGCTTATGCATACACACACTGTAATAAGGAAAACAAGAGATAAGGCTTGTCTCTTATTTATGTATGAATCGATTCGTAGACATATATCCGATTTCCACTTGATGGAATTAACAGCTACATGTTTTTATCGCAAATTTAAAAGTTGATAAAAATTCCATAATTTGAAAAAAAATGGAAAAATCATGTTTTCATTGAAAACTTTCACGATCATCCGATTTTCAACCCAGAACTCTTAAACCAGACATTCTACATCCTCGAACTATACTACTACAAAAAATATTTACACAGGCATTTAGAATCCATTTTGAGGCATTTGTTGCATGCCTCTGTTAATGATTTAGAAAAAAAACAAAAAAAAGAAAAACCCGCCGAGCCCATCACGGGCCCGGCAAGCCCATCGCGCCGTCGGCCCGTCGCCGCCGTCGTTGCTCGCTGTCGTCGCCGCCGCCGCTCGCTGGCACCTCCCGCCGCCGCCGCCTCCCGCCGCGCCACCACCAGATCCGCTGCCGCCGCCCCTCTCCCGCCGCGGATCCGGCCGCCGCCGAGCCGCACACGCCTCATGCCGCCGCCGCCGAGCCGCTGCCGCCTCCCGCCGCTGGATCCGGCCTTAGGCAGCGCAAATCCGGAGGGTGGCAGTGCGGACCCGGCCTCAGGACAGGGGCCGGCGTCGGAGGCCAGCGGGGAGCGGTGTAGGGGCCGGCGGGGGCCGGCGTAGGCTGCCGGCGCGGGGCGGCGTAGGCGGCCGGCATCGTGGGCTGGCGGGGGGCGGCGTTGGGGCTGACGTCGGGGTCACCGGTGGGGGCGCCGCGCGCTGGCCTCGGTCGCACCGCGCGATGGGAGGGGCCCGGATGACGGTGTGGCGGGGTGGGGTCGGTGCGATGGGTGGGGGCGACGTCCAGGCGGGGCGAGCGGCATCGAGAGAGGGAGAAGGGAGAGAGAAGAGAAAGAGAGAGAGGGGGAGTGCGGCCGCCAGAGAGAGAGGGAGTTAGGGTTTCTTATATACTTTTTTCAACAACCGGGCTCAATTGGGTTTTGATTGGGCCGGTCCATTAACAGAGACGGCCATGTTATGTTTGACCGCCTCTGATAATAGGAGTATTAACAGAAGCGGTCGTGTTATGTTTGAACGCCTCTGTTAACCGATTTTCTGAGGCGTTTTTTGAAACCACCTCAGTTAATAAAATATGACCGCCTCTGTTAATGCTGGGCATTAACAGAGGCGTTCATTTTTTGTGCACGCCTCAGAGGCCTTTTTTAAGTGCCTCGCAAAATCCAGAATTGCAGTAGTGCTAACAAAATAGTATAAATTACCCCCTAAGGCGAATCCACCCTGGTTTTCAGCCACGTCACACGCCCACATGGCGCTAGTGGCCACATCAGCTTTTCTCCTTTGACCCTCTCCTCTCTCTTTCTCTCACAGACAGCTGGGCCACCACCTCCCCTCTCTCTTCTTGCTGCCATCGCCTGCTCTGTCTTCCTCCTCCGCCATCACCCCCCTGCTGCCTCGCCCCCGCCGCCTGCCCTTTTCTCCATCTTCCTCCACTGCCTGCGCCTCCACCATCGCGGCCCGCTCCACTTCCTCCGCCTCTTCCTGCGCGTGTTTCACCTCCGCCCCCCTGCTCCCACTCTCCCTCTCGATGACCCCCGCCGCCGCGAACCTCCTCATCGTGGCCAGATCCCTCATCGACGCGGCGCGGATGCTCCACCGCTTGCTCGTGATGTCGGCGTCCCACTCCCTGCCCCTCCGAACCATCTTCTGTGTCTAGCGCGAGTTGGCTGCGCATGCCGGCTACGACATCGACTACGGCATTGACCTGGCGACATCGCCGCGCACGGAGGGGGTGAGGAGGGAGGTCACCAGCGCGGCGCACATAGGGTCCACTCGAACATAGCAAGGGACGTGGCGGGCGGGTGGGGTTGGAGGGAGGCGAAGCTGGAGGATAGGAGGCGGCACCGGAGGCCGAGGAGGCAGCGGAGGTGGTGGAGCGAGCGAAGGAGCCTATGCGTGTCGGTGGGGGAAGGTGGGCCCGGGAGGAGCGAGCACACCGGGGAGGAGGGTAAGCCGAGGCGGAGCGAGAGGGCGAGCGGGAGCGCCGGGGAGGACGCGGCGACGGCAGGCGCAAGTGGCGGTGGGTGATGGCGGAGGAGGAAGAGAGAGCAAGCGACCGCAGTGAGAAGAGAGAGGAGAGGTGGTGACCCACCTATCTACGAGAGAAAGAGAGAGGAGAGGGTAAAAGGAGAAAAGCTAATATGGCCACTGGCGCAACGTGGACGGGTGACATGGCTGATAACCAGGGTGGATTTGGCTTAGGGGGGGTAATTTGCACGGTTTCATTAGTTCGAGGGTGCATAATGTCTGGTTTAGGAGTTCCTTGTTGAAAATCGGACGATTGTGAAAGTTCAGGGTTGAGGATAGAACTTTTCCCCAAAAAAACTAACCGGACCATGATGCTACTATGTACTCCTTGAGTAGTCATACACATGAATTACATGTCCATTTTTTGTTTACTGATACTTGTAGTAAATTACTGAGGAGAGAGGTAAAAGGATTTACAACATTATGCAATTTTTTGCTCACAGTCATACTCCTTGTATTCAAACAACAATTAATTGCTATATATACAACATCATATATCAATTAATTGCTCTGGGGCTCTAAGAAACAACATCAGATAATATGTATTATGAGAGTTATATCATACATGTATTACAGAACGTTCTAGTTTTGAAAAAATCAATATGATTCAGTGGAACTGTAATAGTTTTATTTAGTCACAATTTTGGTATTTGGACAACCACACGGTCTTCTACTTGAACCACTGCAATTTACTTTAGAAGAATATCTTAATAAAACACAGACATGACATTACGAAACTACACTTCTCAACACAAATGTATGCATGATGCATGCAATTTTCATGTTTCCAATCTAGAATGTTTTGAAAAATATGGACAGTCAACGTTTCAAGAACTTGAGGAAACCTTGTCTAAAATATCACGTATCTGTCGCTGGGAAGAGCACTAAACTAGAGCATCTTGTGATATTTATTTGTCACCGCTATATGCCTGTACGCATACTCCATGTATTGACTTGGACGTATTCAGAGATGTATATAATTCCTTTTTAATTAGATTGTCATACAGCATTGTTCTTACTCACACACTTTTGAGGTTCTTACAAGACATTGATGCTCACTATGGCCTATATGTTTGGGCATCTTTAGAATTTTTACAATGATTGAAAAAAAATAAGAGTCGTCCATATAATAGATTCGTACTGTGGTCAAGGTAGGAAGTACCTGAACTAAAGTACCTTGTGGTATAAAAATATGGGACCAAGTACTAAAAAGAGTAGGATCCGAATACTATTAATTGGAATTTTGAAATACCTTTCATAATTTTATGGGAAAAGTATCTGAAAGTACCCTCTGGTTGATTATTACCTAAAAAAGTATGTACCTATTCTTGGATTCACAAGCCAATTTAACCAATAACAATAAATAAAGTGAGTCCAATACTTAGCAGACTATTATTGCAGTTCCATGGTACTGTGCCATGTATATAGTACCCTCTCACGCTTATTAAGCAGGGAATAATTGTACTACCAAGAAACACATCCAGTGGCCGGCCTGCCTTGCAGTTGCATATATAAAATTGTCTAAGGCTCCAGCATATTTGTCTATATATGTGTACTGTTAACAGAATTTTTTTTTTAAAAAAAAGGCCGTGCTGACTCACGGGCTTTGCTCGGTTGGCTCTCAGATGCATGCCAACAAGGTTATGGCGGCGATTCTCCTCGCCGTGTTCTTGGCCTGCCTCGAGCCTCGTTTCCTCCGCAGAGTGTAAGCACACACATTCATCATGTTATTATTCAAAATTGATCAGATAAAAATGTGTAGGTATGAAGTGGCGTGATGTGGTATGTGACTCACACTAGCAGTTGCAGGCGACGGTAACAACATGGTGAGATCGGCAGGTGGGCTCCGGCAGCAGCAGGAAAGCGGCGAGGGCATGAGCACGAGGAGCAAAATTACAGTGATTTTATGCTTTGGCAAGAGAATGTCGCAGTGGGAGTAACTGGAAGAACTGTTACTGCTGCCAAACGCTGCCCAAGTTTCCTTGCTACTGGCAACTGAGTGAGTGCCGGATATACTGCCCCGGTAGCCCGGCCGCAACCCCAGCACGCCAGCTCTGGCGCTGCCAGGTCGGCAGCAGGGCTCACTCGGGAGTCACTCCAGCCTCACCATCTCCGGGCCGTGAATTCTTGCTGTAGGGAGACTGACAGAACATGTAGCCCGTTTATTTGTTGGTCCCAAAAAATAATATGGATCGTTAATTATCCATATAGTCTACTTTGGAACAACGTTCCTCAAAAAGATGATTCGGATCTGTTTGAGTTTTCATGCATCGATATGTTGATTCGAATTTCAAAGGATGATGATCAAATTACCAAATCACTAAGACATGTAAACTAACGATTGTAAAGTACCAATGGGTACTTTCAAGCAGTGGTGAAGCCGCGAAGCCAGCTCAGGAAATGACCTAGGGCGGAGTTCTACGATAAATTTTTTGCACGGCCTGAGCGAGGCGCCGAGGCAGCATGCCTGGTTGCAGGCGCCTACGGCGGCGGTGCACGGGATTCGTTGGTGCTGTCGATGGGTGCCGATGCGGGGTTGCAGGACGGACGGGCGTAGGGCACCGTTGCGGCTGCCCATATAACAACGGCAGCAATGTGCCGGTGTGAGCGCCTGAGCAGGACTGTAGGTGGGGGATGGGGGTGGATGGTGAACTGCCGAAATCGGCAACGTCATCTGGTGGTATGAATACGCAGCGCTCGGCTGGGGCGCTAGGCTGGACCGCTTAAGAGAGGCCACAGCCCACTTGACCGAGCGGCCCACAAGGTCACGAAGTTCTCTCACCCAATGCTCAAATGGCTCAATCTGAGTCTCACGACTCCCGGTAGTATAGGTCTAGAGGACCGTCGTCCATGTGTTCGGAGGGTGTCGCTGCGCCATCATGAACCTCTGCCGGAGTTGAGAACATGGGATATTGTTAGCACCCACGAACTGGAAGAAACATCTACTACTATGGGCCGCCGCACCAGGAAGCCTAGTGTCCATTTTAGCGGCAGCGAATGGATTCGCTAGATGTGCCTGCGTGCACGTATCAGACCCAGCCATGTAAACACAAGAGAGTCGCTGGTTAAATACTGAGTGTGTGCGAGGAGGAAGAATATCGAACAACTTGTATGAACTCTTACTTCTTTCTCAAGTAACCTGTTCTTCGGAAGCCAATTCCATCTTCTCCTCTGTTCTTTCTATGTTTCTTAGATCCATCCTTCTTCTTCCCCGCTACCTTCTTCTTCTTTCTCGCTACCTTTACTGTTAACAGATATGCTCTGGAGCTCACCTAAAGAGACCTAGGGCGGCCGCCCTAACTCGCCCTAGTGGTGGCTCCGCCCCTGCTTTCAAGTACTTTTACCTTAAACTTTTTTCTAGTCGTTGATCTATGCAAATTATTTATTAAATTAAATTAAATTAGTATTCGGTTCTATTTTATGGTACTTGGTCTCACATTTTGGAAATACCAAGTACTTTATCCTAGTAACTTTTAGGTACTTCCTACCTTCACCACCGTAGGATTTTATCAGTTGGACGGCTCCTATTTTTTCAATCATTGTAAAATTTCTTGTAAACTAATAGTAGATGAAACTGTGCTTTATGCTAATTAACACTATATCAAACAAGTTTTATCTTAATACTTCATCATAACGAGGATATTTGCCATATTATTTTGCAATATCTGTTCTCAAATATATTCATATTGTTTACCAAGATGAATATAAATGCGTATTTTTTTTCTCAGACGTAGGTAACCTTCGAGGTTGTATTGCAAGCATCTAAGTTTCGCAAAATGCGTGTTCTTCTTAGACACAGGTAACCACCTAGGTTGTATAATTGTATTGCAATTGCAAGCACCTAGGTTTCGCACAAAACTGCAGACTGTGAGCCTTCTATAACGTGCTTCCTAAATGCTAAAATAAGACAAAAAAAAGGATACACACATGTTATCCTCAGGCTCTTACTGTGTACTTCTAGAAAAAAAATGCACATGAAATAGGATAACACAAAAATAAGGTTCAATGATTTCTACACAATTAGTCAATTTACCATAATTAATACAGAAAATTGATTCCCCATCCACATGTTACAAACATGTATAGGAGCTGCAACTAAAACATTCAATTCAGTAGTTCTAAATTAAACTGAATACATTTTTTTAGCCTGCTACGTTGGTTGAAAGAATTCTATCCATTATCTACATGTAGCGACTTCATCAAGTATGAATATATCGCTCACATATCATTGAGCCATTTCTTTCTGATGAACATATGTAGATACATCCAACTCAATATGGTCTATAACTAAGTAGTCAGGCTACTATCTATTTTTGCATAGCTATTTATAACTTCCAGTTTCACTGAAAATTTTGAGATTTCCTTATATGACATTGATGGTTCCTATGATATATGTTTGGACATCATTTGATTATTACCTAACAAGTTACCTTTTGTTTGTGGATCAACAACAGGCCTAATTTAACACATAACCAAATGAAGTGCATCCAATATTTAGCAGGTTATTATTGTAATATAATTGTGGTACCAAGAAAAACGCCCAGTCGTTGGCCTTGCTTGTGTCTAAGAAAATATATAAGGTTCCAGCATATTGGTCTATTTGTACTATTAACAGGTATATATAGCGGTCGAAACTTTTAAAAAAAAGGCTGTGCTGACTCGTTGGTTGGCGCCCAGATGGATACCATAATTAATACAAAATCGATTCGCCATCCACATGTTTTAAACATATATAGCTGCAACTAAAAATTCAATTCAGTAGTTGTAAACTGAATACAATTTTTGAGCTTTCTGATTCAAGAAAAGGTTTTGTTTTCACCAAGCAGAGGTGAAGATGTACTGAAGAGGAAAAATCCCACGGACAGCTGAAACATTAATCACTTTAGAAATAGAGATATGAGCATATGGCTTTTGCCCGTTGTAACAGACGGATAATTTTTCTAGTAATTATTTTAAAAATATAACAAGTTATTACTACATTATGAAATAATAAATATACATAAGTAATCACTTACACCTGCTACGTTGGTTCAAAGAATTCTATCAACTATCTACATGTAACGACTTCATCAAGTATGAATATATCGCTCACATATCATTCAGTCATTTCTTTTTTATGAACATATGTAGATACATTCAACACAATTTGATCTACACTACTACAAAAACGATTTCTAGCAACACTCAGATTTTTTTCTAGAGGCGGATCAAAATTTGACCCGTTACTACAAATGGAATAGAATTACTGTAGCAACCGACCCGGCCAAAAAATATATTTTTAAGAGCAGATCAACCCATCACCCACTGTTAAAAATAAGTTATTTGTAGGGGCAGTTGATGGAGTAAGCCGCCTATAGAAATGTCATTTGTAGAGGGCGGCTCACCCATCACCCGTCCATAAAAAATTTGAACTGAACTAGCGGCAAGCAGAACGAGCTCCTATTAAAAATCTAGCACTAGAGATGGCAGCGGATCGGGTTCGGTGTGGGTATCCGCAGGTTTCGGTTTTTCGGGTTTCGGGTTTGGTGTTGGTTTTTCGCCCACGGTTTTCAGGTTCGGGTTTGGGTTTGGTTTCAGGTTCGGTTTCGGGTTTTGGTTTCCACCCGGTGATATTCAATGGATATCCGAAATAAATTATTTGGAATTAACACTCATGTTTTATAATATGTTAATGATAATTTGTTTACTTAGACTATTAAATTTAATGAAAGTTGAGTCATGAAAATATTTATTATTTGTTGCCTCTTGTTTATACATGTGAATGTGTATATTTATCCGCGGGTTTCGAGTATCCATTCGGGCTTCGGGTATCCGCGGGTTTGGTTTTGGTGATGGATTTCCACCCGAATCGGTTTCGGATTCGGGTTTCAATTTCGAGTTTCGATTTTGGGTGCACGGAGACTCCACCCAATCCGAACCCGACCCGTTGGCATTCTTATCTAGCACGGGGCGTCCCTATCCACACAACTCTTTTCTCAAAAAATCTCACCATCTCTCTCCTCTGGCTCTCCACCTTTCCTCCCTCGTCTCTCTCCTCTCTCTCTCTCTCTGACTCTCCTGGGGCACGACGCGGCGGCCTCCGGCAGTGCCGGCGCGCGGCTGCCTCCCGCAGCGCTGGCACGCGGCAGCCTCCTGTGGCGTGCACACTTTCCGCGGACCGCAACTGCCACCCGCGGCGGCCTCCGACGGCACCGGCCTGAGGCGGCCTCCCGTGGCGTCCTTCGGCGGCGCAAGCGTTGAGTCCGGTGGCGGCAACGACGGAGCGGCAGGGGGCGGAGCCCTCCGCTGCCGTGCGGGGTGTGGCTCCGCGGGAGCCGAGCCGAGCTGCGACGGCGGCGGCGTGGGCCGGGGTCGGGGCCACGGCGGCTTGGCCGGCCGGGCGGCGTGTGGCCGGGACCGGGACCGGGACCGGGGCCGTGGCGGCGTGTGGCAACGACCATGACGGCGCAGGGGCCGGACGGCGCGTGGCAGCGGCCATGACATCGCAGGGGCCGGGCGGCGCGTGGATGCGCGGCCGCGTCCTGGACGCGCGGCGACGGCGACGGCGACGGCGTGGACGCGCGTCGGCGGCTGGCCCGGACGGCCGGCACAGTTTTTTTTATTTTTTAGTCGATATTAGGAGTGGGTGATCGGGTGAACCACTAGAAATTGATTTCTAGGACAGGTGTCTTTCCTTAGAAATACAATTTTAGGGACAGATAATGCAACCGCCTCTGCAAATTGCTATTTTTAGCAGTGAAAAGCAGGGAAGGGTGCGATGTCCGCCTCTAAAAATACCATTTCACCCGCCCTTAAAAATTTTTATGGAGTAGATCTATAACTAAGTAGTCAGGCTACGATATATTCATAATATATCGCTCACATATCATTCACTCATTTCTTTTTGATGAACATATGTAGATACATCCAACTCAATATGGTCTATAACTAAGTAGCCAGGCTACTATCTATTTTTGTATGACTATTTAAAACTTCCAGTTTCACTGAAATTTTTGAGATTTCCTTATATGACATTGATGGTTCCTTTGATATATGTTTGGACATCATTTGATTATTACCTAAAAAGTTAACTTTTTGTGGATCCACAACAGGCCTGATTTAACACATAACCAAATGAAGTGAATCCAATATTTAGCAGGTTATTATTGTAGTTCCCTGTTATGTACCATATATACAGAACTCTCACATCTAAGTAGGGAATAATTGTGGTACCAAGCAAACACCCAGTCGTTGGCCTTGCTTGTGTCTAAGAAAACATCTAAGGTTCCAGCATATTGGTCTATTTGTACTATTAACAGGTATATATAGCGATCAAAACTATAAAAAAAAAAGAAAGCATGTGCTGACTCGTTGGTTGGCGCCCAGATGGATGCCAAGGTGATGGGGATTCTCCTCGCCGTGTTCTTGGCCTGCCTCGTTTCCCCCGCGGAGTGTACGCACACACATATTCAACCTGTCATTCAAAATTCAGGTAAAAATATTTAGGTAAGCTGTGACGCGATGTGGTATTGTGCGACGCACAGTTGCAGGCGCCGGTGACAACGTGGTGAGATCGGCAGGTGGTCAACGGCAGCAGTGGGACAGCAGCGAGAACATGAACGAGAGCAGCAGCAAGATTACACTGAAGCTTTGCTTCAGATATTTCCGGTGCCGCCCTCTCATGAAGACCTGTTACTGCTGCCAAACGCTGCCCAAATTCCCTTGCTTCTGGGCACAGCAAGAATGCTGGGATGCATGCCCCAGTAGCCATCAATCCCACCAGCCCCTGCACACTGCGCCGGCGCCGGCGCCGTCAGGTCGGCAGCTGCAGGCTCACTCGGGAGTCACTCCGGCCTTGCCGCCTCCGGCCCAGAAATTTTTGCTGTAGGGAAACTGACAGAACATGATGCAGCCGTTTGCAGGTCCCAATAATAAATATGGATATCGTTATATACTAATTTGGAATAATGTTCCTCAAAGAAGGATTCGGATTTGTAATTTGTTGGAGTTTTCATGCATAGATGTTGATTTTCATTTCAAAGGATGATAAAATTAAATTACCGAGACATGAATAAAACTTGCCCTTGCAATGTTGGTTCCAAGGATTCTATCTGCTATCTACACGTAATGACTTCATGAAGTATGGATATTTCTCTCACATATCATTCGGTCATTTCTTTTCAGTGAACATATATTTGTATATATCTAACTTCATATGATCTATAACTAAATAGTCAAGCTACTATCTATTTTTCTGAATGGTTATTTGAGACTTCCAATTCCACTGAAAATGTCGAGGTTCACTTATATGACATTGATGGTCCCTATGACAGATGTTTGGACATCACCGGATTATTACCTCATAAGGTACATTTTTGTTTGTGGATGCACAACAAGACTTTTAACACATACTCTGTCCTCTAATACAAGGCATTCAAGCAATTTTAAGACAGACTAAGGGAGAGAACAAAAGATGCATATACTCGAGCTCTTCGTTTAACAGCCATAACTAAAGTTGTTCCTAATATTAAGCAGCTGAGGGAGGAATTGAAAATGTAAGAGCTAAGGAAAATTAAATGATTTCCTTTAATACTTGTCCAAAGGTTATAGAATGCCTTATAATTGAGTATAAATTTTGAACCCTTCAGTGCCTTATATTTTAGGATGCAGGGAGTAACCATAATTGAAGTGGATGCAATATTTAGCAGGCTATTATTGTAGTTCCGTGTTGTGTGCCATATATCCAGAACTCTCACGTCTAATTAAGCAGGGAATAATTGTAGTACCAAGGAAAATTTGTTAGATATATGTCAAATATGTATATAATTTGGTTATTACGATTGGACTTGAGTTGTAATTTGCTAGGTTAGGGAACATATAACTGATTTTATTGTTTGTCTTTGATCTTTATTTCTTATGATTGTATTTGTTTGTTTTTCTTTCACATTCTCAATTGATTAAACTGTGCACTTAAGTGAGATGCGTCCGATAAGCTCTGCTTCTGCTTGAAATTTATATACAAGTCAGTGATCCCATGAAAGATAATAAAGGAAAGAACTGGGCAGCTGACTGGTGGGCCTCCATTCCTTTCAACAAACTTGGGACATTTTAGCCCACCCACAAGGCCACGACACTGGTCCTTGGTCCATCAACCGAGTGGTTACTAGAAAACCTTGGGCGCGACCGTTGTCGCAACATCTTTGAGGTAGTTAGCCATGCAGTCACTGGCGGAGCTTCATTGTGGCCAAGAAGGGCCATCGCCCCCCGGCCAATGAAAATCCCCACTGCGTGAACAGTAAAACAGTTACTTTTCATTAATTTTTAGAGTACATTGCTATGGATGGCCCCCTTGGTTAGCTCCTCAAACTCCGCCACTGCATGCAGTTATTAGAACTCAACTTCTAAAATTATGTACTTGGCTAAAATTCGTTATTGTGCCATAGTTGAAACGAGCACATGAGGGTCTTTCTTCGAACAATGTCTCACCGCTGAGCTTGTCAGGTTTCTAAAAACCAATAGCCCGTGATGTATCTATTTGGGTTGGAGCCAAATTTCAAATAACACTGTAGTTAGTTTGAACACATGAACGAGAGTTCATCCTTTTCAGTCCATTTATTACATTTGAGTTGCCCATGCATAGCTATAGTGGTATGAAGTGTCTACGGTCTACCTGCAAGTTATCCGATCCATGTACAATGTTAACTTCTTTATACAAAGGGAGCATTACAATATTTTAGAAATAAATGTAGCTGTAACGTGCTTTGTGGTCAAATAAATTGCTCCGTTGTCTACCCATTTTGGTACTGAGTGAAAATGGTTGTCGAGGCAAATAAGAGTGAGATGAAAACTTTGTCCTATAATCTAAAATGACTCACAGACTTAGCATGACTCCTATTAAATAAGATTAATAAAATATTTGATGCCAAAACTTTGCTCTATATTTTAAAATAATGCTGTATAGCACAGTGAAATAGCACGCCAATTTCGAGGACCCAATTATTGGAATAACCTTAGAAATAATCAAAATAACCTCATAGCAGAGTAACAGTTATTTATGTGAATATATCAACTTGTAAAATATGATACTCTTAATGAATCCATTTTCTTTTGTTCTCATAGGTGGACGCCTATGTCGGGGAGAATTGCCTAATACAGTATGGATCTGTTCACACAACAAAAAGAAAAAAGAGATTATATAAGGTGATGAAACAAAATAAGTGAGTTATCAGTGACGGGAAGAATGTCGTGTCATTCTCTGAGAAAATTTCGGATCTTGCAACAGACCAGCTTAACCTTACTGGATGGAGCCTAACATAGTCGTCCTGCAATGAGTAACTCTTATCACTTGGCTCCTCTGTTACACACTTACATTTAATTTGTTTTTTTTTTTGAAGGGTCAAGGGGGGGGGATCCCCCACCTGAAATCATTCCATTATATTTGGCCCATGATGGCCGGATAGAAAAGTTTTACAAGTGTTTTGTAGCTTTACATTGCTAAATAAAGAGCGTTGCACCAGTGGTCACTAACTCCCATATCCTGCCGCGGGAGGCGACAGCTCCACGCTCTAGCATCAAGTTTACAATTCTGCAAAAATTGTGGAAGGTTCAAGCTCTCTTGCCGGAAGACGATTCCATTGCGACGCTTCCAAAGGTGCCAGCAGCATAGCAAGACAAAAGTATCAAAGTGAGCCGCTGACAAAAATATCCCATTGCGACGCTTCCATTTAATTTGTTGTACTGATAGAATAGTGACATTCCTAAGTGTACGTAAATTTAATGGCAGTACGTTTGCATCAGCATTTTTATTAGAAGCACAGCTCTGAAGTCGACATAATTATGGATTCATGATGACCATGTGTAATAAAAGAAATAAAGCAATTTCCCATCTCAAGAAGACCATAGCAGAAACAACAAGGGAAACCTGAACGGGAAGTGAAGCTGCAAGAATCAACGTCCACAGTGATATGCCCTTCCTTGAAACTCTGAATCGAAATGCTTGAATATAGAATACCACAAGTTATATCAGGAATTAAGGAGAACAGAGTGAAATTAACACTTACTTGTCTCTGCAACCTTCTATTTTTGGTCGAACGGTCCCAAGGGATAAGCTGCTGAACTTTAGTTAGGATATCCCTGATGATTGCTGCAGTAAACAAAGGTGTTTATATATGTCAGCTGCTTGGTATTCATATGGTTAAAACATCCTGTAAGTGGCGAGGATCCTTAAACATGTTGCAACTATGAGCGACCAGATCATGCATATCCTCCTTGATCTAATAACAGTGTATAATTTTTCCACTGCATCTTCACCACTTGCAACATGTATCTGTCCACTGTAGTATCATTCATTCAAGGGTGGTAGAAAATGGAGTAGTGCATTTCAATATATGTATGCCCAGTTGCCTACCTATATACGTGCATTCAAAAGACAAAAGGAGTCAAAATTCAGATTATAATACTTGAGAAGCTTTTATCAGTACAGGGAACATGCGATTAGTAAAATTTTTTCCTCTGAAAAATAGAAGTGCTCACATTACAGAATTCTAGAAAAAGCTTTTATCATTATAGGGAACATCCTATAACTCTTATCATACAAAATGATCAGTGGCATTACAGAATTCAAGGTGAATGTGGTGGCATTTAAAACAAATTAAATCTTAATGACGTGCAATGACTGTAATTTTTTTAATAAACTTGTCAGAAAACAATATTATTTGGAAAGAATGCAAAGAGTATTAGGTTACAGCACTAAGTTTTTTTTTTGGATATTCTAGTTTGTTGAAAAAATTAAAAGCCATGACATGCTTACCAACTTAAACTAGTTGAATACCCCGCGCGTTGCTGCGGGATTTTAGAGCAAAATTATTGAAATTGAGTGGGCTGAAAAGATAGAGTTATGAAGTTGTAGCTAATTTTAGCATTGGAGATATATGGCATGGTTGTGTATAAGAAATGCTAAAATACTGAAGTTGATGTATATATAAGAAGTTCAAGTTGCTAAAACTGATAAAAGAGGAATCATAATTGTTACGATAAGGACACTTTAATGTTGAAATGGAAATGTCTGCATTA
Source organism: Panicum virgatum (assembly GCF_016808335.1). NCBI lineage: Eukaryota > Viridiplantae > Streptophyta > Magnoliopsida > Poales > Poaceae > Panicum > Panicum virgatum. The sequence goes on along the minus strand of NC_053145.1, from coordinate 9,978,053 downwards.
TTTTGTGAAGCAAGAGATTGGACTTTGCATTGACTCTCTTTGGATAAGTGATTTTTTTGCAAGAGATTTAAAAAAAAATTAAGTGTGGGCAACACAGTTTTGTAAAATGTTGATAATTGGAAAGAATATATTTTGTTTAATGGTTTTGGTACCTATGTTTAATTGGACGAATGTAGATATTTTGAATTGGTTATGGATTCTCCACCATTGTGATCCTTACTGTAGTATAATTGGATGTTAGGAATGGGTGTGATAAAAATTAATGAGGGGTGTTAGCACATACATTATTTTTTTTGACGTTTTGTTGCTAATTCCGTCATATGATAATAATAAAAGCAAGTAAAAAAGTAAGAACTCTTAGTGGGTTGTGGAAGGCCAGGATATGAGGTTTCATTCAGATCCAATGGTGGAAATAAAATGATGATGTGGCTTCACCACATGTGAGAGAAATAACTATTAATGACTCTAAGTGGGTTGCACTTATATAAGATATATAGATTTATCGTGGAGCTTGTATGTTGCCTTCATCTTCATGAGCCTTGTATGCCGCCTTCATCTTCATGAGCCACAGCTATGAGTGTGGTGCTCCACGGCTGTGCATTTCATCAAATACATATAAGTCATGAGGTTCTTAGCTTGCATAAGCCATGGCAGGAAGATGACTGGGGTCTAAAACATTGCAGAACAATGGACTGCAGTGGTTGGAGACGGGGATTCCCTTTCACCCTGTACATGGTCCGGTCTCAACCCGAGCAACCCGTGTAACCGACCCATGTTAAACCGCTTCCGGAGATCATGCACGGGCCGGTTTGAGTCTGGTTTGAACCGCTTAACCCGTTCAAAGCTCAAGTAGCACTAGTAGCTTGTACACAACAATCTGCCTTCGCGAGTTTGTCTCCATGCATACGGCGCTTTGTAAACACCATATTCAAGTAGCATTATATGCATGTGGCGCTTTGTAAACACCAGTAACCTCACGCCACGCACTTGCGCCGCGTCATCATCAAAAGATTCGTTCCCCAGTGCAACGGCTGGTGCCGCCTCGCTGCCCCTAGCAGCTATTTTGCTCGTGTAATTATGTTTTCTGCAATTAGCGGCGGGTTAAATTGGTAACCGTCCAACCCACCGGTTCCTAGACCGCCAACTGCGCTCCCTCATGGTCTGAGTTGGGTTTTAACCAAAAGCCGGTGAAACCGGACCATGTACAGGGTGGATTCCCTTTGATGGAGAGGAGTAGCTTCTCGGACGGATTGGACGGGATGGGCCCAGTTGGTTTGTCTATGACATTGACGAGGGGGAATGGAAGACGAAATAGAACCGATGGGCCAGCGCCCCAATGCTCGAAACGCCACGGTGCCACCGCCCATCGTCGCGGGAATCACGGTAGCACAGTACACTGCCACCGCCATCACCGTCGTGTGGTCTTTGCTCGCCATTGCGGCAACGTCCGCTATATGCCTGGGTACTCGCGGCCCATGGGGACTGCGACATGCTTTGTGATTGGGGCGTGAGTATAGATGTCCAATTGGGCCAGGCCCGATGGACGGCCCTAAAAAGCACAGCCCGGCACGATAAGCACAGTGCCTGGGTCAACACGGCACGATAGGCGGGCTAGTGCTTGGGTTGCAGCTTCAGCCCATAGTACCGGCACAGCATGGAATGAGTTTGGGGTTGGCACAGCTCCAGCATGATTTTTTTGGAATGATCTGTGAAATGTGATGAGATTATACGATTACTTGATCCATGACATGTGTGTATATATTGTGTTTGTTGTCATATTACTTTATGTGATCTTGATATGAGATTTTAAATGTTGTATTTGAGTTTAGATTCAAATTCTTGATTAAACATGAGGTTTATTATGGAAAAAAGGTCAAGGGCCAGCCATGGCATTATGGGCCAGCCGGGCCGTCAGGCCAACCCAGCACTATAAAAAGTTGTTGGGCTGGGTTTGGGTTGAGAGGTCGGGCCCGTAGTGTCGGCCCAGCCCGACACGAAATGGCCAAATCGGGTCAGCCAAACCTGTCTAGGGCTGGGTTAGGGCTGAGCCGCCCATTTGGACACCTATAGACGTGAGAGAGGAAAGGTCGCGCCTCCCGCCGCCAGTGAGGGGACGCAAAGCGTCAAGAAAATGGCTGAGGGGAGGCCCGTGTATGTGCCTTTTTCACCTTAGCCCCTGTTTAGTTCGTGAAAATTTTTGGATTCGGGACTGTAGGACTTTCGTTGTTATTTGGCAATTAATGTCTAATCATGGGCTAATTAGGCTTAAAAGATTTATCTCGTCATTTATAGTTAAACTATATAATTAATTATTTTTTCAACTATATTTAATACTTTATGTATGTGTTCGAAGATTCGATGCGACCGATACTGTAGAAATTTTTTTGGAAACTAAAAGAGCCTTAGATGCAGAATTAAACAGCCAAAGTTCTGGACGTGACGTGGCCCAATAGCGTTGCCCGGTTTGGATCTAGGTTTCGTGTTTAGAAATTCCTCGGCCGTCGGAGAACCGGCAGAAATCCCCAAGCAAAACCCTCGTCTTCTCGTCTCCCCCTCCCTCGGCGGCGGCCGCCATGGCGAACCAGAATCCGTCGCCATTCGTGCACATCGACGCCCGCAGCGCGGCCGGCGCGCTGAGCCGCGGCCAGGACCCGCACGCACTGGAACGGGGCACCAGCGCCGTCCTCTACTACCTCTACACCTCCCTCCCCGACCTACCCGTCTCCGCCTCCGCCTGCCTATCCGCCCTCCCGGCCTCCCCCTCCGCTGATAGTACCGACCGCATCAGCGCCCTCCCCGGCGCCGTCCTCCGCGAAATCGTGTCCCGCCTCCCTGTCAAGGACGCGGCGCGCACCGCGGTGCTCTCCAAGCGCTGGCTCCCGATCTGGCGCGGCACCCCGCTCGTCCTCGACGACACCAACCTCCGCCCGCGCGCCTTGGTGGGCCGGGCACCCACACGCGCCGACTCGCCGGCCCTCACCGCCGCCATCACCCGCGTCCTCGCCGCGCACCCGGGGCCCTTCCGTGCGGTCTACCTCGTCCGCAGCTACATGGACGCGCACCAGCAGCAGCTCGCGCACTGGCTCCGGCTGCTCGCCGCCAAGGGGGTGGAGGAGCTCGTCCTCGTCAACCGCCCGTGGCCCATCGACATGCCCCTCCCCGGTACGATTCTCAACATCGCCACCCTCACCCGCCTCTTCATCGGCGTCTGGAAGTTCCCGGACACGACGGGCCTCCCGCGCCGCGGCTGTGGCGGCCGCGGCGCCTTATTCCCCCACCTCCGCGAGCTCGTTGTCTGCTGCGTCTCTATGGAGAACAGAGACATGGACTTCCTCCTCACTGGGAGCCCCGTCCTGGAGACCCTTGGCATACAAGGATACAAGAAGGGGGCGCTGTGTCTCCGCCTTGTCGGCCAATACCTCCAGTGCGTGCAGATCTGCCTCTCTGTTGTGGAGACCATCGCCGTGGTGGAAGCACCACTGCTTGAGCGCCTCATCCTTTGGGAACCTCTCGATGGCTCTTGCATCAGGCTCAAGATTGGCCATGCCCCCAAGCTGCGCATACTGGGATACTTGGAGCCTGGGATCTACACTCTGGAGATGCGCAACACCGTCATCAATGTAAATACATAAAATCCAATCCCTGATCTTTCAATTTGTTCAATTCAGGAACACCTCTGCTCTTTCAATTTGTTCATTCAGTAACACGAGTAAATGATCGATTGGTGTATAGTCGTACTTATATTATTTTGTTCATTGCATGGACTCCAGTCCAGGAAAGGGGTGAGCTCAAGCACCATGGCCCCAAGCTTGAAGGTCTTGGCATTAAGTGTGCGTTTTGGAGTCAGCAGTGACGCCAAGATGTTTCCTGCCTTGCTCAGATGCTTCCCCAATGTTGACACGCTGCATATTGTGGTACTATTTTTCATCATCTCATACTGCCGATATGTTCATAGCGATGGTGCTGCAGCATGACCCATCACTAACTGAAACTGTTCACTTGTTGATTTGTTCAATTCGCAGTCAGAGAAAACTGTTGAAGCTACTGGCAAGCTCAACCTCAAGTTCTGGCGGGAGAATGGTCCCATCGAGAGCATTCAATCCTGCATCAAGGTGATGACCTTCCGTGAATTCCGAGGAGACCGAAGTGAGCTTGACTTCCTCAAGTTTTTCATGAAGACTGCACGGGTGCTGGAGAAGGTGGAGATTACATCAGCTGTTGGATGTTTCACTTCCATTGATCAGTTGCAGTCCAAGGTACTGGCTTTGGATCCTGACAATTGGGCCAGTGACGACTGTTCTCTGGCGGTTTACATAGGTTCAGGAGAAGGTAGTGATATTTGGAACTTTCGAAGAGGACTCGACGTTTCAGTTGGTGATCCTTTTGCACGCTACTGAAGTCATGCAGTGGCCTAGATTGTTCGCATGTATTTTGTGACGACTAGGCAGGGTGTGTTGAATTGATTCTATTAGCATGACTGGATGTGAGTGCTTAAGCTACTAGTATTACCATCCACTTAATTCACCAATAGTTCTCAGGTACTTCAAGTCCTGTCTGGTTTATGGATGAACTACTGTCTCTGTGTCTCGGCATATCATGTTTTACTTCTTCAGTTTGATATGACTAAAGGTAATAATGTTGCCAGATCATGAATCCTACTGATCTTATCATCAAGCTTTGCTTCCTGTACTATGAAATATTTGGTTGATTAAAGCCATCCTGGCATTCAGACAAACGGCTTTCCATGATCATCTGAGACCTGAGGGCGGTGGCTGTCATTCTTATGGGAGTCCTAGGTGTGGCGGTGCTGCCTGAGAGGAGAGGAGTCTCATTGGTGGTTTGGTCCATAATTACAAAGTTTCTAGGTTGAGGGGTCGAGAAATGGGGTTGAGGGTATACTTTAAAGCATCTCCAACAGATTACTTATGTCACTACCAGGAGAAAGGCACTCGACAAAGTTCAAATCTTTACTGAGTGCCGGGAGCAAGGCACACGGCAAACCCTACAATTTTGCCGAGTGCCTTTCCCTCTAGCATTAAAGTTCAAATCTTTACTGAGTGCCGGGAGCAAGGCACACGGCAAACCCTACAATTTTGCCGAGTGACTTTCCCTCTAGCACTTGGCAATGTCGCCGTTAACGGCTGTTTGGCCCGTCCCCTAACTTTAATGCGTCGAGTGCTTTTTGGCACACGGTAAAAAAATTTTGCTGAGTGCTCGAAAAAAAGGCACTCGGCAAAGACTTCTTCGCCATCACTTCTTTCGCCGAAAAAAGGCACTCGGCAAAGCCTTCTTCGCCTTTGCTGAGGGCAATATGGGCTTTGCCGAGTGTTTTGGGCACTCGGCAAATTAGAGAGATCCGATAGTGTATTTCATATTCAAAATATATTCTCTCCATTACCAATAACTATTTTTGTATTTTAGAAAATAGTTGTTGCTGCTGACTACCAAAATGCAATCACCAAGAAAAGGTAGAAGACAAACCCCGTACATTTAGGGAAGAGGGAGGCGCGATTTGGTGATTAAAAAAACTTATAGATAATTGGGATTGTATTGGTAATTTGCTGGAGCACCTTTACCATCAAAATATTAATTTTTTAGTATTGGAGAGAGCGGTGAGTAATCTAACAGAGATACTCTTATAAAAGTGTGGTACTAAGGAGGTATACCTCCATGGAATAATAAATTATTACGTGGCGTGATCCTGATTCATCTGGATTGACGCCTTCGGAAGTTCGGGTCGATTCGTCCTTGCAAGGTCAAAAACTATAAGCGTGCTACTAATGAAAAAATTAATTTGAACAAGCATTTTAGGAAATATAACAAGTACATTTAGGTTATGCCATACCTACTCCGCCCATCGTGTAACAAAGGGCACACCAATCTAATGTTCTTCACCTTATTGTTGTAATTGAACTCTGCCAGCAGTGGGGCTGCGTCGATGCGACCCCTTTCAAATCGGGACGCAGTCCAACCTTGAATGGAATGCTGACCCTAGTGGACCTCAACCCCCGAATCAGGATGGCGTCCCTGGATCGTGGGACGAGCATCGATCCAGAATTCTGTGACTGTGGTTTGGTCAGGCGTGCCATAAGTCTGAACCAAGCGTGGTGTTGTCTGTGACGTGATGCTAACTTTTCTTCTTCCTTTTTGAGCACAGATTCTTTATTTAGATCACAATATTGCAACATGCAAAAATTAGATTTAGCAGGACTATCAAAATCCTTGAAAAAAACCTAAGGAAGCACCATTATGAAATACAGGTATAATTCTTAGGGCGGTAGAGCTCCACTTTATGATTCCTCATCTCTTTCTCCTGAATTTTCTGATGAAAGATTCTGGTGGGGAGTAGAGCGGCTAGTAGGTGAGAAGTGATTTTGTGTGCGAGAGCAGGTTTTTCTTTTAAGGTCCCAGCTCACATTGTAAATGGAGAAGTGTTTTTCTTAGATAGCACTTTGTTGCCGACCAAAATTGGCACGGTTGTGCAGACCGGTCTAACCGATATGCACAAACCGGCCTGATCGGTCAAGGTAACTTCGTCAAAATGCAGGTTGCGTAACTCTCATCGAGACGATCAAAATGCATATGTGGAACGTTCGATTTGAACTTCAGATGAGAGAGTTATGACCTCAGGAAGACTGGACCCAAACCCAAACCGGTCAGACCGATTGGCTAGGGCGGTCAGACCAGTCCAGCAAGTCCGGTCCGAGTTAGGAGTTGTATTTTGACACAAAATTAACTAGAGTTTCGACTCCTAATGAGGCAAGACCATCCCTCCCTATGAATATAAAGGGGCACGGGCCCATGGCCGATTGAGGAGAGACAACACAATCGAATCTATCAAATTAATCTATCTTTATCGTTTTACCTTTCTTCCTCGTTACCGTACTTTTCTAATCTCGATACGGTATGTTTCCTTCGTCTCCATGGCATTTGATTTATAGTTTTACCTTTCTTCCTCATTACCCTACTTTTCTAACCTCGATATGTTGTTCTTCCTTCTTCTCCATGGTATTTAAAGACGCTCTAACTGGCTTGCTGACAGGGCCGGCTCAAAGTTTTCAAGGGCCCCAGGGCAAGCCCGATACAATGGGCCCTTTAGCCCAACTATTTTATTTGTGATGGTAATTAAAAATGAGATAGAAAACTAATAAATAATAATATCAATATTACAAACTAAAATGATAGAATATAAAACTAAGATTGCTTGCAACCTGCTAGAGTGCTAGTGCTAGCGCCAAGGCAGCAAATGCTCGCGCGGCCGCCGTGCCGTAGCATCAGCCAGCTTGCGTGTGCATGAGTGCGTCAGGCTCCGGTCTCCGGTGTCGGGTGGAGAAGGAGAACACCCGGTGCCGGCCCCAGGCAAAGCAGATGAAAACAAAACGGTGAACTTCGAGTTGCGATCGTGGTGCGGAAGGGCAGAAGTCCGGAAGACCGGGCGCTACAAGGATCCCGAGTGGATGTTAGGCAAGATGGGCCGAAAGTAAGAAGTTAGGTTGGTGTAATATATCAAGTCATGGTAAATATAAGAAAATTGGAATATCTTTATAACATGGAACGATTTTTATATTGTTGAAACAACAAATTGGTTTAGCATAAAAAATTGTTCCGTTATGTGTGATAGTTTAACTGTTAGTCACACATGTGACTACTAATATTTGCTGGAAGACCTACGTGCCTAATTGCGTGCCTGGCTGTTTGCTCGTATACTCTGAGTTGAGCTAAATTATACTATCTATGACATACTAGATGTTGGGCCCCCCTCCTCCGTAGGCCCCGGGCCGTCGCCCCGGCTGCCCTCCCCCTTGAGCCGGGCCTACCTGCTGATTCTAGAGCAACCCAAACTGTGTCTGCATAGGAGGTGCTGCAAGGAGCTCCTCCTTGCGTCTCGTGATTTAGGGCGTTCATGTGTTGACCAGAAAAGAAGTCAACACTCTCCCCACCAGAATCTAGTCGTATTTTATCCATTTAGTCGTAGTACTTCACATAATCTGCTTTGAAGAAGCTAGTAGCATAGCCCTGCCAAACAGAGTCTTAATGCATTGCCCCAATGATGGATGAATGAAGATGGGGCAGTCCATTGTCTGAAAATGCAAAACATTTAGGCTAGGTGGCTGGCAGTGCAAAGGGAACAAATTGTAACTGAACTGATCGCTCAAAGGAGTATCGCACTGCTCTCAAGTTAGTAACATTATGATAGGGAAACAAGGCTCCATATAGTTTCTGGAATTTGATTTGATGAACTGAACGGGAATATAAAAAGCATATTTCAGTGTATATAGTAATTATGAGTGTGAAAACCACAAAATGAGCCTTGAGTTGTATTAGAGAGTAGAGTGACTTGAGTTGTATTAGAGAGTAGAGTAAGTGAGTAATACATTATAGTTTCACACTCTTAATATATGCTGAAATATGATTTTGAGATTTTTTAAGTTCTACACATCACAATAGGCTTATGGTAAAATTTTTACTTTTTTATATATTTTGCCATATGTTTTTATTTAAATATAAATTTAGAATAAAAAAAATTGTAGGGGTGGGTGGAGACGTCACCCGCCCTGAAAAATAATTTCCAGGGCGTCATCCGCCCTTAAAAATGAAATTTATAGGAGCGGGTGAACCTATCAGCCACCCCTGGAATGGAGCTGGGATTTCTCAAGTGGTGGAGATCCCTGTGATGGGCAAAGCTGCAAGGCTATTGGCTGAATCAAGTGATGGAGGATCATCGGGTCCACCAGCCGCATCCCTCAGCCCCCTCTCTCTCTTCCTTATCTCTTTCCTTGCCCTATGTTCACCCCACCTCTCTCCCAGTCTCTCTCCATCCCTCTCCTGCTCCCTTGCCTCTGGAGGCTCCACTTCCGCCTCCTTGTCTCTGGGCATCCTACAATGGCAGCGACGCGAGCCCACGCTGCGGGGCCGCATGGCACGGCACCCAAAGCAAGTGTGCGGCGGCGCGGCACTGGCATGGCGCGGTGGCCTCCGATGGCGCTGCGGTGGGTGGGGGGAGGGGGGCACCGGCGACGCCAGTAGGCAGCGGATGCAAGCACAGCGCAACGTGGACGAGGGACGTGGGGTGGATGAGGGCGCGACGCGGTGCGGCAACACGGCACGGCACGACGGGTCCGATGCGGTGCGGCGAGAGCAGTTGCTGCTTAGTTGCTACTGGCGAATTTTTTTATTATTGAATCTGTAGGGGCGGGTCGTGGCGTAATCTTGCCCTAAAATCTATTTATAGGGGACGGATCATGCCCTCAACCGTCCCTATAAAAACATTTGTAGCGGTGAAATTAGGGGTGCATATCACATCCGTCCCAAAAATAGATTTTTATCCTTCTCAAAAACCGTTTTCGTAGTAGTAGCCGGTAAATCTCGTCCTCGTGCTCTTCGCGTGCCTCGCCTTTTCTCCAAAATGTTGTGAATGTACTACAATCTATTATCTTGCTGGCATGTATACTTTTTCTGATAAGCAAAACGTGACGCGATGCACTTTCGCAAGGACTATGCGCTTGCCGGCGATGGCGGCGGCGAAGCGTGTGGCAGGTGGTCTCCGGCGGCCGCCACCAGTCAGGGAGGGGACGATCGGGAGCGACCGGCCGGCTTCGTATCGTGCTGTGCTTCAGACAAGTAAACATGTACTGCGGCCCTGAGCTGAGCAGCTGCTACTACTGCATGACGCTGCCCGGTTGTCCTTGCTACGCCGAGCCGCAAGAGTGCTGGGACTTCTGCCCCGTGTCCCCGACCCGGTCCGCAGCCTGCCCGCCGCGGCGGCGATGACGGCACAGTGCTCGGCAGGTGTTCCCGTCATACTTGGCCAGGAGTCACTCCAGCGGCGTCGTTAGGAGTTGATTTTGTGAGAGGGGTTGATGGAATTAGCTAGCGTAAAATTATACGGTACGTAATGCTTAACTTCAGACGTACACCAGCGCAGAATGAGCTCAAAGCTCAGTGGTGTACATAATGCTTAGAGAAAATTGGATTCATACCATTAAAAGATCCGAACTTTGGAAAAATACCATCAAAAGATTCATCTTTAGAGATGTAGCATTGAAAGTTCCTCCGTTGTTGATTTCTACCATTTCCGTGAACTCACTGTGAGCTTCATGCCTCATCCAACACTTCACTCTCCCTATGACACTGGACCTTACTTGTCACCCCTAACCTCCAGCTGCTTGTGATAAGGGAGGCAACAGGCAAGGAGAGCTTGACGCCTCGACAGGAGCAAGCAGGGTCAGGGAGGAGCAGAGATTCTTGGCGTGGTAGTTCCGGTGCTTGGCGTGAAGTGAAGTGGAGAAGGAAACATGCTGTTGGACTACTCGATGGAGAGAGTAGGAAGGAAAAAAAGCTTCTAGCTTCTTTGCATCTCGCTGGGGAAAATGGATTGAGAGAAGAGGAGAAAGGAGATTGGCCGTGCTTGCGTGAGGGGATTAAGCAGAGAGCAGAGGTTTTGCAGCTTGCCGCTTGCTCCCCACTTGCTCGCCGAGAGGAGGGGGGCACCTCGTGTCCTCGTCCATGGAGGATGTGTACTTGGGGTGGGCGAGGAGCTGCTGTCGGATGAGGCCTGAAGCTCTGTGTTGTACTAGTTTTAACGGTGAATTCATGGGAATGGTAGAAATCAATAACGGAGGACCTTTCAATGCTACATCTCTAAAGATGAATCTTTTGATGGTATTTTTCTAAAGTCCGGATCTTTTAATGGTATGGATCTAATTTTCCCTGATGCTTAACTTCAGACGTACACCAGCGAATGAGCTCATAGCTCAGTGATGGGCGCGCTGGCAGTGGCCAGGCCACCCGCCCGCCCAGGTTTGAACCCCGTCGGGTGGTCGGGGACGTCCTGGGTTTCACACCAGGTGGTCTGGCTCCCCCTCATCCTCCTTGACTAATTTGAGCCCTCAACCCCCCGTTGTGCAACCTTTGCAGGCCCTCCCCAGCAATGAGCTCCGCACAGCTGCTGTCGCCATCCGTGGAACATCCTCATCGCTGAGTCTCTGTTGGAAATATGCCCTAAAGGCAATCATATTTTTTTATATTCATGATTAATAAAATATTCCTTGAATATCCATGGATGACAACTTGTAATGATTAATGCTTGTGTAAAGTATTTGTGAAACTCTTTACTTGTATGGATATTCTGAAATATTCCTAGTCGGAGTTCATATGAGGACACACATGAATATTAGACTAGCACATGTATTAGTTGATTGACTACGTTTTACAAGTCATGAACATGGGGATGTCAAACTAATAATGTGGGTTCCTGTGAGACATGAGACAGAACTGACCCAACACGAGATGATGACTTCTCATTACATAATATGTACGTTGTGTTCTAAGACCTGAGATCGTCATATGTACTCAAGATGTGAACCGACTTACTTATGAGCCATCAAACGCTACACCGTAACAGGGTAGTCATAAAGGTGGCTTTCGGGTCTGTCAAGAAGCATGATGTGAGACATAGTCGGTCAAGATGAGATTTGCCCTTCTCTACAAGAGAGAGATATCTCTGGGCCCCTCGAGTGATTCCGAATCACAGGATCGAGAAAGAGTGGTCGGCTTCAAGCTAGACCAAATATCGTAAGGCAAAGGGAACAACATGTATAAGATTGTGACGGCTCGACAGATATGGTTCGCGCGTGCATAGGAGTTGACACGTCTTGCTAGAGACCGCTATTAACTATTAGCGAGTAGGAGTACTCGGCCATGTCTATTCACGTGTGAGCCCATAGGGTCAAACACTTAAGAACTAGAAGCCTAATGAGGATGAGATCCAAATTAGACTGGACTTTGATGCACTAATGGGCCTCGAGAGGCCCATAGGGTTGGACCTTCGGTGGGGCCCATAGCAACCCACCAAGGGGGCGCCCAAGGTGGGGGCTAGGGCAGCCCACCTAGGGCACCCAAGGTGGGGCCCACTAGGGCCCATCTAGGGGCGCCCACTAGGGCTATAAAAGGAGGGGAGAAGGGGGGAGGAGGCGCCCCATACAGAAACCCTAGCCGCCCCTCTCAGTTGGCGCCCACTTCTCTCCTTCCTACTTCTCTTCCTGTGCATCGAGCTTTAGTTGTTCTCGCGGATCTAGCAATCTGGAGTGCGACGCTTCTTTTCGTGCGTGTGGACTTCGTGGAGGTGCTGCGCTTGCTGCACAAGGACGAGCCGTTCGTGAGGTGGTTCATGCAACTGCACTGCCGGCTTCCATCTGCACTACACCGACGTGCTACAGAAATTCCGCAACCACGTGTCTAGTGGTAATTTCGTGATATATAACTGTAGTAATCCTGGTATATGCGGTAGAAATTTTTTGTTTTGCTACCCCATATTCCTACAGTCTCCCCGCTCGCGACTCCCCACTTTTTTTATATGTTGCTTATATATAGACTGGCGCCGGAGCGGCCTGCGGCCGAGCGGAGCAGATCTCGGTCGGGGTGGGAGTCGCCACTCGCCTGGACGGGTCACGGGTGGGGGGTGGCGGCCAAGTGGAAGTCATGAGTTGGGGTGGGGTGGCCGGCGTGTGGGGGTTAGGGTAGGCTTAGGGTTTGCCGGATTATTGGGCCGGGCCGAGAGGAAATTGTGGAGTTGAATTGGTATGCGGGCCGAAAATGGGAACAACTGACGGGAATTCTTGTATAAAATACAGTAACCGCGAAAATGGTCGGGAAAAGACCCCTCCTATTCCCGTTCTTGTTCCTACCGATTTTTTCTTGTTTTTTTTCCTGTTCCTGTTTTTTTTGGCGGAAACGGTATACGGTCGGTTCATACGGGATTCGGTGCCAGTCGGGACGGGATTTTCCCGTCCCGTTTTCAAACCTTACCTGTTAGTAAATGGGCTGACACGATGATGTCAGCGTCCAAGGTAAGTCCACATCAGCATTTGCTGCCATGCCAGCATCCATATCAGCGTCCACTTCAGTGTCCATGTTAGCATCAATAGCCACGCCAGCATCCATGTCATCATCCATGTCATCATCCGAGTCAGCATCCATGCCACCAACAATAGCCATGCCAGCATCGACATCAGCAGCCATGTGTCTTATGATAACATGGTAATTCAATCTATGATGGTTATTTCTGTCACTACTACTGGGCTTGGGCTGGACTTAACTGGTGCTAAGGCTAATCTGTAAAAGGTTAGAACCATCACAGATTGAGTCAATCTATGACAGTTTAATAAATCCGTCACGCAGATCAATCTGTGATGCTCAATCCATGATGAATCTGAAACCATCACAGATGACTTTTTGTGATGGTTTTTTAGGCTTTTGTGACGGAAGTTGACCATCATTGATTAAAATATTTCTTCCAGTGAACCATTGGCATACAAAATTTTTTATTCTTTCTTCCACAGGCCTGGTTTGGATCTGTCCCTGCTGGATGATCCGATTACTGAGGATGAAGTCTGGGCAACTATTAAAAATTTGCCAACTGATAGAGCCCCGGGGCCTGATGGGTATAAGGGCAGGTTCTACAAGGAGTGTTGGCCTGTGATTAAAGCTGATATTATGGCCGCTATTATCACCCTACATCAAGGAAATGCTAGAGGACTTGGTCTGCTCAATGCAGCCTACATCACGTTGATCCCTAAGAAGGTTGATGCAGTATTGGCTAAGGACTTCCGCCCCATCAGCTTGGTGCATAGTTTTGCTAAATTAGTAACCAAGATTCTTGCCACATAGTTTTGCTAAATTAGTAACCAAGATTCTTGCCAATCGTTTGGCGCCCCATCTTAACTCTTTGGTGGCTACAAATCAGAGTGCTTTTATTAGAGGGCGAAGTATTCATGACAATTTCATTCTTGTTCAACAAACTGTCAAGGTACTTCATCGGCAAAAGGTTCCTAGTCTCTTCCTCAAATTGGATATTTCAAAATCTTTTGATTCGGTGTCATGGTCGTTTCTCCTCGAGGTTCTCTCTCATTTGGGCTTTGGTATAACCTGGTGCAATCTGATTTCGAATTTGCTATCAACATCCTCCACTCGTATCTTGCTGAATGGGGAACCTGGAGAATTTATTCAGCACCAACGAGGACTTCGGCAAGGCGATCCTTTATCCCCCATGCTTTTCATACTTGTTACAACGATACGCTGCGTATTTGAGAAAAAAATTTCACCGCCGACCATAATCTCCGCAACACCCCGCCGCCATTGCCGTGCACCACTCTCGGAGATATGGAGATATATATGATGAGAGGGAAATGGATCTAGTGGAGAGATCTAGGGACTTAGAGAGAAGATATTGTAACATCTCTAATCTAACTGGACTTAGAGAGAAGATATTGTAACATCCCTAATCTAACTATAAGGTGGGTCATGTCATCAGATGCATAATCAAATAACTCCAAGGAGTGTATAGCCGGATTTCCGGTATATCCAGAATTTATTCCGAAATCTCCGGGTTGGGCTGGTCCGGAGTATCCGGGTTTGTAGAATTGGGCGCGTGTCAAACGCGCAGCACAGCCACATACCCTCCTTGGGCCCACGTGTCAGCCCGAGCTCCACATACACCAGGCCCCCTGCTCTCTCTCTCACTCTCTCATTCACAGAAACCTCTCTCTCTACTTTAGGCAATGGTGGAGCTCCCCCTCCTCCCCCACCATTGCACACATCCTCCTCACTGGAGCATCGCCGGAGGACACCGTAGATTGATGCTGACGAGCTGCACTACCTCGACTTCATCTTCTTCCATGGAGCTAGGAGCTTCCCCAAGCTTCTCCCTCCATCTTCTTCATCTTCCTCAAGCTTCAAGCAAGAAGGACGAGCTCAAGCTTCACCAAGCCCCCTCCACCATCTTGAATCCCTTGCTGGTGTGTCACTTGTCGCCGGTGAGCTCATCCCCTCCCCGCTCTATCCCTGTTGCCCTAGGTTTGGAAGCCATGGAGCCATCTAGAGCACCTTCACCATTGATGACCTAGAGCTTTGTAGCCCCAATGCATGTAGGTTTTAGCTGCCGAAATAGACTCTCCACACTTCTAGGAACCTTTAGGAACAAACTCCATCCAAAATCGTGATCGGGATCGCCGGCGATGAGCTAGCTTGCCATTGTTAACCTGTCAGAGTCTCTGGGCTGAAACTAGGAGTATCCGGGTTAGTATATCCGGAGTTTCTGTGCTAAAACCCAGAGTATCCGGGTCAGCCTGTCCTGAGTGTCTGGACTTAAGGCCAGAGTATCCAGGTACCCCTGAAACATGGACCGTGGGTAGTCATTTAATTCCCCTACTTTTCCTTATACTTAATCCACATATGTACTATATGTCTTGCCTCTTTTATCATAATTTTGCAATGTTAAAGCATGTCTTCTCATGTCATTTGCATATCATTGCAATCATCCATGGCACACTTATTTATCAAGCATCATTGCACTCGTGTAGAGACCGTGATGCAAGAGCAAGAGGAGGGTGAGCTGGAGATTGTGGGAGGCAATGCTTCTGTTGAGACCCAAGGCAAGCATCTAAGAATCTTTTACCACATATTTTGGATCAATGAAGTTTATATAAGTGTCTTGGTTATGCATGAGTTACTATATGTATCAATGATTGCTTAGAACCTATTTAATGTATTACCAACCTTGTTTAGAACACTACCCTCTAGGTAAGTATGCTTGTTTAGGTGTCACAAATTATATGCTTAGGCATGCTTAGCTTCAGTAGAACACGAGAGGTGGCAAGGGCACCACCACTCGCGAGCTATAGGATGTATGTTTAATTCCACCTAGTTAGTCAATGATAAATAAAACTGAGCAACTATGAATGATGATTCAAACTTGAGCAAGAGTGGTAGAGCCATGTTGGGAGTGGAACTCAAATGGTTAGACTTGCTCGAGTTGATTAAGGACCAATGCGTAATCGCTTTGATACTTGAGCACTTTTCCATACAAACCACATGCTTAATAATGGGACGGTAAGCCAACTAGCATGAGTTACACCTTGCCTTCATCGGATTCGGTGCGAGTTGTGACGGAGTGTGATCGGCGGTTCCGATGCACTTGTCCTTCCCGACCGTTCGCTCATAGCCGGTTGTGTTTGTGTGAAATGTTGAGGCATGAATCAATATTTATCCTTGCCCATGGGTAAGGTCGTTGGTCTTGTTCTCATGTGGAATAAGTTGTAGACCCCTGTAGAATTTTTGATCTATTGCAATAGCCGCGCTCTCGGTAACGCTCTTGTACTTTGACTTTAACTTAGAGTTACCGATGAGTTCATGGAAGATTGAGCTTATGATACATGATCATTTACTTATGCAATTGTATTGATGTTTGTTATAGAGATCATAGATGCTATGTCGTTTGCTTATTATAACTTGATCAAAGTTAGGTGCTTTTTATGCAAAAATTAAATACCATGACCTATGCTTGCTACTAACCAAATGCATTCTTCTTGAGGTCGACAAGTATATACCCATATCGGATAAGTCCTGCGAGTACCCTCTGTACTCATGGTGCTATCATTAAAATTGATGTAGGTGACACGCAGCCGAAGGCCATCTTTAGGTACTTCTACCCCGCGGACGGAGGTGCGGGTGAGGCGTAGATGGCCGGTGGCTATGAGAAGGGCACTTTCAGCTTATAGTGTTAACCTTCTATTTTGCGCTGTGTATAGAATTAATGACCGTGTCATAGAACTTTCTCCTGCAAATTCTGAAAACTTGATGTAATATGTTGAACCTCTTTTGTAATGTGAGATTGTGTTTTGATGTGCTTGTGTAATGGTGTTGCTGTTGTGCGAGTGGAGTGTGTTTAAATCATGAGCTCATGACACATTCCAAGGACTACCGGGATTGGCCCCTTTTAATCGAGTTGATCAATGGACGATGACTTGATTAAATGAGATCAATTTGGGCTGGTTCCACACAGATATGCTAAAAGTATTTTTGGGGTTCACCTAAACAACTATATAGGTCAGTATTATTGGTACCTAGCTGGAGATGCTCTGCCTAGATTTGGAAACCTCACATGACAAGGGTTACCAAGCGACATAGATGCGGTGTTTCTAGCAGTGCACGGATAGAAAATTAGCAATGAGGACATTACGATATGATATAATATAATAAATAATAAATTGATCACAAGCTCTGAGCTTCTGGAATTCTAGGGATGTTGATCACTTGAATATCAATTAACAATAAGGAGCGCAAGCCGGCTTGCTAATACGCCTGAGCATGCAGTTTTTTTTTTTTCAGTGGAACTTGAGCTTGAGCACGCAGTGTTTTAGAAAAAAAAGCTGTAGATGCACTGCCGGCCGGCCGCTCCACGTAGCCTATAAATGAAGCGCAGCCGACGGATTCTTGCAGCAGGCTACCCACTCTTCCATCTCCTCCTTTCCTCTGTCTCTCAGACTGTCATCAACGGCCGGGTGTGGCAGGCGATAATGGTGATGGCTCCGAGACCTTTCGCTGTGGCCGTCCTCATAAGCAGGGCCGCCGCCGTGGCTCTATCCGCAGCCGCGCTCACCTGCGCCTTCCGAGCCCCGGACGTCAGTTTGACCGCGCGACCTAGCTGATCGATTAGCTAGCTCCCTGCTCATCTTGATTCGTTGGTCAACAACCCGTTCATGCATGCAGATTTCTGGAGCTGGTGCTGGTGTTGCAGCTCCTCTTCTGGAACGTCCCGAGGCTGGTCTACGACGCGGCTCAGGTCTTCGCGGAAATTCCCCTGCCGCCATGGCGCAACGTCTTCTCCGCGCTGGTCATCGCCGAGTGGGTCAGTGGAGCTAGTAAAACCAAAGCACCATCAGGACATACACATTTGATTGGCAAGTGTGTGAATGCATGCAGGTGGTGATGCTGGTGCTGTTCGCGGCCGGGTCAAGCGCCACGGCGGTGGTGGTGTTCTTCCAGGTAGACACCGGCGGCGTCGGCTCGCGTTCCCCCAAGGGCGTGCAGCCGCTGGCAGGGAGCCTCCGCCGCGCACACCTTGTCGGCGTGGTTCTTAAGTGTCATCGTCGCCGCCCTCATGTTCTGGCTGTGTGCCGCCATCCACTAGCCTGGTTGATCTTCTTCATCTATCTCCAGCTCCGATCCGGAATAAAGCTAGCTTGTTAAAGATCACGATCAGTAGTGCTTCGATCTTACTCTTGTCACCAGCAGGATAGGATCGGATACTTCACTACTATAAGTAGTAGTACTATCGATAGGGCATCAGATAGATAGTCTTTGTGTTAGCTAGCTGCTAGCAGTGTAGAATATATATATATATATATATATATATATATATATATATATATATATATATATATATATATATATATATATATATGTTGTGTTGAATATTAAGGAACTAGCTTGCACCGTTACATGTAATGTGCATGCAAGTTTGTGTTCTTGCTTCGGTGAAATTAACGTTTTTTTTACTGATCGATGTTGATCTCCTGTTGGAATGCAAACTGGACGGGACTTGAGAAGCAAGAGATGAAATGAAAGGACCGCTGAGGAGGCCACCAGTTATGCATCACACTCTAGTTTCTTTCTCGTTAAGTTACACAACCACTTTTGCCTGGCATGTACGTACTCTTTCTATTGGCTTTCTGATGAACAAGCAGGGGCACCTTTATAGTGATAACGTGCCGATCAACATATCACATCTTGATCAAACAGAAAAAAAAAGAAAGGTATAAAGCAGTGGCGAGTCTTTCACACATGCATGTACATGTACGTATACACTATAGCATAGCGCAAAGCTTGGAAACTAATAAGCTGTCCGTGACATACGAGGTAATAATGTAACACCTGTCAAGAAACGCACTTGAGCGCAGCATCTTGCGCTGCAAAAGTATATTTCTACAGCACTAACTTTTATCCAAGAGAGCTTTTCAAAACAAAAAAGATGTCGGTCCACCTCAAAAATATTGGTAGAAACATGATCTGAAACTAATATTCCAGCATTAGTACGGGGTCATCTTCCTACCAGTACCTCTATGGTGGATAGAAAGGTCCGGTGACTTTGGTACCAAGTGGTAGCACCCTCTGGTACCAATGTCTAGTTTTTATTATCGGTTGATGTTACCAACCAGTACTAAAGCGTCCTCCACAAGTTACTTCAAAAGGAAGCATCTCTCTTTCTATCACAAGTGTTGTGTAGGTGAGATGGTAAGGAGATATCGCAAAAAGCAAGAGGGCACAAGTTCGAATTTGTGCTCTGCACGCGTGCGTATTTTGTGTGAAAAAATCGCGTGACTTGTGACTTTTTCCCTCCTGGTTTAAATATTTTTTTGGTTCCACACTTTGGTACCGGGTAGAAACAACACCCGGTATTAAAGGATCCTTTTAGTACCGGTGGTGCACTCGGTGTTAATGCTTGACACTTTTAGCCTCAACTGCACAGTACCGGTTGCAAACCGGTGCCGATAGCCTCTGGTACTTATAGCCATTTTTCTAGTGGTGAGAACATGCGTAATTTACATGCCATATGGTCCATGGATTTACTTTATCGCTTCCTTTCTTGCCACAGCGTTCTGGATGCTGTGCAGTATTGATAAAAAGACTATTTCGATGACCTTTATTTGGAGCTTCCTCCTTCATTTGCTATAATCCTCCATTGTGTTATCATCCACATATATGTTCTACTCTTTTTATTCATTGCAATCTTTTTTTTTTGTTTTCTCTTTTATTCCTCATCCAATATAGAATCAAATACTAATGGAGTCTATCCTTTTCTCGTTAAAAACTGTGAGATGGTGTGGCCGTCCGGGGAATTCAATGAGAGATACAAGCCATATGTTCTAACACTTTGTACTTTATTCATGAGGAACATTGGTATGTATGATTGCTAGTGTTTTGGCCGGGAGAGTATGTCTCCTTGTTATTGAGAAAAGAAGTATAACTCCAGTTTAAACAACAAAAATGTAATCTCTACACTACTACAAAACTGGATTAACCGAGGCGCTTTGAAAATGGCTCAGAGGTGAGCATAATATTAAACCGCCTCGGTTAATGCCTGTGATTAATCGAGGCGGTCATATTTTATTAACCGAGGGGTTGCCAAAAACAGCTTTAGTTAATCAATTAACTGAGGCGCTTGATATAAAACAACTCCCTCGGTTAATCTATATTAACCGCCTCAGTTAATTGATGAACTGAGGTGGCCATGCTATAAAGCCCGCCTCGGAAAAACAGGCCTAGCCCGTTGGCCCAAAAGATCTGGTTGCAAGCACACACACATATATAGATTTTAGGGTTTGGACTCTACATTTCTCTCCATCTCCGTCTCCCTCTCCGTCTCCCTCTCCACACCACTTAGCCGCCGGCGCCCCCTCCCTCTCCACCGAGGCTTCCTGTGCGCAGGCCAGAGTGGGCGGCTGTAAGGAAAATGGCCTCATTAGGCCATTGTTTTGTGATTTTGGTGATTGAGTAACAACGCAATCAATGAGACTAATGAGTTTGTCAAGTAAACATTAATAGATCCCAGGGATGAAGTAAAAAGGCCAAGCAAAGCAAAACATGAAGAAAGAACTCAAAGAAACATTGAATTGGATGAGTTCTGCAGAAACAGTGGCACCGGATGCACCGATGACGACGCAGCACCGGTCTAACCGGTTGGCATCGGATACACCGGTGCTATACCACCGATGTAATGGGCCATGGAATGCCCAGGCCATGTGAAGAGAAGCAAAGTGTCACCGGATGCATCATCCGATGTCAAAAGGTAGCATCGGTGCAATCACCATGCTATTACTCAGAGAGCATGTCAAGTGGCCAGCAAGCAAGCCTTCAGGACCGGATACACCGATGCAACACCGGATTGAAGCACCGGTGCAATATCAAGGAGGGCGAGAAGAAAATGTTCATGACCGGTGGTGCAATATCAAGGAGGGCGAGAAGAAAATGTTCATGACCGGTTGAACCGGTGCCCCACCGGTGCAACTGACCGGTCTACCCGGTGGTCTGTTAGAAGGCCCAACGGCTAAGTCAGAGCCGCGAGTGACCAGATACACCGGTGCCCTACCACCGGTCTATCCAGTGCTTTACGCAGGAAAGCCCCAACGGCTCTCAACGGCTCTTTTCACTTGGTGGCCTATATATATGGGTTCCCCCGGCCATTTTGGAGTTGCTGGAGTTCAAGGACATCACACCCACACCTAAGAACATCTCCAAGCCATCCAAGAGCTTAGTGTTCATATCTTTAGTCCTTAACACACTTTGAGAGTGTTGTGTAAAGGTTAGCTCTTAGTGAGTCAGAAAGCAAGGACTTGGTGTGGAGCGGCGAAGACAACTTTGTGCGGGGGACGTGGAGACCCCCATCCTTTGTGGAGAAGCTCCTTAGTGGAACCCGGAATCAAGGTGACCGTGGTTGAGTCCGCGGAAGAGACTTGATATCCGAGAAGCGATACTCTTTGTGAGTGCTTCAACAACGTGGATGTAGGTGTGTCTTTGTGGCTAACCGAACCACGGGATAAACACCCGCATCGAGAGTTTGCCTCCTTCTATCCCGCTCTTTAAGTTTCCGCATTTCATACTAGCAATTCTTGTTTGCCTTTACTTTCATAGAGTAGTATCTTGATAGAAAAGGCTATAGGTTGTTAAAGTCTTTTGGATATGGGTTTCACACTAGAACAACTTTAGTTACACATATAGATAGCGTGTTTTAGTTTAATATTGTGCAATTCAGTTGGAGCCATAGATCTAGGTTTTAAGTTGCTTAATTCACCTCCTCCCTCTCTTAGGCTAGAGCACCCGATCCGGTCTTTCAGCGGCCTCCGAGGGTGGGCAGGTACGTGGGAGGGAGGGGTGGGGTTGGTGGGCGGCCTCCGAGGTGGGGTAGCACGGAGGCCGGAGCGCGCATGTCGGAGCAGGCGGCCTAGGAGGCAGGGTGGATCTGGGGCGGGCTGCGGCCTCCGAGACGGGGTGGCTCGAAGACCGGAGCAGGCAGCGGCGAGCGGCCTCCGAGGCACGGATCCGGGGTGGGCGCGAAGGTTGGAGCAGACGACGGCGAGTGGCCTCCGGAGCGCATGCGCGGCGGCGGCGGCCACTGTCGCGGCGGGCGGCGTCGCCCGATGGGCTCGGCGGGCCTGATGGTTTTTTGTTTTTCCTATTCTATTAACTGAGGTGGGTAGGAAACCGCGTTTGCTCAGAGGCGGTTGACCTTGCCCGCCTCTAATAATGTTTTCTAACAGCCTCTAAAAATAATATTGTAGTAGTGCTAGCAAAATTCACAAAACAAATCTTATTCTTCAAAGCCAAAGGGGAATTATATTATTTCATTTCTGACACATTGAAGCTTGTGTTGTCTCATGATCCAATCAATAATTGTCTCCGATCCGGGCAAAGGTGCGCATGGATTCAATCCCCATAGAACGTGCTGTTGAGGCGGCGGTAACACCGGCCAGCGGCAATTTAGGGGGCTTGCAGTGGGGATTGCAAACAGGGCAGACTCTCCTGCAATCTCCCAAGTGTTGGTAGCAAGGCGAGTCTGCTAAGGCTTCACAACAGTAACAGGTCCCAATGGTTTTGCATAAAGACCTCGCACAATATATCACATAAATCTTGTTGCTGCTCATCATCTCATCATCTAGCAGCTGATGTCCACTGGATCTTTCAGCACCATCATCGCCTACAATAGAATACATCGCGTGACTTGTACTTCAAAACTCAGGTCTTATTTCATTAGAAGAAATTTCATGAATTTCAAGTTAATAATTTAAATTTAAAAGAGATGAGGAGAAATAATCCAGATCAGAAACTGGGGCCTATTTTTCAATCTCTTGGTCCCAACACAAGAAAGCTTTGCCCAACCTTGCAAGCACTAAGGATACGGTGCTCCTTCGTAGGAGTAGGACCCTCTACGATTTCTCCCAGGACCCTATTATTAGGATCTAACCATTTCACCTTTCAAAAAAAAAACATCTAACTATTTCTCTCAGGACCTTATTATTATTGTAACGACCCAAATGTAATTATCATGATAAGCATTGCATATGAGCTTTTGTTAAGCATTCATAAATATTTTGTGGTTGATTTGAATGCATCTAAATTTAATTTTGATTTGTTTATATTTGTGGAACCCATGCTTTGTGAAGCAACTTGTATTTTCATTATATGACTTATGTTGGGAATTATTTTGATAAAATACTACTTTGAAAAACTTGAATTTAGGTGATTTTTCACGGATTTTAGGAAACCATCTTGAAGCCAAACAGCTTAGCCGAAAACCCAAAAATCGCATTTCGGGAAGAATTTTCATTTCAAATCTACAATAGTTTTTCTACCAATTCCAAGCAAAATGGGTTGCTCTTGATTTCTAGTATCAACACAAAAATTTGTGGAATTTTTGGAGGCCTGGAAGACTAGTTTTAGAGATTGGAGAAAAAAAAAGTTTTCTGTACAGAACTGATGATACGTAACTTGTTGGCTCCGGAGTATCAGGAACTAACCCGAAGTATCCGGGTATTGCGAGTTGAGTACGTGTTAAACACACATCACTTTACTGCCACATCCCCCCTCTTGGGCCCACATGTCAGCCCGAGTCCTACACATACTAGGGCCCCTCTCTGCCCTCTCTCCCACTCTCATTCATTCCCATCTCCCTTGCTCTTCTCCAACCAAGCCATGGAGGAAGAACCACCTCCCTCATCCAATCCACCCTCCCTTTCGCCGGAGCTTTGCCGGAGGATGCCGGAGATCGACGCCGGCGAGCTGCTCCACCTTGGCTTCATCTTCTTCCTTGGAGCTAGGAGCTTCCCTAAGCTCTTCCTCATCTTCCCCAAGGCCCAAGGATGAACTCATCCCGATCTACGCCAACACCACTCTACTCCAACCAGTGGTCCTTTGCTCGTTCTCTACTCATCACCGGTGAGCTCCCCTCCCGTTCACCTTTCTTCTTTTGCCCTCATTCAAGAACCCTAGCCCATTCATGGACTTTCACCATTGATGACCTAGAGTTTTGAAACCTCAATGCATGTATGTTCTAGCTACCAAAATAGACTCCCCACATCCTCAGGAACCTCTAGGAACAAACCCCACCCCAAACCGTGGTCCAAATCGCCGGCGACGAGCTCGATGTTCACCGGTCGGAGTTTCTGGACGTTTTCCCGGAGTTTCTGAGTAATTTCAGGAATTTCCGGATGTTTTTTCCGGAGTGTCTGGGTCCGCGAAGTCCGGAGTATCCGGGTCCATTCCTGGAGTATCCGGAGTTACTGTAGAAATGAGTACTATTTGTCTGCATCATTTTGTAAAATTCAAATAAAATGAAAATAGCTCCGATTGATGTGAAACAAATTTTGTTGTTTTCATCTTGACATCCTCTACCTGTTAAAAATATGTTTACTCCCAAAATAATTATATTATTTTCCATTTTAATTAAATATTTGTTTACCTTGTTAATTACATAATTAATTTTCTATTAGTTCAAAAATTATGAAACTAATTTTGCTAGCTTCCTTATGATGTGTACTATCCATTAGACATGTTGTTTTGTGTGAATTGATTATAGATTATTACAGTTTAATATATATTTGTTTAGATTTAGTTAACTAGTTAAATAGTATATTGCACAATAAATACATATGTACCTCAAAAATTGTGAATCCAGTTTTGTTTACTTTTCTCAACCTTTATCTTCTATCTAAAATTGATAACACCTATGAAATGGTTATATACTTTTGTAGTTTCTAATTTATGACTTAAGAGCTTGCTACCTAGTTGGATGCATGGTCAATTATTTTAGGATGCTCCTAAAATTATGAAATACTCTTGTTAATTAATTTTGGCTATGATATGCTTTTATGGTTAGTAACCTACATGGAATAACTCATAATAATGATGCTTGTCTTAATTAAATAGAATATGATTTGCTAGCTTCTCTTCTATATAATGATGATCTTACCTTAAGTAAAATGTGATGTTGCTAGCAGCTGCCCATTAATTCTTGAATTGTCTAAACTTAGCTATAATATCAACTTATATGAGCATACTCTAGACTCTAGCACTCTATGTTGATAGCAATCATGAACTAATTTCCATGGTTGATGCTTGTGAGCTACTTATTCTTAATTTATATTGCAAACAATATTAGCACAACTAGTTTTGATGGCATCATAATGTTACAACTTGTCTTGTAGAGTGTGTGCTTGTATGAGTAATTCTTTTGCACCTCCACCCTATGCAATGTTTGTGTACCCTAATTTACCTCATTGACTTGCTTACTTTTTGAACTTGAACCATGTTAGCCTTTACCTCTCATAAGTCGTTGCATCTCATAAGCATATGCATTCATGGCATCTTTTCTAATTTATCATGAGCATATGCATTGGCATCCTTTCTAATTCATGCATTTGTCTACTTTCTTAGAGGATGACATTCCGGAGTGTCGCGGTTGCGGAGTACCAAGGCAGACACCTAT
Source organism: Panicum virgatum (assembly GCF_016808335.1). NCBI lineage: Eukaryota > Viridiplantae > Streptophyta > Magnoliopsida > Poales > Poaceae > Panicum > Panicum virgatum. The sequence goes on along the minus strand of NC_053145.1, from coordinate 9,952,735 downwards.
ATATCTCAAACCTTACTTTTGAATCTTAATTTGCTATTATAAAGTATTGTTTATGCATGGGCTTAACCCTATCTAGTTCATGTGATTTGTGTAGAACCCACTTGGCATGTTTTCCCTTTTAGCTCTAGAACAACTTATACTAGGTAAAGTATGCATGTTTAGACTTCTCGAATTAATTTGCTTAGCCATGCTTAGCTTACGGTAGAAGTCGAGAGATGGCAAGGTCACCATCACTCGCGAGCTATAGGGTGTTTGTTTAAATATACTTGAGTAGATGAGAAAGATTAAAACATGAACAAGGTATGAATGATGGATCGAGACTTGAGCAACTGTTGTAGGACCATGTTGGGAGTGGAATCCAAGTGGCTTAGACTTGCTTGAGTTGGTTAAGGACCATCTCTTTGGATGCCGGTTTCTTGAGCACTTTTCCATACAAACCACATGCTTTATAATGGGATGGTAAGCTCAGTACCATATGCGCACCCTTCACTGAGCGGATTTGGCGCGGATTGTGATGGGGTGTAGTCGGCGGTTCCGTTGCACCTGTCCATCCCGGCCGTTCATCTTAGCGTTGGGGATGAGTATGCGAACGGTTGACACGTGAATCATTTCTTATGGACCGACAGGTAGTATGGCTTATGGTCTCGTGTCGTGTGGGAGAAGTTGTACACCCCTGCAGGGTATTAATCTATTGCAATAGACGCGCTCTCGGTCATGGAGCACGCTCTCTGAGGTTCACTCCAATGTTGAGTCTCGTGGTGGAGTTCATGGAAGATTGAGCTCATGGTTACATGATCACTTTACTTATGCAATTGTATTGGTGCTTGATATAGAAATATTAGATGCCATGTCTTTTGCTTATTCACTTGACAACTATTCTCGCATTTTTATACATTAATGTTAAAGCTTGACTAGCTTCATGCATCCACTAAATGTATAGTATTGTGGATAAGTCCTGCAAGTACGAAATGTACTTACGGTGCTGCCGTTAAGTTGTTTTGTAGGTTCTCTTCTAAGAGTGATGACCATGTTCATCCCGCCGGAGCCGGCAAAGTGGATGGACGGTGGAACTCGCTCAAAACTTATGCAAGTGGTGTCTTGGGCAAGGACATCATTATTGCTACTTAATACTCTCTAAATATCCGTTGCATTTAGACTCTAAATCTTAAAAAAAACATGGTAGGTTATCCACTTAGACCTAGGATACACCTTAGTTTGTAAAGAATCTTTAAATGCTGAAAATCCTCATGTTTAGTTGTTTATGTTATAGTTAACCTCATGAGTTTTGTAAGGTAATTAAGACTTGTAATCAAAAGTTTAAATTTGGCACTCATATGTATCTTTGTGATGGTTGCTATGACGTGAACAAACGGTATGCGGGTTGATCCTGGGCGTTGCTCAAGGCGCATACCGGGGACTACCGGGATTATCTCGCTTAAGCTGGGATTGATCAATGGACGATAATCTAGTTTAATCGAGATAATTTGAGCGGTTCCTTACAATTATTAACTTATTAAGATCTACTTACAGCGTGCCGAGAACGCAAGGCATCCAAGGAGCACGGCGCACAGAATCAGTGGCACCTTCGTATGCATCAGGTCGATGAAATGAAACGAAGCCTTCCGGTAGTGCACCCTGTTGGGATCGATACAGATATATAGATCAACAGTTCAACACCCCTTTAATATGGTCGTCGTTGAGAGCTGTGATGCGATTTATATATAATTATATAGATCAAGAACATGGGTACAAGAAGGCCACACCGAATCCATATATGGCAGAAGGTTTATTAATATTTTTGGTTAATACTGTCTACTATTGAGTTACTGCCTAATTAAAGGTTGCTCGCAAATACAGGCATGAAAAGACAGCTCATGAATATTTTTTATGCATGCATTACTGTTTCTTTCCATTATTGTTTCCCCTGCATTTTAACATATATGACATGAACTGGGACAAGGAAACATATCTGGTGGAAATCCATACAAACCACGGCAAAAAAATCGTCTAAATTCACCAAAAAATCACATATGTAGATGATATGATAATACACAACCTTGTAAAATATATTGTCCCAACTCGACTTTGTTTGTGAGATATTTTTTTGATTTCCTTGATATTTTTTAGAGAAAATGATAAATGATTCAAATTTATTTTAATATCTAAAATAAAATCAAATATTAAATAAATATATTAGAATAACCAGTCTAGAAATATCCAATATTGTGTCCAAGATAGCTGCATTTCCCTTTGAACAATAGGGTGGTGCCAAGAAGGTTATTATCCCCTGCTCCAAGCAAAGATGCACCTATGGTTGTTGTTGGTGTCAATGAGGATAAGTACACCTCAGATGTTAACATTGTCTTCAGTGAGGCCCTTGGTGTGCATGATCGGCTCCGTGGAGGATTGTTGGTTCGGTGCATATATCTTGTTTAGGATGCTATTTATTTATTTTGTCTGAAAAGCAGGACCTACTTGTTATAGGAGATAATTTGCTCTAACTCGAAGATAATAGCGGATTCGTATGAGTTCAATAGATAAGGACCGCATTTGAATTGTATACAGTGGATACAACATGTGAATTTGTGCACTACTAGAAAAGAGCCTATCAGCACCTATTCACTGGGTAAAACAACTGGTCTCAAAGGTCCTCTTTAGTATCTGAAAGTGATCAAATGCTCTAGCCTAAGAAGATGAAGGGGTGAATTAGGCAAACTAAAAATATTAACTTAAGGATCCAACTAATTTGCACAAAACATAAACTAGATCATGCTATCTAGATGTGCTACTATGGTTCATCAAGTGTGAAACTCCTATCCCCAAAAAAGTTTAGCAACCTATAGTCAATCCTAACAAGATACTACTTATGAAAGTAAGGGCACACAAAGATTGCAATAAGTAAAAGCGGAAGCTTAAATTAAGGAGGAATGAGAGGAAACAAACTCTTTGACACGAGGATTTATCCCGTGGTTCGGTTAGCCACAAAGGCACACCTACGTCCACGTTGTTGAAGCACTTATCACAAAGAGTATTGCTTCTCGGCGATCAAGTCTCTTCTGGGGACACCGAGTCACCACGGTCACCTTGATCTCAATTTCCACTAAGGAGTTTCACCAAGAAGGGTGGGGGTCCCCACGTCCCCCGCACAAAGATGTCGATGCCGCTCCACACCAAGCCGGATGGTCGTTGATATTGCCGACGAGCCTCCAAGACTCCAAGGAGGCCGGCGCACCGAGTTATAATGGTGGTTCACTCTAGAACCAGCATACAAGGCTTAAACACCTTGCTCGCTCACTCACTCACTTAAGAGCTAAACCTAGCACTTACACTTACAAAGCTTGTGCTAAGGGCTAAAGATTTGATCACTAAACACCTGGATGGCTTGGAGATGTTCTAGGATGTGTGTGGGACTTCTAGCAACTTCAACAAGCTTGAAATGGCAGGGGGAACCCATATATATAGCCCTCCAAGTTGAACTAGCCATTTGGAGCCGTTACCCCTTTTTCCTGTGAGGGCATTGGTTAAACCAGTCGATTCAACCGGTCACACACAGCTTCAAACTAGCCCTTGGCCTTCTGACACTGTACTCAGAAGCCACCGGTTAAACCGATGCGTTGCAACGACGCATCATCGGTTCAACCGGTGCTGAAGAGTTGGCTCCTGCGCGTTTGACATGCTCTCTGGTCAATAGTACGGTGAATGCACCGACGCTTATTTCTTGACCGTCGGTTCAACCGGTGCTACTGAGATTTCTTGACTTGGTCATCATGAGTTCTGTCCAATGCACCGATGCCTGTGCGTTGGTTTATCCGGCGCCCATCGGTTAGACCGATGGTATAGCATCGGTTCTTCTAGTGCTACTGATTTCTACAAGTTTTGTCCAGATCGTCGTTGCGGTCATTTGTACATCTCAACGGTGACTTGGACGTCTCATCGGTGAATTGGGCATCTTGGAGATGGTTTGGACATCATCCATGGGATCTAATAAATCCTACAAATATAATCTCACAAACTTGTTAGTCCAATTTTTCGCGTTGTCATTTGATCACCAAAATCACTCAAAATGGCCTAAATGGGGCCATGTTCGTTACAGTATCGGGTGAAGGTTCCACCTTGCACCAAAGAATTTTATATCAAAAAACATATTAAACCCTCACGCGATTTTTCACATGAAATACGTGTGTGTGCGGCGGCCGAGATTTGAACTCAGGATCTCTTGCCTCATGCATACCTTCTTTACCATCTCAGCTACACAACACTTGTAACGGGAAGAGAGATAGGATAGTTTCCTTTTCAAGTAACGTATGAATGACCCTTTGGTACCACCCAGTACTAAAGGTCCTTGGACCTTTCCATCCACCTCAAAAGTACCAGTACAAAGATGATCCGGTACCAAAGGTAGAATTAGTACCGTGTCATCTTCCTGCTGATACTTTTGAGGTGGATCTATACCATGTTTTCTAGTAGTGGTGACGTAAAGAATGGAAAAAAATATGTGTATATGTGATGTATATAAGGGTATATTTTTTCATTTTTTGGTTTTTTTAATTCATCATAGGAGACGCAGGTTAACAACACGCATCTCCTAATGCGAAGTCATAGGAGACACGAGTTATTAACAACTTATTCATTTTTTTGCTGCGCATTCTTATTCATTTTTTCTTTAAAATAACTTGCAGAAGTTTTTCCATGTCTTGTAGTTTGCTGGGATGCACAGGATGCTGGAACATCGGTCCTTGAATAAATTATAGTATGACGAGATGTTAGATTAGAAATCTTTTTATGAGACAGCATGTAACAAGTTACTTCAGTTCATGTAATCATGTAGGATAAATCTATATTACATATACAATAGTATATGATATTTAAGAATATTATTTTACCCATAGCAATGCATCACGGACCAGCACCAAACTTTTATATCTTATTTCTTTCATCGACCATCTAGAAATTTTAGGGAGGGATGGAGGGGAGAGGCGCTTAGGGGGCTTCTATATATAGGCCGATAGCCCACTTCACCTGACGATGCGGCTCACCGCAGTATCCCGCTCCTTCTGTACCAGAGCAGCGCCATGAGGTAGAGCGCGACGACGCCGCCGACGACACCGCCGGTGGCCTGCCAGAAGACGATGGTCGGGGCCTTGTAGAGCGGGATGTGGATGTTCATGGCCAGCACCCCGGTGACCAGGATGCCGCAGGTGATCACCAGCGTGCCCGTGGACAACATGATACCCATCTGCAGCAACTGGTTCTGCTTGTCGTCCAGCATGATGTTGATGTAGTCCTCCGTGTCCTCCACGTACTCACGCAGCTTCAATAATCCGACCCGTGACCCAAAATGCAATACAAGAAGTTTTGCTCTCGTCAATGGCGAATGGCGATGCATGAGTGTCGATCGATCGGCCAAGCTGCCGTGCAAAGGAGGAGAGAGACGCCGGGAGAGCGTACGTACAGTGGAGAGCTTGTTCAGAGTGCCATCGATCTGCACGAAGTAGGCTTCGAGTAAGATCTCCAGCTCGTCGATTCTCGGCGTGAAGCCTAGTATGGACGAGGTGCCGTGGTTGCCGTCCCTGGATGATTCTCCGTGTTCTTCGATGTCGTCGTCGTCCCTGCGCATTTCAACACACCTACAGTTATGCACGCATGAACCATATGCGAAGACGTTGAATAAAATAAAAGTCCTCAGATGAATGTGCATGGTCGTCCATCGATCTGTGGTCGCGAGAGGTTATTTTGGTTTCTGGCTACGACGTCTGTAGCTCTGACACTGAGATGGCTAGCTCCTTTTTTTTTTGGTTCTATTGGGTGATCGGCATTCGATCGGTACCTCTCTTCGTCTGATGCGCTTGCTTCTTCCTCGATATCATGTCTCGATGAATGGCCAGCTGCCTGATAGGCGAGCTTCTCAGACAGATGCATGGCTGCCATGTCCAAGTCGTCATCTAGCAAGCGTTCTAGCTCCTCCCTAACCTGAGTGTAAAAAATATATGGAATGGCACGCACGGGTACACATACTTCAGTATCATCCAAAACTGTACATCTAGCACATACAAAAAAAGAAAATGTTCAGAGATTCTCGCAATGCTTTCGTTGAACACGATCAGTCTGGCAACAAATATAATAACACAGTTTTCGGGCAGCTTAATTTATTACCTTTTGAACTCGCCCGGAAATAGCAACTAATCGACTCTTTATTTGCCTTACACGCTCAAGATTGAGAGTGCTGACTTTGGAGCTCAGTTCATCCAGAGCTGGGTATGCCTATTTCTCCAACGTGGAAGTCTGATGAGATGCACGAAGCAAAAAGGACAAAATTCAAACCCCGTTTCTTTAAGAATGAAACTAAAGACTTTACACAAATGAAGCTCATTTCAACTAGTAGCCAACTGAGTAACTGACCACATAAGGATATTCATATAAGGCCTTCCGCTGTGTGCAAGTGGAGCTCAAAAAATATTGGGCCCATCACGAAAAACAGGCACCACGCTTCACAGGCTACAGCGTGCAGGCATCGCTGTAGGATCCGCTTGGGTAATAAACAAAAGATATACACAAGCAAAAGCAGCTCATCTCCCTTGCATGCAGCCTCACAGACGCATGGCCTCTGACGATGATAGACACAAAAGTGCGTAAAACAATTGTTATTTAATAACCAAGCACCGGAGCGAGAACTTGTTTCGCTCCCGGTTTTACAAGCATCACTTCGAATTGCATCGTATGCCATAGTGGGAGGAGTAATGGCCAAATTTTCCCTCTCCGTTTTGATCAGCATCACTCAAGGCACACATTGTGGAGAGCCATAGCATATAAATAAAATACCCAAATCCCCAACATAATTTAAAGTTTTTTAAAATTTCAATCAGCTTCGACAGGATTTTGGAATGAAATTTCTGAATGTATATCCCTTAAAATTATTTGAAAATTTTTAGAACTTAAAAAAAATCATTTTCACGGGAATTTGGAATGAAATTTCATAATGTTAGTAATTTCTCCGGTGACCAAAATTTTTCACAAACTGAATTCAAATCCCTAAACAGCTTACTTCCTCATCTAACAAGAAAGAACTTATCTCCTTTCATGATTCGAATTTTTTTCACTTTAGGTTTAAACCACTTTTTGGTTCTTTCTGTTTCTATAGAGGATATTCTTTCCATAAAAAAATAAAGAGAATACTGAAAATGTTTGTGCCTTTTTCTGAATCCTTAATTATGTCGTACTCCCTCCGTCCCACTAGAAATTCTAGAACAACTTAACAAGAAGGTAAAATTATCATGTTTGCCCCTATATATTATTCATATTTGACACTAATTGATTCTTGCATGCACATACACTTTCTAATAGGATAAGATAACTTATTTTTTGGATAAATTTTGAATCTTAGAGAGTGACTTATTTTTTGGGACGGGGGAGTAGGTATATATGCTCCTTAATTTCTGTAGAGAAATAAACATCTTTCATTTGGTAGGCATTCGATTCTCCTTTTTCTGAAGAAGGATGGAGAATCCCTGCTAATCACACTCGGTGTTAAGATGGCGTCTCATGTTAAGGGAGAGTAAATAGCACATCGATGACCAGGCAACATATGGAGTGGAGGCACACCTCTTGCTCCAGGGACTTGCACGCGAACTCGAGGCACACCTCGAGCGCCCTCAGTTCAAACGGCAGAACCTTGCCGCCTCCCAACTCCTGCCCGTTCGTCGCGCTCCCATCCTACCTCCGAGAACACTCTTGCGTAAGCAAACAGTTCCAGAAATTAAAGCCACCGTCGTCGTCGGAAACGAGAACGAGAGGCACGCAGGGAGACGGACAGTGACTACCTGCGGTGGCGCCGGCGAGGCAGTGGGAGTGGGGGCGGAGCCACCGCCAAGGCGCGCGAGGAGGTCGCGGACCAGCTGCGCGGCGGCAGGGTCCCGTGGGCCGGGGACGAGCACCTCGGAGGCGGTGACGACGGCGCGGACGCCGTCCAGGCAGACGACGACAGCGCGGTCCCGGCCCAGGATGCTGGCGGACGGGTGCGCCAGGGGCGGGGCGAGCGCGCGGAGGTCGCGCGCCGGCAGCCCCGTGCGCCGCATCAGCTGGTGCTTCCCGACCTCCTCCTTCACCCGCCACTCGCCCGCGGCGGACACCACCGCCCACTCCCCAACCGTGTTCGCCGCCGCCGCCGCCGCGTGCCTCCGGCGCGGCGTCGGAGTGGATGAGGATGACGCCATCGCCATGGTCGGACAGCGGGGACTGGAGAGCATTGGACTGGGAGGACGCTGCCTGGCCCGGTTGGCATCCGGCCGGCCGGGCTGACTGGGGCGCGGCTACGCCTGGCTTGTACTATATGTGCCCAGTACGCGCCGCGGCCGCCGTGTCCGGTGGGTTGACGTGCTGGAGCCGGCAGCATGTGGGGGAGTGGCGACGCGGCCGAGGGAGCACGTACCTACCACTACCGGCGTAGGCGGGCACGCGCGCGAAGCCGAGGTGATGAGGTCAACGGATCGTTCCTGGGCGCTGGTCCTGCCGCTGACATGTGGGTCCTGCTGCATGCCATTCCCTCATTCGCGCCCCCCCCCCCCCCCCCCCCCCGCGCCCTCCCCGATTACCTGGTGGATGATGTGTGTCACGATTAGCTTGCATTATTCAGAACCTTGTTTAGATGTCAAAAACATTTCCGCGCTACAGTGACTTTGAACGTTTGATCACTAATTAGGAGTATTAAATGTGGATAACTGGCAAAACTCATTCAATACCTCCAGGTGTAATTGCAAGACGAATCTTTTAAGTCTAATTGGACCATGATTAGCTAATGACGTGTTACAGTAAACAACATCTAATGACATATTAATTAGGCTTAATAGATTCGTCTCACGATTTTTCCGTCCATCTATGTAGTTTTATAATTAGATTATATTTAATCCCTCTAATCTTTGGTTAGAAATTGCTACAGTAAATTTCGCCCAAACTTTTACAGGATCTAAATAAGACCTCAGAGTTCTCGTAAGCAAAGCCCTGACGGTGCATGTCTGCTCATACAATCCACCGGCATGCAATGTTACAAACGGATGACAAAGAAACGATGAAGAAAAGCAAAACCGATCACGGAGGACACGAGATTTAACATGGAAACCCTCCCAAGGTGGAAGGGAAAAACCACGGGCGCCAGCCAGCAAGAACTTCACTATATCGGGTGCGATTACAAACGCCGGGGATTTACAATACTTTCTTCTTATCCCGAACGGCAGCTTACAAGAAGTATTTATAGAGATGAAACCCTAACGGGCTATGCAATCCATAATCTATACGGCCCTGTGACCGACTTGGTCACTTGACCGACTAATATGGTCAATTGACCGACGTATTGGTGAACACGATTGATACCCGTCAGCTGACCGACTTATACTGTCAACACCGGCCAAGTCCGAAGTCGTCCTTTATGCTCTGAATTTGGATCACAACTCAACTCCACCTTGAGACGAATTCCTCTTTGTAGCATAAATCAAAACCTTCACCCTAAACACAACAAAGAAACAAAACTTCTGGCGCCAAATAGCCTCTTGGGCTAAGTTGTCAAACCAACTAAACTTGAGCAAAGCTCAAACTTAGCAACAAGAACTGGTTTTGTCATCATGTCAGCAGGATTATCATGAGCACTGATCTTGCATACCTTCAATTTATCTTGTGTGACCGCATCACGAACATAATGGTACTTGACATCAATATGCTTAGTTCTGTCATGAAATATCTGATCTTTAGTGAGACATATAGCGTTTTGACTATCACAGAATAGATCAATGCAAGAGTCAACTCCACAAAGCTCAGCAAATAAACCTTTCAACCAAACTAACCCCTTGCACGCTTCAGCAATAGCCATATATTTTGCTTCAGTGGTAGATGTTGGCACTCCTTAGCCTAACGAATTACTCCGCAAGCGCACAGAGACCGATTGTAACTTTCACCAGGTGAGTAAGCCTGGGATATCGAATCCAAGGAACGATAAGCGTCGACTAGTGGTCTCGAGCGTTTCAGCCGGACCCGCTAAGGAGCATAGGTACGAGGGTAGAGGGTTTATCTCCAGATAGAATCCTAATTGCTAAAATAACTTGAAAAGCTACTGATTTGATCTGCTTTGGCGGCCTAATCGAAGGGCTCAGAAAGGGATGAGAGGGGGCCCGACATACTTTCGGCAACTTACTGCTATGAAAGCACCCGAACGTGGTGGACTACTAGGAACGGACAAGGCTGCACCACTTGCCGCCTACCACTGCGGTACCGTAGGGTGGAACACAACCCGAGGTAACTACCAAGCCTAGGCACCATGCCTAAACAATCGAGTCACTGACTTCCACCTCGCGCTAAGGCAAGAAGAAACCCCAAATGGATAGAACTTTCTATCCACACAGACAAGGGATCCCACATATCAAAGAGAGAAACTAAGCAAGTAACTTAAGTAAAAAGTAAACTAGCGAGAAACTTAAGATAAGCGAGGAAAACTTACTCGATTATAAGATTCCCCCTGAGGTGGGTACAAGATGGGGTAAGGTCGAGAGAACTCGACTCCACCCCTTTAGCCCGGCTTCCGCCAAAGCTCTCACATCACACTCTCTCTATTCTACTAAGGATGAAACTAAAATTGTGAGGCACTCAAGCTCCCAAGGTGTGTGTTACAAGTCAGGTGAGAGGGTCCTATTTATAGTGTGCCAAGGTCGGTTCTTGACGGTTATTTCAGGTAGCGCCGGTTGTAAGCAACAGTGGAGGCAGTGCTTGACTTCCACGCGAAGGCTAGGGATGAGACGCTGGAAAGTGGGGCCAGGTGGCCTGGCCTAGGCCGGTCGGCCTGGCCCTACCTCCACGTGTCACTGCCTTCCCGTGAGACGGTCCTGATTGCTTCTGGAGGTCGGTCCTTCAGGCGGTTTGATCAACCGCCTCTGCCTTGGGCCAGGCGGCCTCCTTGGGGCCGGGCGGCTTGCCTCTAGTGGCCTCTCGATCCTCCGTTGCACCGTCACGCTCCTCTCTGACCATGGGTCAATCCTAGATAGGGTGTATGTTGCATACTTGACCATGGCCCAGGTTGGCTTCTCTTTTGAATATGGGTCCAAGCCTTCCGGGTCCAAGTTGTGTATTTCTGGATTTAGTCCATTGAAATGGCTTGGATTCTCCCTCTATGTGACTCTAGTAAAGTTTCATGCCAAGATTCCACCGAAAGTATGCCGATCGGCCAGATTCAGGCCTTCCGGTCCAAACAACGTCCGTTTTGGTTCAAATTTGAATATGTTGTTCCTGAAGTCAAATAAACACCAAAACTTGTGGAACTCATTAGTAATAATGGTTATGGCATGGTTAGGGCCTATATTTCATGAAATCAGACGGAGCGTTGGCGGCAAAAATCGTCGATATCGACCGCCAACACCCCCCCACAGCCAGACTTTGCTCGCCCCGAGCAATAAGGTCGAGAAAAGAGCGAAGACTGGTTTCATGAATTCAAACCATGCATAAGAGTTATTTCTTAGCTTTCTTTGCATACCTTGGATTCCAGGTGGCTAACATCTTCACTTCTGCCTATTGATCCTCAACTTGTTACCAAGAATTAATGCAAGTCTTTCATCTCGAAGCTTGGAGGGTTTTCAGATTTTTGAAATAGGACAAACTCTATGATGCTCATGGTGTATGATTCTCTCAAGGCAAAGCCTCTCTCTTTTGTATGATAACAAAGGTATATGCTCATCTTCTCCATTTATTTTGCAAGCTCAAACAAAGTGTCTCTAAGTAGCAATGCCATTCAAATACCTTGACCATGTGCATGTGTAAACAGCGACACTTATCCGTCATTTATACTTTTGCTCTTATCATCTTCCCCTATCTCTTTTTCTCTTTTTTTAAGCATGGCTCCATGAGCATGATGACTCACTTCACTTGTTTTCTTTTTGTCTCAGGAGGATGACGAGCTTTTGTATGATTGACCATGACGAACAGTGATTGATGTTGTGTACGTGTATGGTCAAAGTAAGAAATGTGCATAACACACTCGAGAGGCAATGAGTTTGAACAAGCTCAAAATGTACAAGATAGCTATGTGGAATCATAGGAACTACTCTCATATATATATATATATATATATATATATATATATATATATATATATATATATATATATATATATATATATATGTGGCATTGATGGTGATTGAGCATAGGAGAGTTGCCATGATTTTTGTTTTCAAAATAAATTCCTCCAAATCCTTGAATTAGAACAAGCATGACTTTGGTTCAAAGTATCATAAGAGTCAATAGGCAAAAGATCTGATGATCCTAACATAGTTAAGTTCCAAAGACATGTAAATACTTGCATTAGAAATAGAACTCAGGCACGTATTGATTTTCATGAAATGATTTCACCTTTCTCTAAGTTCTTGTTCAAATTTTAGTTTATAATAAACCAGGCACAATTTGAACTGATCTTTTAGAGAAGTAAGCTATAGGAGTTGCAAACCTGCAGCACGAGAAAGATCTCGGCATTTCGCTGACAGTGGGATCGGGCGGCCTAATCTTCCACCGTTTTGCAAATGGTCTGTTGCATTGTGTCCGTTGTACTGCGCGTGTCACAATTCCGTTGGGTGTTGCAGTAGATCGCAGAATTGGTATGCCGGTCGTCCTAGATTTTGCCTCCCGGTCTTTTCTGAAGCGAAATGCCCTCAACTTTTTCTGGTGCTCTCCATTCATTGTGTGTGCTGTAGATTCATGGGTACTTCGCAGAATGTGAGAACAGGGGTGTGGTTGTCACACAAGTGTGTCCCAACCACAAACATGACATGGGGAAATTTTATTTTATTCAATTCAAAAATTTTCTAAAAACAAACTTAGGTGCTGGAGAAGGAAAACAAAATGATGGAAACAAAACAGCACCTACACCTAATCTACTTATTCTATCCTCCCTCTCTAGATCTAGTCCCTCGGGTCGAGGGCTCGGTAGAGCTCCTTGTTCCCGGTAGCCTTTGCAAGGCGTTTGATCTTCGAACAAACAGCCTTGCGCAGTGTGTCCACCTTGTCGTCCAGATCCATCCGGTCGATCTCAGACTCCGCCACCCGCTCATCCATATTGTTGAGCCGGAGTTTAAGAGCAGCGAGCTGCTCACGGAGTGCGGCGATATCGACCTTCTCCTCCTCCTCGTCGCTGTCTGTGTAGGCGTAGACCTCCGGAGGAACCCGGATCGGTGGCGGCGATCTGAACCATCGCACTGATCCTAGGTTGGAATTAATCGACTCCCTCTCCTCCCTATCCAACGGCGGGCGCAGCTCCTTCCCGCGGCCGACCTTCCGTTCAACCACACGAGGGAGTGGCGGACTTGGGCTGGCTGGAGAATACTCCGGGGACTTGGGCATCACCTCCTAGAGGGCAGCGACTTGCATCACGTGGCCGCCGGAAGATGACGGCATGAGATGCTTCCCGATGGCCTTCCGCGGGGAAAGAACCCCGGTGGTCGGCCGTCCAGGAGTGCGCGCACCAATCCTCCCATTGCCCCTTGATACAGGGCTTCTGGAGGGTGACCGGCGCGAGGGGGAGGCCGGGCGGCCTCCCCTAGGCCGGCCAGCCTGGGCATTGGCCCGCTGGCCTGGTGGCGACGCGAGGGTGTCGGCCATAAGGATTGGCTCGATGATCCGAAGGCTGTAGTCCAAACTTTGGCTTTGGATGGATTTCGATGGAGCAGAAGGGGTGGAGCTGTCCGTGGCTACAGATTGTGGAGTTCTGGGTGAGGATTGCGATGCCATGGACGTGATCTCAACAATTGGTAGACGAGATCTGGGACTGCAGGAAGGGAGTGGAATGTCAAGGAGGAAGAAGCCTCCCGGCTTAAATCAACTCTGATCGGTGTAGCTCCTCTAGAAGTGGAATGTTCATCCGATGAGGAGCGTTGCCGTGCAATGGCTCTCCGGAACGAGTCCGGGGGAGGCCGGGCAGCCCAGGTAGGGCCGGCCGGCCCCACACTCTGAAGTGTGGGCCCCGGTCTTCTGGCAGATGCTCTCTCACCAAGCGTAGGCCTCAATTCTTGGGGTAATTTTCCCAGGGGTAGAAAGGGAAGAAAAGAATAGAATAGAGAAGGGTTCTACCCTATGATAAGTCTGGTTTCGGGTCTGGCGAAGACCATAGACGAGATTTTTTTCATATCTCGGAAAGCTCGAAGACGTCTATTTCCTCGAGTTCCGGCATTTCTTGTTCTAGGAACACTTTTAGTCTTTGGCCATTGACCTTGAAGGTGTTCCCGTCTTCATCTTGGAGGGTAACCGCGCTGTGATCGGTGGCGTCAAGTACTAAGTAAGGGCCTTCCCACTTTCTTCTAAGCTTACCATGACAAAACAATTGAATGCGGGAGTTAAAGAGGGGTACCTTATCCCCCGCCTTAAACTGCTTGGTCTTGATTCGCTTATCGTGCCAACGTTTTGTATGCTCCTTGTATAACTTGGAGCTATGGTACGCTTTTTCCCTACACTCTTCCAATTCAACTAATTGGATCTGTCTCTTAATTCCAGCTGATTGGAGGTCCATATTCCACCTTTTGATTGCCTAATGGGACTTGAATTCTAGCTCAATTGGAAGATGGCAGGTCTTGCCGTAAACCAGTTGGTAGGGGGTCATCCCTATTGGAGTCTTATAAGCTGTCCGATATGCCCAGAGTGCCTCGGGTAATTTGCTCTTCCATCCCTTCCCCATGGCATTTACGGTCTTTTGCAGAATGTTCTTCATTTGCTTGTTAGATGTTTCTGCCTGACCACTTGTTTGAGGATGGTATGGAGTAGCAACCCGGTGGCCTACCCCAAGTTCGCTGAAGCACTTCTTAAAGGTTTTATCGATGAAGTGTGAGCCTCCATCGCTAATCACGACTCGTGGAACTCCAAAGCGCGGGAATATTGTTTCTTGAAACATTCTTTTGGAGCTCCTTGAGTCGGCCACAACACAAGGAGGTGCTTCTACCCATTTGGACACGTAGTCCACAGCCACCAAGATGTATTCTCAATGCTCTGACATAGGGAAGGGACCCATGAAGTCAACTCCCCACACGTTGAAGATTTCCATTTGAAGATTGCTCTTCAAGGGCATAGCATCTCGGGAATTGATGTTCCCGTGCTTCTGACATCTTGGGCAACGCCGGACAAATTCTTTGGCGTCTCCATACATGTTTGGCCAGATGAATCCACTCTGCCAAACTTTTGCATGGGTACGGAATGCTCCATAGTGTCCTCCATAAAGCGAGGAGTGACAACGCTCAAGAATTTTTTGGGTCTCACAAAGTGGGACACAGCGACAAAGTAGACCATCAGCACAGACCTTAAACAAATAGGGGTCCTCCCAAAGGTGGAATCTGCTTAGGTGAATTAGCCTCTTCTTGTCTTCTCCTGGGGGTATGTATCCGGTCACCATAAAGTTCACTAGGTTAGCGTACCATGGACTGGATGCAGTGACCTTCAGGAGAGTATCATCTATCAGATAATCGTTGATCAGAAGATCTAATCCTTGGATTTGCATCCGGGAGAGATGACCAGCCACACAATTATCTGCTCCTTTCTTATCCCTGATTTCAAGATCGAACTCTTGAAGGAGCAGAATCCAACGGATGAGTCATGGCTTAGCGTCCTTCTTGGTGAGTAGGTACTTAAGTGCAGCATGATCCATGTACACTATCACTTTAGCACTAACCAAGTAGGATCTGAACTTGTCCATGGCAAAAACCACGGCCAAAAGTTCCTTCTCCATTTTGGCATAGTTGAGCTGGGGGCCGGTTAGTGTCTTACTGGCATAGGATATGGCGTAGTGTTGCTTATCCTTGCACTGACCGAGCACTGCTCCGAAGGTATAGACACTAGCGTCACACATGATCTCGAAAGGAAGGCTCCAATCGGGGGGTTGTATGATGGGTGCGGTAACGAGTGCCTTCTTGAGGGTATAGAAGGCTAGGAGGCAATCATCATCGAAGTTGAAAGGGGCATCCTTGGCAAGGAGATTTGTCAAGGGTCGGGCTATACGGGAGAAATCCTTGATGAATCTCCGGTAAAAACCAGCGTGGCCCAGAAAACTTCTCACCCCTTAGACATTCGTCGAGGGTGGCAATTGCTCGATTACCTCTATCTTTGCCCGATCCACTTCTATTCCTCTTTCGGACACTCTATGTCTGAGGACAATCCCCTCTCTGACCATGAAATGATACTTTTCCCAATTAAGGACCAAGTGCGTGTCTTGACATCTCTTGAGAACTTTATCCAAGTTCTCAAGGCATTCGTCAAAACACTTTCCATAGTCCGAGAAATCATCCATGAAGACTTCCATGATGTTCTCAATCAAGTCAGAGAAGATCACCATCATACACCGCTGAAAAGAAGCGGGTGCATTGCAGAGACCAAAGGACATCTGCCGGTAGGCGAATGTGTCGTACGGGCAGGTGAAGGTAGTCTTATTCTGGTCATCAGGATGGATAGGGATCTGATGATAACTAGAATAGCCATCGAGGTAACAGAAATAGGAATGTTTGGCCAACCGTTCAAGCATTTCAACAATGAAGGGCAGTGAGAAGTGATCTTTCTAGGTGGCTTTGTTAAGCATCCGGTAGTCGATGCACATTCGCCAACCAGTAACGGTCCTCTGAGGTATGAGCTCATTTCTCTCATTCTGGACCACTGTCCTGCCTCCCTTCTTTGAGACTACTTGAACTAGGCTAACCCATTCGCTATCTTGCATGGGGTATATGATACCTGCGTGTAGTAACTTCAGTACCTCCTTGAAGTTAGCCCTTCCTAGATGGTGCACACAGCCTCTTCGAGTGGGTCTTGACGGCTGGTGCTCTCTTGATGGCTTATGATCCGGTTCCATAGGAATGCGATGGGTACACATATTGGGGCTAATCCCCTTCAAGTCCTGCAGAGAGTACCCTATGACAGATCGGTACTTCTCTAGGACTGCAACGAGCCGCCGAGTCTCACTCTCTGTCAGCTTGTCACTAATGACGACTGTCATGGCTCTGTTGTTGTGAAAAAAGGCGTACTTCAATTCAGGAGGTAGCGGCTTCAGCTCTGGGAGAGTAGGTTGCGGTGGCTCCTCTCCGTCCAGCTTACTCTGGCTATCCGATTCTAGCTCCTAGGTGAAATGAGTGGCAACATCATCGAGGGAGGGTTGAGTTAGCCCTTCCTAGATGGTGCACACAGCCTCTTCGAGTGGGTCTTGCTCCGGCCTAGCTTCCACAATGGTGTTGCAAGAACGCACTAAGCTGACCAGGATAATTTCTCTGCCAACCTTAACCTCAAATGTGGCTCGGTCTCTGTTAGGGTTGGCGAGAGGCTCTATTGGCCTTCCGACTAAGAGGAACTCTACACCTTCAGGGATATCGAATATGTGGAAGTCTAGGTAGACCTTGTTGATTTTCATTATAAAGGAAACAACTCGGAGGATACCTTGACGCTCCACGATCTAGCCGTCGATCCATTTCAGGTGCTTACGAGACAAAGTCAAGGGCTGCTCGGGTGAGATGTGGTCTGCCAGAGCTCTGGACATTACGTTCATCCTGACCCTTGGGGTCGTAAAAGGCCTCTTGTGGCCGGCAGGCATCCCCAATAGTGCAGAAGAGAAGTCTGGGATTACGGTAGATCTGGATGATACTACCGCAGGATTCTGCTTCTTCTATCCATTCCGTCTCATAATTGCAGAAAGACCCTCGATCTGCGAGGTGGCTTCGGGAATGAAAGCCTCAGATCGTGAGCAATCGCACTTATGTTCCTTCGGCATGTTTGAAACATGGCCGAGTTCAATGTACTCCTCTTCTGAGAAGAGGTCAGGTATGAACATAGGCAAATCTTCAAGGAGTGGCTCATGATTTGAGGACTTGGGTGGTTTGTGTTGACGCGAGATGATCACAGACAAAGCCCTGGAGCCCCGTACGCCAAGCCCGGACTGCACTTGATTTGAACCAAGGCGTGCCAGTCAATTTGACCTATAAATTGATAAGGAAACAACAAACCGTCAAATTCAAGAGTGTATCGACTGGATTTCCGAATCACTCTTACGCGGTGTATCAGCAAGGCCCTGCCGATACAGAAGACGACAATAGATCAGGTATGATGAGCGTGTAATAAAATCGATCTACAAGGGATCGGCAATGAGCTGCCGATGCCGATAAGCAACTAGATGGCTAGATCTAAAGCCGACACGTGTCACGTAACAGTGTAGAAACCCACGGATGTATGGATCTGGACAAAGCTAAGCTTATGATCAAATCTAAGCGGCTTTACAAGATTTATCGTGATAAACAAGGAGCTTACAGCCGATTAAACATATCACAAAGCCGGGTAGTTTGTGAATGAATCTAAACGAGAAAACAATGATGCGCCCGAGATCAAAGCTTAGATAAATTCGGTAAATTTTGAATAGATCTGAACGAAGCCACAGCGATGCGCCCGGAAGCTAAAGCTCAGATTTACTCGGTAAACAAAGACTTACCAGCAAATCAAGTCGCTCGAATGTGAGGCGTCCTTGATCAGCTTGAAAGAATTCGCGAAAAAGAAAAAGGATGGCGAAGCCACCGACGAGAAAGTAAATTGCAAGTAGTAAAGTTTGTTTGTTTGGATGTGTATCAATCTTTACAATTGCCAGGGGGCTCATATTTATACCCCACGCTAACACAATCCTAGCCGATTACGGCAAAGCACAATTCTATCTTAAGGAACAAAAACTATTCTAAAAATAAGATAACTCTTGCCAAACCGAAGCCAAAATATCTGGTCAACTTCCTCTTCTTCGGTCAGCAAGATCTTTGACCATGGCACACGATCTCCTCTCCAAACCCACCGATCGTATGATGCAGAACCTTTTCTCCTTTGCAACACTCTTCCTTGACACGTGCCAAAATCCGGTGTCAACACATGCCCCCTAATTTCGGAGTAAAAACATCCTTTTTACTTTGAAATTAAGCTTTGTCATGATTACGCTGCCGAACGGTCTCTTCACTTACTGCCGTCTCACTTCCCGTGCGGGTGGCGAATGAAAATCTCTTCTTTGCCCTCAACCCTTCACCTTCTCATCTGCACAACGGGAATCTGCCGATTCACCTTCTGTCTTTTTACCCATATGTCCCTCGATTAGACCCAGGAGTAAAGGCTGCACCGGCGCACGCAACCGATTCATCTCCCCCATCTTGGGCTATAAATTACCCCATCGGCACTGTAGTTTCTCTATCGGCCAGAGCTCCCTTTGCCTTCTTCTTCCTTAGGCTCTTCCAAAAACCCTAGCCTTTCCTTCCTCTCTCGAGCAAATGGCCAGCAACAAGCACGCCGGCGAGGGTTCCTCCGGCGTTCCTCCGACGCTCTGTCCTCGCCTCGGGTAAGTCGCTATTCCTGTTTGTCAATGCCGTATCTCAGATCTGCTTCTGACCATCTTCTCATCTCCGCAGAGACGCCGCCGTTGAGCTCCCCGCCAACTTCCAGAACCTGGATGAGGGCACCCAGGGTTACATCCGTGACCTCCTCCGCCAACTCGCCGAAGCCCGCCACGACCTCGACCGGGCACAGACGGATCAGGTCGTCATCCGCGGCCATCTCACCAATGCCGACACCAAGGTCGCAAGTGAGTCCTCTTGGCCATGCCTCCTCTGGTGAGATTCTCCAAGTTTCTGCTTTCTGCTCTAATCTTTCCACCTCCCAGATTTTAGTCGCAGGTCCAGACCCTCCTAGAAGCCTCCCGAGTCGCCAAAGACTCAGTGAACGCGAGGGGAAGCACCGTCGCCGCACGCCTCCGAAACGTCCCGGCCCGCATCACGGAGGTTGCCGAGCATGGGGTCCATGCGGGCGCTGCTAGGGCCATCGCCGTCATCTCGCACATGTCTGGGGCGGACTACCGGCAGTGGGAGCCGGTCTTCCCCGAGCGGGAAGCGGCGAGGGAAGCCTTCGACGAGCTGGTTGACGATCTCAGCCTTCCCGCCGACGCCATCGTCGCCGACATGAGCTTGGTTGGGGTCGTCAGCAACCTCTTCGGAGCAGTGTCATATTAGGTTGTAGCACGTAATAGCCTATCTAGCTCTTTTGTAAATATAATTAATGGACTAGCTTCCTCCCCTTGCTTCTGTCTTTCGTTTCCACTTCGCTACGATTTAATTTTTTGTCTTGCAATCCACGACCATCGCACTAAACGAACCAACACACCTCCACGATCCAAAATCGAACGGAAATCTGAATCAAATTCGAACCATATGTCTGGATTGTATTTTTGATCTAAGGGCAATATATGTCATATTGGCCACGAAAACACTCGAACGCATTACGATATGATCAAGTCCTTTCTTATTTTATGTTAAAGGCGATATGTTTGTCTGTATAGGCTATTCTGAAACAAACCGATCTTTTCGTGAAATCGGCTATGCATCTACCCACACACTTGGGCAATATTTCTTTAGATATTTGTCATTAAGTGCACTGAAAAACTCTTCTCCTTCTAGTGTCTCCAAAATATATGCATTTCCAGGAACACATCTGCTGATCTTGTACGGCCCTTCCCACGACGGGGACCATTTGCCGAACTTGGGATCTTTTGTTCCTATCGGCAAGACCAGTTTCCACACCAAGTCTCCTTGGTCAAAAGATTTGGCTTTGACTCTCTTATCATACCATCGGCCCACTCTAGCTTTGTTAGCTTCAATATTGATGCGAGCGTTCAGCCGATGCCCAGCCAAATCTTCCAACTCATCCTTCATCAATGTGGTATATTCTTTTGCTGTTAACTGATCTTGGAATGTAACCCGTCTAGAACCAAGCCGAGTTTCCCATAGAAGTACAGCTTCATGCCCATAGACCAACTAATATGGAGATACTTTGGTAGTCCCATGGCAAGACATTCTATATGCCCACAAAGCTTCATTAAGAGTCGTGTGCCATTTCTTTGGTTGTTCTTCAATTTTCCTCTTAATTAACTTGATGATACCTTTATTGGAAGCTTCTGCCTGACCATTGGCTTGAGCATAATATGGAGAAGAATTCAACAACTTGATCCCCATACTCGCAGCAAACTCTTCAAATTCCTCTGAAATAAACATACTGCCTTGATCGGTTGTGATAGTTTGTGGTGTGCCAAACTGATACACAATATGCTCCTTCACAAACTCAATCATTTCTTTAGACGTCACAATTTTCAGAAGAATTGCTTCAACCCATTTGGTAAAATAATCCATTGCCACCAGTATGAACTTGTCATTCTTGCTAGATGGTGGATAAATCTGTTCAATCAAGTCAATTCCCCATCCTCTGAACGGCCACGGCTTTATAATAAGTGAAGCAATCTACTAACGTGGTTGGCCAAAAGTATCTGTTTCTCGTAATCACCCACTTCATTTTATATGCCAATTGATATGAACCACAAACACCTTCGTGTATCTCTCCCATAAAGACCTTAGCTTCTTCTTGGTCAAGGCATCTGAGTAGAACTCCATCAATCGTCCGATAATATAATTCTCCTTCAAGCAGCACATACTTAGTCGCCTGAAATCTGATTCTTCGGCTCACTTTCTTGGAGGGATTTTCCAAATACTCTACAATCTCTTTCCTCCAATCATCAGTAGGCAACTCCAAAGTCATTACACCTTCCATCGGCCGATAACCAGAAGCATGTTGTGCCAGCCGATTAGCATCACCATTGCAAAGCTTGGGTACATGCTCTATGGTCACTTTTTTGAATTCTCTCAGCAATCGACAACATTCTTCATGATAAACCCGCAGAATATCATCTTTACATTCATATATGCCGATCAGTTGATTGACCACTAACATAGAATCTCCAAATATTTCTACTGCATCAGCTCTGATTTCTTGCAACAGCCGAATTCCTTTAAGCAAAGCCTGGTACTCAGCCTGATTGTTAGTAGCAGTAGCTTCTATTGGAAAAGACAACTCAAATATTGCCCCCCGAGGTGACACCAAGACAATGCCAATGCCAGATCCAACTCCACATGGCGAACCATCAAAGAATAATGTCCATGGAACTAGATCGACAACTCCCAATTCTGGCATACAATGTTGAACAACAAAATCGGCCATGATTTGCCCTTAGCCGCTTTAGCCGATTCATATCTCAAATCAAATTCTGATAATGCCAGAATCCATTTTCCAATTCTCCCACTCAAAATCGGCAACGAGAGCATGTATTTAATAACATCATCTTTGCTTACCACAACACACTCAGCCGATAACAGATAATGTCTAAGCTTGGTACATGAAAAGTATAAACAGAGACATAATCTTTCAACAAGAGAATACCTGGTTTTAGCGTCCAAGAGTCTTCTACTGACGAAATATATCACGCGTTCTTTTCCCACGAACTCTTGAATAAGGGCCGATCCGATAGCACGCTCATCAGCCGATAAATATAACTTAAACGGCTTGTGCTTTTGCGGTGGAACCAACACGGGAGGCGATGTTAGATACTGCTTGATTTCATCCAACACCTTTTGCTGTGCTTCTCCCCATACAAATTTTTGATCGGCCTTCAACTTCAATAGAGGATTGAATGGCTGTATTTTACAGGAAAGATTAGCAATAAATCTCCAAATAAAATTAATCTTGCCGATCAATGATTGAAGTTTAACTTTTGTTTCTGGAGCCACTACTTTGTTAATGGCTGCAATAGTTTTCTGACTAATTTCAATTCCTCTTTCATGAACCATAAACCCAAGGAATTGACCAGCTGACACACCAAATGCACACTTGCTAGGATTCATCTTCAATCCATGTCTTCTGGTACACTCCAAATCTTTGTGTAAGTCGGCTAAATGTTCTTGATACCGCTTGGATTTCACCACGACATCATCAATGTAAATTTCAACAATTTTGCCAATGATCTCATGGAAAATATAGTTAATGGCTCTCTGGTATGTTGCTCCAGCGTTCTTCAACCCAAAAGTCATGACAATCCATTCGAACAAACCGACATGCCTTAGACATCTGAATGCAGTTTTGTGAATATCTTCCTCAGCCATGAATATCTGATTATATCCAGCATTCCCATCCATGAAACTGATCACTTTATGTCCCGCAGCAGCATCCACCAATATATCGGCAACTGGCATTGGGTAACCATCCATCGGCGTAGCTTTGTTGAGATTCCTGAAGTCAATGCATACACGTAGTTTCCCGTGCTTTTTGTACACAGGAACTACATTAGATATCCACTCAGCATATCTGCATTGCCTGATGAACTTTGCTTCTATTAACTTTGTATCTCGGCCTTTATATCTGGTAAGATTTTAGTATTACACCGCCTTGAACCTTGCTGATGTGGCCGATACCCAGGTTTGATAGGCAACCGGTGTTCAACAATAGACCGATCCAAACCTGACATTTCATAATACTCCCAAGCAAAACAATCTTTGTATTCTTTCAACAGCTTCACTAACTCTTGCTTATACTCGGGATCTAACTTAGCACTAATAAATGTCAGCCTTGGTCTATCTCCATCTCCAATGTCTACTTCTTCCAAAGCGTCGGCCGATGTGAACCTGTGTGCCCAACTTCCCTTCATCTTCTAGGAACTCATCCATTAGGAATGTTTCGGGGAACGGACTGCTTGGATCGGTAGAAGCATGGAAGCTATGTTAATAGACGTGGCCGATGATCCTGATTGCTGCCCTTCATCGGCCTTTGGCTTGACACACCAAACTTCAGATCTGACTCCTCTTCTGGGAGCCTCCTTTCTTTCCTCTTCCAGTGCCTCTGTCTAACACAACCTTTGAACTCGTCTCTTCTGCGATCTAGTCAAACCTCTTGGACACCATCGAGGTCGATTAACGTTATCATGAACATGCTCTTTCTGGATCCCTGCGATGTGGGTACTCATCTGAAACCTGAGCAGTAGCATCCTGCTCAACTCGTTCATCAGCAGCAATCCTTCCTCCTACAGGATCATGCAGCATGGTCCTACCCCCCAGCCGATCATGCACTGAAACCCTGCCCCCTAGCCGATCATGTACAGGCATGCGTCTGTCATCACCCCTCTCTCTAATGATCGGCCCTCGAGGCCTCTGGTCGAAATGTGGCTTCTTATGTGATCTGTCTTCACAATAAAAACCGTTGCACTCTGGACAGTTATCCACTGTCGGCAGAGTCAAGCCTTCCACCCAACAGTACACAAAGAAAGGACATCTCCAGTGCCCTTCATGGCGTCGTGCAGACTCTTCTCTGTACTGTCTCCTTTCTTGATCATGTTGGAAATTATTTAGCAACATCTGAGACGTGACCTTCTTCTTTGGCGCCGCTAATTCTTCTTTCTGTTGCGGCTCATTGCCTTTGGCTTCATCGGCCGTTATTTGTGCTTTGGGATCAACAGCCCCAGAATCCTAGGCCAATTGCGATGTGAGCATCTTCGTTTGTAATGCATTCCCTTTCTTTCCAACATCTACCATGTTTGCTGGAAACAGATGCACATTAATCTTCATCGGCTTTTTGGGTGTCTCAAACTTGAGCCTACCCTGTTCTATAGCCGATTGTATCTGCTGACGAAACACTTTGCAGTCATTGGTGTCATGAGATGTTGCATTGTGCCACTTGCAGTATTTGATGTACTTCAACTCTTGATCTGTCGGGATCTTGTGATATGGCTTTAGCTTAATCTGCCCCTCTGACAGTGTTGACGCTCCTTAGCGCCCCCGATTTATATACCGCAAGTGCACGGTTTCGTGTAGCTTTTCCCTTAGAGTATTCTCCCAAGGTTTATCAGTCCACGGAACCAAAGAGACAAGAAACAATCTACTAGCATAGAGATTCCTTTGTGTGAGATGGTGAAAACGAATCTAATCTACTAAAAACATGACAAACACTGAAGGTAGCAAGAGAAAGTTAGAGATAACCAATCTAGATCACCTAGATCATGCATATGTTGTAGTTCCAGCTAGATGAAGTGAAGTAAGGTAGATGTGAATCTCAATGAAAAGCATCTTTAAACTCAAAATCTCCAATCCGATCCCTCGATACCCCACCTACTTAGTGGCAACGGCCTGTCACGACGCCACCCCTTTCAACAAAGATACCCTGAAGCAACTCGAACCCCCTTTGGTAGTTCCGCCATGAACCTCTAGCCACCATGACTACAAGATCATTCTAAGTGATCTATCTCGATAATAGATCTAGGATGAAGCGAACCCAAAGAAAAGAATGAAATCGAAAGAGAGAACATGGTCGCTAAACATTCGGAATTACAAATAACTTCACCATGAATGATAGTACATCACAAGATCACAACCGGGGCCATACCTTGATCTTGATGATCCTAGCTCCAGAACTCCGATGTGGTCTTCCTTGCAAGGTTCCCACGTCGGCTAGGGCAAATCCTAGACAACTAGCACGACCCTCGGCTCTCCGAAAGGTGTCCCTCTATCTTCTCTGCTCCTTGGCGTCATCTCCCCAATTGATCTTTGCGTGAACCTTGGGGAGGGGTCTTTAAATAGCCTCAGGGAACCATCAGTCAAAGGGGAGGTCGAACTGACCTAAAAAAGGTCTGGGCCGGCTGGCCCAATGAGCCTAGGCCGGCCGGTCTGGCACTTTCCTTCGCCGGCTCGAGTTCATCTTTCTCCTCAAGTCTCCTGGAATCTTCTAGAGTTTATGTCTTTCACGATTGCACCCCTTTAGATGTCGTTATCTTCGAGATTTCTTCGAGGAGAAGGATAGGATGGAAAATCCTTCCTTAAATATCTCTTTGCTTTGCTTAGCCCCGAAGTATCTCGATCTTATCTTGTGGGCTTTGTCTTTTGGGCTCAATTGGAGGGTGGATGTGCAAGAATGGGCCTCTAATCATCATGGCCTTCGATCCTTTGTTCGGGCTTTGGCCTTGTCTTTCTTCGTGTCATCGCGTGATCGTGGGCCTCGCCATTTCATGCTCCAAAATTGGTCAAAAACCTGCAAAAACGAAGTACCTCCAAAATATATGTGCAAACGCGAAAATGACCAATAATTGGGCCGAGGTTAGGATGGTTAGTGATTTTGATATTAAATTCATGCCATTATCAAAGTTAAACAGGGGATAAAATGGATACTTAAGGAGCGCCAACATTCCCCCCATGCTTAAACCTTGCTCGTCCTCGAGTAAGTCTTTGATAAAAATCAGCACTGCCTTTCAGTGTCCAATCCCTGCACTTGATCATACACGAGAAAACACATTGCTCCCAAAAAATATTTTGCAGTTAATAGTTCAAGTTGTAACCAGCTTTTTCAATGTGGAAGGTAGATACAAGTTAAATGCTTCCCCACAATTATTAAGCACATGCTCTCAAAATTAAACAAGTCTCAGAATTAAGAAAGTAAGTTCCATAAGTAATGCTAAACCAAGATCAATAATTCAAACCTCATTGCAATTTGCTCATGGAAACTCTCAGCTCATCTTGTCTCTCAATCTTGCTAGAACTCTCTCCTTTCTTTCTCTCATATGTATGTGTGAGGCTTTATCTGGAGCTCTGGAAAGGTTAGTCCTAACAAAAGATATTATAATCAAGATATTATCAAAACAAGAATTACTTCTTATGAATTTACCGAGACTCGTCAAAAAGACCATTGGAAAATAATTTCTTTGTGGAGAGGGAGAGAATGGAACACACTCTTTGGATGGTGTACATGTGCAAATGGCAACGGTTGATCCCAAGGCACAACTGAAGTCCTTGTTATCGGATTGCACATGGTTGGAATAATTGAGTATAGAATAATCTTCAAAGTACCTGGAGTTTAATGAAGCAAACGGGACCGAGGAGCTTTTCATCATCTTTCATTTTTTTTCTTTTATCTCTTCCTCTTTTTTTTTCTTTCTTTCTTTTTGCTCCTCAGAACCATTGGCAACACAATGCACTTACTCCACCTCCCCCCCATGCTTGAACGTTTGCTTGTCCTCAAGCAATGAAGTGATGATGACTTGATGGAGTGAATGCACAAAACTTCTATCAATTCTCTGGACATAACTTTGGAATTCAAGGGAGCATCTCCTCGTGAAAGATTGAAGCCAACAGAGGAGGAAAAGGGGCAGGCCGGCCGGCCTAGGGGTGTTGAGCTGGCCGGCCTACTGCCTGTAGGCCTCCACTTCTTCGGATTTTTCTTCTGCGAACTCTTTGATGCTTCCCAAGCTTATGTTTTATTGAATTTTGCTCTTGATTCCATTGTTTTGCCGTCGAAATAAATATATACTCAATATATAGGTTGTGGTCAAGGAGGTGTTTAACAAAAAGATGTTTTTGGTTAGGGGTGGATATCCAGCGAGGTTTGCGATGTTCCCAGTATAGAAACTCACAATGCATGGATAGAATGGCTAGCAAAAGAGAGGTACGCAAAAATACGGAATGGTCAGCTTCTTAGTCTCGTACCAAAGAAGATAAATCCTGAATTAATTCACCTGAAAATAATTATTCTTACTCTATGGTTTGTTATGATATATCATTTAGGATTATAGAAGGGTAGAGCAATTGCAAAAGGTATTATTGACAAGGTTAGCTCAAAATTAAATCCAAAATAAATTTTCCTTGACAAGCTTAAGTAAGAGAGCAAGAATAAAAGATATGGGTCTTAATTTATCATAACCTCCACAATTGAATTAGCCGGCATTTAATTAATTTTCAGATCATGTTAGAGAGAGCATTAGTTTAATCATGCATAAACCAAGCACAAGAAAGTAGACAAAGCGGCAACGATCATCATATTTTATCATGGCACAAACTTTCTATCATCATTACTAACCATAACATTAAAGCGTAGGTGATGCATTTATTTATCATGGTGATGAAAACAAAAGAAAGCAAATTGCACACATGCTGAAATAAATAAAACAGAAAATTGCTACGCAGACACAAGCTTGCACACATGCTGAAAATAAATGAAAAGAAATAGAAAAATCCAAACCACATGTGCGAGCATTTTATTCATGGTTATGCCATCGATCAATCTCCTTGATTGGCTCTTGCGTTGTATCCTTGGTCATAATACTGCTGAAATGCTCCTCCATTAAATTGTTCTGGTGGCGCCAGGCCTAGAAGTCCCATTTGATATGCAATTCCCGCAGTTCCATCTTCTAGTTGGGTTGTATGCCTCCGGATGGCATCTATATCTTCCATGTTTCTTCTCGCATAGGCACCCATGATTCTCATTCCTTGTTCCGGTTGAGGGAGGTCAAAATATTGTGCTCCAAATGACAGGGTCGGGCATCTCTCCTTGGTATGACGAGGGTGGGTAGCCGTAGTTGCTAAATGGTGGGGGTGCTGCCGCAGTGTGCCCCCATGCTTGTTCTTGGCTTCCTTCCTATTGACTCGTCCATCCTTGCGGGTAGGGCACTTGATGCACCTTGAAATTCATTCTTCCAATAAGCGGAACTTGGCGATGGAAGGTTTACTTCCAAGTCTTCTTGTTGTGCCGATGCCGATGTCCCTTCAATTAACCTTCCTCTTTTTGATTTCTTCACCTTTTTTCTAATATTTTCAACTCGCCAATCAGTCCTCCCTCTTGCAAATAATTTCAGCCTTTGATCGGGGAGGGAAATATCCATCTCAGAAATAGTAAATCCCTTCTTTTCATCCCCTCCGATATAGCCTTGCCTCAAATGATCAATCCCAATATCTCTTCCCGGGACATAAAATTTTTGGATCACTCGTAACCTCGGATTCATGGCTCGGGCTATCATTGTGAGATAACATTCCCGAACCAACTTCTCCCGTGCCGGATGATGCTTCACAAAGCCACCTTTCAACCATGATGTTGGTGGGATCAATTACTTGCTTCTTCACCAATGCAGCATACATCCAATTTAATTCTTGGTCGGTGACCTTCGATTCTCTCATCCTCCCGAGAATTCTCTTGCTCAACCAAGAGTGGAATATTTGGAGGGTCATATTACTTATATTCTTCCTTTGGCGGTTGACATCTTTTGCTATTTTTGTCCAAAATTCATCAAGCTCTCCATCTTCAACTTGC
Source organism: Panicum virgatum (assembly GCF_016808335.1). Taxonomy (NCBI): domain Eukaryota; kingdom Viridiplantae; phylum Streptophyta; class Magnoliopsida; order Poales; family Poaceae; genus Panicum; species Panicum virgatum. The sequence goes on along the minus strand of NC_053145.1, from coordinate 9,923,800 downwards.
ACCATTTCATATGCATTATTTTTGAATCTGAGCAAGCTTCCTATTTCTCCATAGGTGATTACTTTCTCTTCATTCTTGAGCCTAAATTTCAGACATGGAACTTCTTCATCATCCATCACTTCCGTTGATTTTTCTAATGTCATGAACATCTCAAGAACCACTTCTTCTTGCATATCAACTGTGACACCGTCGGAAAATAACTTCCAACCGATGTTCTCCAATAGCTCATAGATGTCATGATGAAATCCCAGCTTAACCAATGCTTCATCATCAAAATCATAATTTGCTCGTAGTCTTCCCTTCATGAACTTGAGCCTTTCTTCTTCTTCTTTCGACAAGATAATAAACCCGTATTCTGAATTCTTGGGCTTGTATGGTGGTGGTGCGGATGACCTTGTCGAACGCCGTGGAGGAGGTGGCATCCCTTCGGTGAATCTCATGGAGGAGCTTCTCGGGTCTCTCATCCCACCAAAGAGCAACATGTCGCTCCTCGGTGCGGGGTTGTCTTCCTCCATGCTCCGCGGAGACTCGGAGACCGAGTGCCTCCGTGAAGAACTTGCCGATGCGTCGGATGTTGATGAACGCGTCCTTCTCCTCCCGGCGATGAACTTCATGAGGCCACTCATGGTGACTCCTTGCTGCACACACTCAAAAACAAACACACCGGGGGTTTCTTGCCGGCGGGAGAACAATATATCGAAGAGTGGAACAAACTAGGAATCGTGGTGAATTTTTTGAGATTTTTGGAGTAGATTTTGGTGGACGAATTTTTTCAGGGCTCTAACTGATGTTTCTGGGCGAAGAACTTGAAGAACATAAGCAAGGAAATGAGTGAGGAGTATACCTGCCAAAGGGGAGCACCAGAGGGATTAAATAGGGGCCAGGCCGGCTGGCCTAGGGCCTTGGGGCTGGCCGGCCTAGGGCATTTCTGGCCCTCCTTCACTTCATTTTTCTCTGGTGGCTTCCTGGTACAATTATTCGCTTCTATCCAGTACATCTTGCGTGCTTTGCACCGTCCAAATCCCGTGAACCACTCCTTCTTTGCCTTTGATGTCCACTTGCAACATTATTTCTCCACTTTGTGTCATTCACCTTGTTCCATGCTTAATCATTCATCACATGGTGCCATCTTTGCTGAAAATCACATGTCCTTCACATGCATGGCTGCTCCCTCCTTTGAATTATTTACATGTGGTGGTAGGTAGAGAGCACAACTCTTTCCCGTGAACTCACTTTGATCAATGGATGTTAATCAAGCACATAAACTGTAACACCCTAATTTAAATTTTAGCATTTTATAATAAATTTAATTAGCTTTATTTAATTTTTCTAAGGTTTATTGTGATTAGTCTTGCATTTAATCTAATTTTTGTTTCACAAGGAATTAAAATTTTTCTAGGATAAATATGTTTGTGCATTCATGCTGGTGCATATTTTTAATTATTTGAGTGTGGTTTGAATTCAAATTTGTATTTGAATTCGAACTTTGTTTGGTTTGAAATAGGAATAGAATAGAAAAAGGAAGAGGAAAACCCTTAGCCAAAACCCCACTCAGGAAACCCAGCCTAGCCGCGGCCCGAATCCCAGCCCGCGCCGAGCGGCCCACTCCACCGCGCCCCGCTTCACCCCAGCCCAGCTCGCCCCCTCCCCGCACGGGCCTGCTCCCCCAGCGCACGCCCACGCTTCACTGCGCTCGCGCGCCACCGGCCCAACCCGCTCCCCGGTCAGCCCGAGTCGCGGTGCGCTCGCCTCAGCGCGCTCGCGCGCCCCCTTCCGCTAACCTGTGGGCCCCGCTTGCCAGATTCACCCCTCCCGCAGCACAACAACCCCGCCGAGATCCCCAGCCACGATCCCGGCGAGACTACCATCCCGAGCGCACACGCCAAGGCGCTCCGCCGCCCTACAAATAGGAACCGTGCTTCCCCTTCACCTCCTATCCACCCCCGCGCGCCGCCCCTAACCCTAGCGCCACCGCCCTCGCCTTGCTCCGCCGCGTAGGGGCTCTGCACCGCCGTGGAGTCGCTGCTCCGCCACGCCCCGAACTCCGCAGAGCTACGCAGCAGCCACTTCCCGTGCCCAGGATCGACACCGGTCGCCTTCCCGACCCTCTGCCCCACACCTCGCACGGGAATTCCACCCCGACCCGCCGACGGTGAGCACCTCCACCGTCGAAATCTCTCGCCGCCATTGGTACTCCGGCCACCCTGAACCCCGTAACTCCTTCGTAGCATCACCACGCGCCGAACCGAGCGGACCAGGAGCCCGGAGATCTCCCACATCGACCTGCCCGCGACCACCACGTCGAGTTCCGCCGCCGGTCCGCGCCGTCGCTGCCTCTGCGCCGGTCCCCCCCTTCGATCCGAGCCCTCGGTGAGCTACGCCCCAGCCCTATCTTGCTTTCTGCGCTAGATTTCGTAGCCCAGGTGCACCGTAAGGGCCAGAACACGGCAGCGCCGGCGAGCCCTACGCCGCCGAGCCGCCATCTTCGGCGAGCATACCGCTCGGAGCCCCAAACCACCTCCACAACACCACCAGTGCGTTACGCGTGTCGCGTAGATGCCTCCCAACCCAGGTCTTGCCCTTTTTGACCCCGGGAAGGCCAAGTTCGGCCATCGCCGGTGATCCCCCGCCGCGGGAGCACCCCGCCGGCGCGTCCCGCCGCCGCCCGCGCGCCCAAAGCCCCAGGGCCGTCCGATTTGTTTCGTACGTACACGATTAGACCTGACTCCCAACGAATCTAAGCCTTCTGATCAAGATCCAACGGCCCAGAACCCTAGATACCGGTTTGGGCTGGTGTTTTTGTTAAAGAGACCCTGAGGTTTTCTTTATTCAACCCGCAGTCCTAGTGTTTTGAAAAATAATTCTAACCAGGCCCAGTTTTTAACGCTTTAGCCCCCGAGTTTTGTAAATTTCGAACCCGCCATCCAGGCTTAGTCTTTTTGCGAGTTAGACCCCAGAGTTTGAGTTTAATTATGTTTTAGTCCTCGGTTTTGCCCAGAAACCCCCTGGAACTTCAGTTTTCTTACAAATAAGTCCCTGGAACTTGTTTTTGGCCTAGATTTTGCGTTTTAGCTCCGTTTTAGGCGTTGTTTATGTCCACGCGATCGTTGTAACACATAGAATAGCTTTAGACTAGTTTAGTGTGCTCTTTTTATGTATTGATGTACTGTTTCTTAGCTTTTGTCAGTGTTTGCTTGTATGCTTATTGTTGTGCATCGTTTTTGGCTATGTGTTCGTGAGTAGACGTCGATCCATCTGAGGAGCCCCAGTACCAGTACCCGGAGCAGCCGTCTTCCGACCAGTTTGAGCAGCAGCAGGAGCAGTACGAGGAAGGCTAGTATAACATGAACAACCTATCACTTTTAAATACACTTTCATACTGTATGCCTATAAGGACTTTCCTAGCCACTTTATATCCTTTATATATGTATCCTTTGGGTTGCATTTTGGTTAGTTGTGCTAGGTGCCGCACTATAACACACTTGGTCCTTTTTAATTAATATGATTAATGGTTTATGCAACTTAATTCTGAGAGTGGTCCTCTGTGTTGGCTTGAGTGGCTCACGTCTCGTTAAAATTGGTTTTGTTAGAAACATGGTTTAGGGGGGCCAGCACGGTGCTTAGTGCTTGGCTGGCCACTCTCCATAAGGACTGGTTCATAGAGTGACAACCTGGGACAACAGCGCTACCACAAGACTGGAATGGGACGGTCTTGGCTTACTAATTAGGTCTTTTTGGTTTGGAGTAACTTAACTGCGGGGCAAAGGGTGGTAAGCTTCAATGGTCCCTGCTCCTTCGGCTGGTCTGTGCTTGGTTTACGCACCTATGCTTGTACCCCCGTAAGGTGGGCCCCATCGTCGCTGATCCAACTCTTCGCGGTTACGCCTTACCAACGAGATTCTTTGTAACGGCCTCGTAGTGAGTTTGCTAGTGTTGTCAGTCGAAACCCACCGGCGAGCAGCGACGGGCAACACGAAGAGCTGGGAGGTTGCTGGGGCGCTGGCAGGCACTGCTCCCTCGTCGACGGCCTGCAATTCCGTCACGCGCGCGGAGAATGTGTGAAAGCCGGGCGTGCCACCTGACCTATACCCGATCAGGAGGGTGTAGACGTGCTCCGAACAGTTTCCTGCGCACAAAGACATGTGTAAATGTAAGTCCGAGCCGTGGTCGGCTCCCCGGGACGACTCTTGCATCGGTTTTAAAGAGCCGATCGAGTCCCGGTGTCAGATGGGATCTGATTATATCCAGATATGATAAATAAAGCAAATAACTATGAAACTGCTTCAATTAAATCTGATTAATCTAATCCACAATCGTAAAAGCTTCACTGCTAGATCGGAACATCATACGCGTGACTAGGCCTAATGAACGTAACAGACCACTGAACCGTAACCCAAAACAGAGGCCTAAGAACTAGCAAGAGCCGATTCCCGGAACAATCCCTATTAAGGCTAAGATAAAGCATCTACTACATCACCGAATCATCCAATCCGTTTGCAAGGCCTAACCTAGCAGATATTATGCAAACTCTTAAGAAAAGAGCAAACCATAACAGATCAGATCTACTAAACATAAAAGAAGCAGGGTGTTGCCTCTGTGCAACTAATTTATGCGACAAGAACTAGCATAAGATTGAAACGTGACTGCACAGAGACAACATGATATTCGTAGATGATAAGCAACGAGGCACAATAGATCTACTGAAAGCCATGCTACGAACATCAGGATAAATAATACTACTCGCCATAAAAAACGCTTCAGTACGAGTAATACCAAGGTAAAAGCAAGAACAATGCTGCCCTGATCGCGAGAAGCGATCAGGGCAACATGGCACTTACTTGGATGAAACCCTAGGATTAGGGATGGCGATGCGCCGAGAGTTGTTGTTTGCGAAATGTGATGACGCTCTTCTTCATGAATAACAAAGGATACATATTTATAGTCCGGAGACTTGGGAAACAATCTAAACTAATCTTGTCCCGATTAGACTCTATCTCTAATCTTAAACTAAATCTAAAGATACACGGCCCATGTAGCCCAGATGCTCACGCAGGAGCCGATTTACAAGTCTTCTTGATCTTCTGCTTTAAGCCCATCTTGCTTTCGGCCCATAAATTAATCCTGTTAATTTATGGCGATAACACATGCCCCCCTGGTTTTGGCAATGATAGTTCCAAAACCGATCCGTCGCTTCATCTTCCCATTAATGCTCATTAAACTCACTGCAACCACCAAGGAAGACGCAACGTCTCTGCAACTGGCTCCTCGTAGAACGTGAAAACTGCCGATCCATCTTCCATCTTTTCGCTATTTAACCTCGTCCCGAATCGGCTCTTCTTCACAGCAAAACTCCTTCTTCCTCCCAAAGCCAGTAGCGCAGAAAACCCAATCCTTCACCAGCCATGGCCATCTCTTCTTCCTCCGGCTCCAACTCTTTTGGAGATTCCTCTTCTTCCTCCTCCTCTCCTCCTTCTTCTTCCTCCCTCTCGGCCTCCTCCATCGACTCTATCCCAGAGAGCCGAGAGCCGACCCCCGAGTGGGACCCAACAGCAGCCTATGAGGCGCTGGCTCCTCTGCACTGGGATGCAGAGGAGTTTGACTTCGGGGTCACCTCCGAGGAGGACGATCCTACGACCGAGGGAGAGGAGGACCTCCAGTTCCTGTTCCAAGAGGAACTGGAGAGCAGCGAAGGCGACGCCTTCTCTTGGGAAGGAGCCGACTCCTCCGAAGAGATCGGCTCCCCTTCCAGCGACGACACAGTAGCAGGAGGGAACCCCCACCAATTCCTCCAAGCCCCCACGGAGGGAAGCGAAGAAGAAAGCAGCGGCAACGATAGGCGAAGCAGCAGCAGCACCGAAGACGATGGCGGCAGCAGCAGCGACGACGGTGATGATGACGACGACGATGGCCGGAGCCCTGAGGCATTCAGACACCTACGACTGGTAGATGTAGGTAGCATCGTAAGGGTAGGATCACAAAGCCGAAGGATTGATTCTTTTGTAAAATCGGCTTTCCTTGTAATGAACTTTCCTTTAATGAAATCGAGTTGCTCTTTAATTTTGTGTGTGCAATTACCTTCCAAAAAGCCGATGGCAACGCATCAGGCTTCCATAAATATCCAAGAGCCGATGAAATTCAAACTAGGAGCAACCCGCACAAGAGTAGAATATCGCTTCCAGCTTGAACCAAACTCAACGAACTCTCAAATTCGAGTGTAATTCGAAAACCAAACTCTACAAATCCGAGCAATAACTCTCCAAGCAGCCGGAATTCGAATCAGAGCCTACAACAATCAAACCCGAAGTCAACAGATCTAAACCATGGCAGATTCTGCAACTCAGACGACAAACTCCGCAACCGATGATACAGCAATCTGCGGCCTGAAGGTAATATTCGGCCTAATCCTTTAGTTTTCTTCAGCTTACCAAGCTTCTGAAACTAAAACTCTGAACATGACACCATACGCATACTTTTGAATTTCTGAACTTCAGGTGTCAGACATCCTTCTGCCGCATCCCTCCGATCCAAAATCTTTCTGTCTTGGCCCACAAACCCATGAAAACCCATAGATTTGATCTCTTGTGAAGCAAATAGGATCCCTTTTGTGAGTCAAAACATTGATTTGAACCTCTGGGCTGACTGCTTAAGAGCCTGGCCTAATCCACCTGAAAGCTGGATCACATGGTACAACAGTGTAGCAAAAGCTCACATGCCCTTATGGCAAGATTTGAACATAGCCGATGCACTTAGCTTATCACTGTCACCCCTTGACAAAGATGAAAATCTTCTGAAAACCATCGGCTATTTCTGGTCTGATGCTTGGAATTGTTTCCTCTTTGGTCATGGACCCATGACCCCTACCCTGCTGGATGTCACCATGATCACTGGCCTAGATATTAGTTCTCCTAATCTTGCTGCTCACAAAATGGCAGAAGTCCCCTTCAAACTTTCTTCCAAAGTCAACTGCACAAACTGGGGTACTTACATGAGTCAGCACATGAAAACAAAAGGTCTAGTGACTGAGAAGGAACACACAGCCTTTTTAAATCTTTGGCTAGAGCACTTCATCTTCTGTGGTCCTTCCTTAGCTCCAACTAAGAACTATCTTCCCTTGGCCTACCACCTGGCCCATGGTAATCACACCGGCCTAGGCAAACTCTTTCTTGGAGAAATTTACAGATATCTCCATTTGACGACATCTAACCTGCTCAACCACAAGAAACTGAGAACTGGAGGCCCTTGGTGGTTCATTCAGTTGTGGGCACAACTGTACTTCCAGCATCATATTCCCAACATCCAAGGCCTGACCAAGAACTCCTTCCCTGATGAGAGTGGCAAACCAATCAGGTGTACTAGTTACGGCCAAGCTTTGTTCAGTCTCCCTGACAGTAAACTGAATTCAACAGATGCAGCAAACTGGTTTAGAGTCTTCTACAAAGGACTAGATAATCCTCTCTATTTCCCATTTACTGACTCTGAATCCTTTGAGAACCCAACTGCCTTCAGATTAGATAACTTTGCCGATGACGACAGCACTCGGCATCTATATTCTTTGATGATCCGACCCGGCTTCCTTCCTGTTGGCATCAGCACTTCTAATAGAATTATCAAGCCAGGTTATGAATCCTACCAACCAGTCATAGTAGCTCGGCAATTTGGCCTAGGACAGGTCCCTCCCCACTTCCATATTCACCACTTGGTGGAGAGCAGAGCCGATCTGCCTGATGGTCTTACCAGCTCAAGATGCTACAGCATGTTTGATAACCTCCACTTTCCAATACCAGCCGATCTGTCCTTCATCTCTTCATCAATCGGCTTTGATACTTGGTGGGACATGTGGAAAACTCATGTCTTCAGAAAAGCTCTAGGTCTTCGACTGCAGCAAATCGATCCTGAATATGTAATCCCCGAGGAAGAGGTACTGAATTTACGTATTCATCCTTCTAAGTCCTCCATCCTTTGCATGACTAATCTTGCTCATTCTGTTAGCAGCAACAAGATGGTCCAGAACCTATGACCAGCACTGGGGAGCCATTTCACTTCCTTCCAATTGCTCCTGATATACTCTTCTGCAAAGGATCACCACCAATGAAGAAAGTGATAATGACTGTTCAGCCAGACTTACTTCAGTCGGCTACCAAGCGAAGAAACACTTCTGCAAGTGTTGCCCCCCGAGTCTTGACCAAGAAAAGGAAAATGATCACGAGGCGTGTCATCAAGAAACCAGTACCATCTTCTCCAAGTCCATCAGAGTCCAACACCAACCAAGTAACTCATCATTCAAGAACTTTTCTTTATTTCATACATATGTACCCTGGTTGACTATAATTCTATTTTCAGGATGCAGTTGAAGACATCCCCAATGCGGAAAGCCGAGTACAACATGGGATGACTGCTACTCCCGATGCACTGACGGAGACAAACGAAGAACAAGCCGATGCAGTAGATGTTCTTGACATCAACACCAGCTCTAACAGGATAGTTGCTCTTGAACCGTCCAACACCTCTTCTTCAGAACAGGTAATACTCCAAAACCAATTCTGAACCAGCCGATAGCATCATACATGCATCTTATTCTAACTCCAGATATATCCATAGGACTTTGACATTTCAGGCTTACTTTCCTTTGACCCTGTATCACTGGGTCTGACTGTCCCTGGAGCAGAAACATCATCTCTACAGCAATCGGCTAACTTGGCACTTCAGCTTCAACTCATCAAGGATCTTCTATCTGCTCCAATCACTGCTCTGGTTGATGATTCCAACAAGATAAAGAACATTTTCGAGCAAATAGAATCACAACTCCCGGAGCCATTGCAAATCAAACTCTGGCCAGCCAGCAACCTTCCATTCTTTCGGATAGAAGTGAATAAAGCAAGACAAAGGATGGAAGCACGTCGCTCTCAAGCTTCTCTGAAAACTGACATTACCCAAAAGTGCAAGGCCCTTAACCAGAAGAAGGCAACTCTAGATATCAAAGCTGATGTGTCTGACAACATGAGTCGACTCGACCTCCTAAAGAAAGAACTGGCAGAACTCGAAGAAAAGGTCCGCACCACCAAGGAACTCATCCAGGCCGAGGAAACCTCCATTGCAAACTCCAGACAAGAAACCCAGGAAATAGCTGAGCAGATACAAGCAGAGTTTGCAGAGATCAGCACCTTGAGTCGGCAGATAGTTACAGGCAATGACAAGGATGATGAAGCGATTGTAGCACAAGCAGACGCCGTCCGTACTGAAGCCATCCATGCCATAGAAGAATTCCTAAACCAGTAGATAGGCTCAAGAAACAATTAGTACTGCCTGCTAACCTGAAACTTGGTAACTGTTTTTTTTAAAACATCTTAAGTTGATGGTTACACATCGGCTGTTCGCTTCTCATATATATTTCACTATATATTTTTTTTACCGGCCAACTCAACGTGTTGGCCTATCTCCTTTTTTTTTCCTTTTTTTTACCGGCCAACTCAACGTGTTGGCCTGTCTCTCTCCCCCTTTTTTTTACCGGCCAACTCAACGTGTTGGCCTATCTCTCTCTTTTTTTTACCGGCCAACTCAACGTGTTGGCCTATTACACTGCAGATAGATGGATCTCATCGGCTCTTGTTAGTCGCCTTTCCACATGCTCGGGAAATACTTCTTGAGATGTTGACCATTGACAGCAACAGGAAACTTGACGCCGTCCAATTCCTCGAGCATGTACGCATTTCCAGGCAAAACCTGATCAACCTTGTATGGCCCATGCCAAGTTGGAGACCATTTACCAAACTTTTTATCTTTAGTTCCCAACGGCAATACTGCCTCCCAAACCAAGTCTCCTACCTGGAAATCCTTAGGCTTGACCTTCTTGTTGTATGCACGAGCAACTTTAGCCTTATTTTCTTTGATCTTTTCCAGCGACCAAAGCCTTAGCTCTATCAGGTCCTCCACATTATCGTTCATCAAGGCTGCATACTGTTCAGCAGATAGATCATTCTGAAACTCAACATGCCTTGATCCGGCCGTGATCTCCCATGGTAGCACAGCATCCTGGCCGTAGAGTAGATGGTACGGCGACGTCTTGGTGGACCCATGACACGAAATACGATATGCCCACAAAGCTTCTGATAACACCTCATGCCAGCGCCTAGGATATTCATCGATCTTTCTCTTTATGAGCTTGATGAGGCTCTGGTTGGATGCTTCAGCCTGTCCATTAGCTTGGGCATAATATGGAGATGATCTGATCAGCTTAATGCCCATGTCATATCTGCGAGCGAGACCTCGCTGGAGTCATCTGCAGGGACCACTTCTACTTCATCGCCATCCCATTAGATGAGGTACTGATACATTGTGGAAGGGATACAATAGTTGGCATGAATCCAGTCCCTCCCAAGCAGCACTATGTATGTACTCTTGCTGTTAACGATGAAGAATGATGTTGGTATAGTCTTGCGGCCCACTGTCAGTTCCACATTAAGAACCCCTATCGCCTCTGATGGCTGTCCATTAAAGTCATTAAGCATCACATTGGTCTTGATCAGATCGGCAGAAGAACGACCCAGTCGGCGCAGCACAGAGTATGGCATCAGGTTGACCGCAGCAACAGTGTCGACCAACATCCTGTTCACAGGTTTGCCATTGATGAAGCCCTTGAGATATAACCCCTTCAGGTGCTTCTAGCTCTTCTCCTTGGGCTTCTCGAAAATGATTGGCCGTGGGCCGAGATCCAGCTGCGCGATGGCCAATTCCTCCTGTTGGGGTGCCCGAAACTCCGATGGGAGTACGAACACCATGTTCACATCAGCCGATGGCTTCTCATCGGCTTTTGTCTGCTTGGGGCACCACTCTTTTCTCGGAGGGCGCCTTTCCTCCCTTCGCGGTCGTCTGACTTGCTCCGCGAGATCCAGACGCGCTTTCCTCAGCACGTCAAGGTACTTTGCTTCTGCCTCTTCCAGATTGCGCAAGCGCTGCACCCTGCGCCTCTGCGAGCGATTGAGCCCGTCAGGACACCACCGTGGGCGATGGTACCTGTCTTCTTCTTCTGGCTCGGAATCACCCCAGGTTGGGCGCCTCACACGGTCATCCTGACGCGTTCTGGGCCGTAAGGGCCGGAACACCGATGCCTCGTCCTGCTGGCGTCTTCGAGGCCTGCACTCCAAGCAATCATCTATAGTAGGCAATTGGCTCATGCCGGAATTCCAGCAATACCTGAAGAACAGGCAGTGCCAGTGGTCGCGTATAGCCTGGCGTCTCCCCAGTGTCCTCCCTGTGCGGTGCTCGTACTCGTCCTCCTCCGATTCGTATCGGCGGCGCAACTTGTACTGGTACTGGTACTTTTCCAGAAGCCGATTAGAAGCTGGGAGCTGATTGCGGATGTGACGCACCTGCTCTTCGGTTACATGTTGCTGCTCCAGCTCGCGTTCATCCTGCGGCTGTTTGCCAGAAGCGGCCTCTCTCCTCTGCTTATCATGGCGGCGCATGGGTCCCACCATGTTGATCTGGAACGCCAAATCCTGGCCCTTGGATCCGAAATCTGACAGCTCCACCATGTTAGCTTGTGGGAAGGGCTTTGTGTCAACCTCCATCGTGTGTTGAGCCAGGATTAATCGTCCTTGCTCGATAGCCGATTGGATCTGACGACGCAGCTCCTTGCATTCACCCGTGGCATGAGTGAACGAGTGGTGCCACTTGCAGTACAGCCTCCCCTACAGCTCTTGTGCCGTCGGTAGCTTGTGATTTTCTGGGAGCTTCAGTTGTTTTTGTTTGAGGAGCAGATCGAATATCTGCTCTGCTTTGGTCACGTCGAAGTCGAAGCGCTTCACAAGCCCCTGCTGCTTGATCCACTTGCATGGGACAGGGTTTGCCCCCCGAGTCCACTCTGCCACGGCCACTTCTTGCTCTTCACCAGAGTCATCAGATTCTTCTGCCTGGGCCATGTTTACATGGCGCTTGAACTTGTCCTGGTACAGCTCAGGATGGTAATGCTCGTATGCTGTAAGCTTCTGCACCAGGTGCGCCAGAGATGTGAACTCCAACTGGAAAGCCGCATCCTTGATCGGCTTAGCAAGTCCGAGGACAACCAGATCGACTGCCTCCTTCTCTGTGATGCGCGATGAGTAGCATCGGTTCTTGACTTCCCTGAAGCGCTGTATATACTCTGACACAGTCTCTCCTCGCTTCTGCCTGACCTGGGCGAGGTCAGTAATTCTAGCTTCAGCAGCCTCCGAATGGTACTGGGTATGGAATTGATCTTCAAGCTGCCTCCAAGTTCGAATCGAATCCGGAGCCAGTGATGCATACCATCCAAAAGCTGGGCCTGTAAGAGATTGGCCGAAAAACCGAACCCTCAGCGGATCCGACACTGAGATCATCCCAAGCTGCGTTAAGTATCGGCTCACATGCTCGATGGAGCTGGCTCTCTCTGACCCGTTGAACTTGGTGAACTCGGGAAGCCGATACTTGGGTGGCAGTGGGATCAAGTCATAATCACTTGGATACGGCTTTGAATAGCCGATCGTTTTCCTCTTGGGTAGGATGCCGAACTGGTCTCTCAGTATTGCACTGACCTGCTCCACACTAAGAACTCCTGGGGCCGATGGCTCAGCTCTCGGCCCAGTAGCGTACTTTGCCAGCCATGCTTGTTTCTCCGCGTCTGCTCCAGAAGCTTCCGGGTTTGCCATCTGCACCGAGCGTGTTGGACTGACGCTGTCAGGGATGTATGCGCACGTGTAACCGTGCGGGATCTCCTTGGGTGGCTCGGTGAGGAATTGGCCTTCTCCAGGATCGCCGCCGATCTTGTGGACGACGTAGATCGGCGAATTTTGTGGTCTTGGGGCCGCAAACGAGAACGGCAATACTGGTCTAGAATGCAGTGTAGCTTCCTCTGTGTGACTCCCCAGGGTTGGCCCCGACGGAGAGTACTGGTTCTTGATTATCTCCTGGATGACCCGATGCGCCATGCGCTCAAGCTCGTTCATCAGGCTCTGAGAGTGCCGATGAAGCGTATGGGCCACCATGTAGTTCATCTCCTGACGCAGGGCCCTGGTGCGCTCCTCTGATGGTATAGACAAGTCCACATTGTCGAGAGCGCCTTCAGGCGAGAACCCCTTCCACCTGATGCCATGGTTGCGGGTCCTCTCAAAAGAGCCGATGAGATCGACTTCCAGCAGAGCTTTGATCTCATCATAGTTCTTCTTGTGTTCAAGAGAGAGCTCTTCATACGTGACGGGCTTGGAAATGGGTTCTTGATCTTGAGCTCCAGTCATCTCTACGGTGGGCGTTGCTGCTGACGAGGGTCCCACCGGGCGTGCCAGAATGTGTTGTCAGTCGAAACCCACCGGCGAGCAGCGATGGGCAACACGAAGAGCCGGGAGGTTGCTGGGGCGCTGGCAGGCACTGCTCCCTCGTCGACGGCACGCAATTCCGTCACGCGCCCGGAGAATGTGTGAAAGCTGGGCGTGCCACCTGACCTATACCCGATCAGGAGGGTGTAAACGTGCTCCGAACAGTTTCCTGCGCACAAAGACACATGTAAATGTAAGTCCGAGCCGTGGTCGGCTCCCCGGGACGACTCTTGCATCGGCTTTAAAGAGCCGATCGAGTCCCGGTGTCAGATGGGATCTGATTGTATCCAGATATGATAAATAAAGCAAATAACTATGAAACTGCTTCAATTAAATCTAATTAATCTAATCCACAATGGTAAAAGTTTCACTGCTAGATCGGAACATCCTACGCATGACTAGGCCTAATGAACGTAACAGACCACTGAACCGTAACCCAAAACAGAGGCCTAAGAACTAGCAAGAGCCGATTCCTGGAACAATCCCTATTAAGGCTAAGATAAAGCATCTACTACATCACCGGATCATCCAATCCATTTGCAAGGCCTAACCTAGCAGATATTACGCAAACTCTTAAGAAAAGAGCAAACCATAACAGATCAGATCTACTAAACATAAAAAAAGCAGCGTGTTGCCTCTGTGCAACTAATTCTATGCGACAAGAACTAGCATAAGATTGAAACGTGACTGCACAGAGACAACATGATATTCGTAGATGATAAGCAACGAGGCACAATAGATCTACTGAAAGCCATGCTACGAACATCAGGAGAAATAGTACTACTCGGCATAAAAAATGCTTCAGTACGAGTAATACCAAGGTAAAAGAAAGAACAATGCTGCCCTGATCGCGAGAAGCGATCGGGGCAACATGGCACTTACTTGGATGAAACCCTAGGATTAGGGGTGGCGATGCGCCAAGAGTTGTTGTTTGCGAAACGTGATGACGCTCTTCTTCATGAATAACAAAGGATACATATTTATAGTCCGGAGACTTGGGAAACAATCTAAACTAATCTTGTCCCGATTAGACTCTATCTCTAATCTTAAACTAAATCTAAAGATACATGGCCCATGTGGCCCAGATGCTCACGCAGGAGCCGATTTACAAGTCTTCTTGATCTTCTGCTTTAATCCCATCTTGCTTTCGGCCCATAAATTAATCCTGTTAATTTATGGCGATAACAGCTAGTCATCTCACCTAAGGAAGTGTGATGAACAACTAGCATAGCTCACGACTTTGTGGGTAAAGATGTGCAACCTCTGCAGAGTGTAAAACTGCTATACTAGCCGTGCTCACGGTCATGAGCGGCCCAGATCCTCCTTTTGATTAGTGGGGTTATCTTCCTCTGACGAGGTAGGTTTCCCCGGGTGGCTTGGTTCGGTTTGGTTTTCAGTAGTTTCATGTTTAATTTTGATTAATTACTATGTAACTGGGTTAATGGTAATTCATCAACTCGTAGTAAATAGCTTTAATAAAATTTTGCCAACACTTAAAAGTTAATGCAGTTCAGTCAGCCAACCTTAGAGCCTCATAGTTTGTGTTATACTTGTTGAGTATAAGTTGTGTACTCACTCTTGCCTCTCTCTACTTTTTCCTCTTGGATACGCTACTGCTGCTCAGTTCCTGCCGACGCGAGGGAGTTCGCTCAGCGCTACCAGGACTACGAGGACTTCTAGGCATTTTGTCTCCCAGTCAACGTCCCTGTGGCGCCCTGCTCAGCTTCGGAGAGTTTTTATCGTATTGTACTTCGCTTCCGCTGTATCAGACATTTTGTCATTAATGTAATAAATACATTCGTACTCGCTTTATTATATCTTTTTACGTGATATGTGCTGTGATATATTGTTCATTCTGTTGTATATACGTGTGACTTGATCCTGGCACGTATATGATTGCTCGGTTTATGTCCTTTTATAAACCGGGTGTTACAGAGTGGTATCAGAGCCATATCGACTATAGGACGAAAGCCTAGATAGAACTGGTCGAGTTTTAGGACTTCTTTCTCCAACCCTTGCCTGCTGAAACTATTTTACTATTATACCCCTTGAATTCTATGACTTTTACCCGTCTTGCCTTGATTTCTCTCTCTAAATAATAGTTTTCGTAGATTTTGGCCTGAATCAGTCATCTGACCACCGTAAGTATCAGCTAAGGTGACCCTTTTATAATAATATGATAGCACGTTCTGCGACGCGTTGTGTTAGTCGAGTCGTGTGTTAAACTCGGCTAAGTTGTGAAATTGTATGCTTGTTATTATGCTACATGTTTGATTTGGATTTTTGGATGATTGCATAGTTTAGAAGTTAAATTTGTTTAATGAAAACCAGTCTTAAGTTAAAGTTAATTAATTAATAAAACGAGTTAGATCGTTGGGGGTAAAACCGTCCACTCTATTCTGTCTACTTTATCATGTCTAAGTCTTTCTTGCAGAAAAATATCGTTTCCATCTGAATTTATTTCTGCAATATCCTTACTCATGAAATCTTTTGTCCAAAATCAGGTGGTGAACACCAGGCGTGGTTCTGACCAGCAGGGGTAGAACAACCAGGGGCAGAACAACTAGGGTACTGGGATCCCGATGCGTCCGCCTCTGACCCCGGAGCAGTACTTCCAGCTCCAGATGCAGATGATGGCTACCCTGAACAACACTATTCAGGCACTTCAGCAGGCTCACACTTAGCCTCCGCCTCCTCCACCGCCGCAGCCCCGCGACAGGCGTGCCGAGTTCCTGAGGGGTCACCCGCCGACGTTCTCTCACATGTCCGACCCTCTTCAAGCTGACGACTGGCTTCGTGCAGTGGAGCGCCAGCTGGACATCGCCCAGTGCGATGATCGGGAGCGAGTCTTGTACGCAACAGGATAGCTGTGAGGTGTAGCTTTGGACTGGTGGGAGTCCCACCCAGTTCAGGACTGCGAGGCTCTCACCTAGCTCCAGTTCCGGGAGCGGTTCCGCAGCCACAACGTCCCCGTGGGTGTTATGAAGATGAAGCAGAAGGAGTTCCTTGCACTGAAGCAGGTAATCTCAGATATAATTATTCAGAGTTTCCTTTTGAGCTAATACCCCCTTGTTCTATCTTTCTGAATCATGAAAATAATCCTTCGATGTATATATCTGTCTTTTTCACTTCAGGGGACTATGACGGTCACGGAGTATCGTGATCGTTTTCTGTAGCTTGCTCGCTACGCCCCTGCCGATGTTGCGGATGACCGCAAGAAGCAAGAGCACTTCATGGAGGGTCTTGAGGACTACCTCCAGTACGCGCTGCTCAACCTCCGCTTCGATGACTTCAACCATCTGGTTGACAGCGCGCTCAACACTGAGCGCAAGCACCTAGAGATGGAGGACAAGAAGCGGACGATTGTCCCCGTTGCTTCCAGCAGCAACACTCGTCCTCGCCTCCAGCCGCCCCAGCAGTACCAGCAGGGGCTGCAGCAGTCCCCGCCTCGACAGCAGCAGCAGGCAGGTCAGGGCCCGAGGTTACCGGCACCTCCGGCTCGTGCTGCTCCACCAGCTCCGCCAGCACCTCAGGCTCCACGGCCGGCAGCTCCTCCTGCCGGATAGCAGGCTCAGGGAACCCCCTCGCACCTGCTATCACTGTGGCCAGCTGGGGCACTACGCCAACTCTTGCCCCCGGAAGGCGCAGGCGGGACAGCAGGGGTGCCCAGCTCAGCCCAGGGCGCCACTTTAGGGCAGAGTGAACCACATGACGGCCGAGTCAGCGGCCGAGGCTCCCAACGTGGTTATTGGTACGTTCATGGTCAATTCATATCCAGCTACAGTGCTTTTCGATACTGGTGCTACGCATTCCTTCATTACTCAGTCTTTTGTCGAGCAACATGGTATTCGTACTAGCACATTAAAAAGGTGCATGTTAGTATCTTCACCGGGAGGACAGTTGAGATCTCATACTTTCTGCCCCAGAGTTAGTGTATCCTTGAGGGGAGTAGAGTTCAGTACAGATCTGATGGTGCTAGACACCAAGGGCATCGATGTCATTCTGGGGATGGAGACTCTTGCTAAGTGGGGAGTCCGGATAGATTGTGCTCAGAGGACAGTCTTATTGTCGGCTTCCAGTGGTCAGGAGGTTACTATCAGTGCAGTGGAACCTTCTGGATTTCTTCATCAGATGGAGGCTAGACCCATGGACGATATTCGCGTGGTGTCTGAATTCCCGGATGTCTTTCCGGATGATTTGCCAAGTATGCCGCCTGAACGCGACATCGAGTTTTCTATTGATCTCTTGCCTAGCACAGCTCCTATTGCAAAACGGCCCTACCGCATGGCACCTATAGAGCATGAGGAAGTTAAGAAGACTATTGATGAGTTGCTAGCCAAAGGCTATATCCGTCGCAGCTTCTCTCCTTGAGCTTTTCCATTGTTGCTAGTAGATAAGAAGGATGGCTCGAAGAGAATGTGTGTCGATTATCGGGAGCTGAATGTAGTTACCATCAAGAACAAGCATCCACTGCCCCGTATTGAGGATCCCTTCGATCTGCTTCGAGGTGCTCGTATATTCTCGAAGATTGATCTGCGATCGGGTTATTTTCAGCTGAGGATCCATCCTGGGGATATTCCGAAGACGGCATTCACTTGCAAGTACAGGCTGTATGAGTACACGGTCATGTCCTTCGGCTTGACTTATGCCCCAGCTTTCTTCATGCACTTGATGAACATGGTTTTCATGGATTATCTGGATGTCTTCATGGTGATCTTCATAGATGATATTATGATCTTCTCCAAGACAGAGGAAGAGCATGAAGAGCATCTGAGGCTCGTGTTGTAGAGATTGAGAGAGCATCAGCTGTATGCTAAGTTCAGCAAGTGCGAGTTCTGGATTGACGAGGTTCCATTCCTCGGTCATATCATCTCCAAGGGAGGTACTGCAGTTGATCCGAGCAAGGTGAAGGATGTGCTCGAGTGGGAGACACCGCAGACGGTGAAGGAAGTCCGGTCATTCTTGGGCTTAGCAGGATATTATCGGAGGTTCATTGAGAATTTCTCCAAGATCGCAAAGCCTTTGACTTCCTTGCTAGAGAAGAATGCGGCATTTATATGGACTGATGAGCGTCAG
This sequence comes from Panicum virgatum, assembly GCF_016808335.1. Taxonomy (NCBI): domain Eukaryota; kingdom Viridiplantae; phylum Streptophyta; class Magnoliopsida; order Poales; family Poaceae; genus Panicum; species Panicum virgatum. The sequence goes on along the minus strand of NC_053145.1, from coordinate 9,905,399 downwards.
ATGGCCTTCGATGAGCTGAAGAAGAGGTTGACTACGGTGCCAGTCCTTACTCTGCCAGACCAGAGCAAGAGGTTCACGGTGTATTGTGATGCCTCGAAGGATGGTCTTGGGTGTGTTCTGATGCAGGAGGGTAGAGTCATTGCTTATGCTTCACGGCAGTTACGTCGGCATGAGCTGAATTATCCCACTCATGATCTTGAGTTAGCCGCAGTCGTGCATGCTCTGAAGATTTGGAGGCATTACTTGTATGGGTAGCAGTGTGATATCTACACTGATCACAAGAGCCTCAAGTACATTTTCACGCAGAATGAGCTGAACATGCGGCAGAGAAGATGGTTAGAGTTGGTCAAGGACTATGACATGGAGATTCACTATCATTCGGGTAAGGCTAATGTTGTGGCAGATGCTCTGAGCAGAAGAAGCTATGTCAACATGGCCGTGGCTTTCCAGATGCCTCCAGAGTTATGTGAGGAGTTTGAGCAGTTAAGTCTGGGTTTCTTGCATCATACTTCGAGTGCAGCATTCGAGGCAGTACCCACTCTAGAGGCAGAGATCAGGCAGCATCAGAAAGAAGATGAGAAGTTGCAGGAGATTCGTAAGTTGCTCAAGAAGGGCAAGGCTCCTCATTTCAAAGAAGATGATCAGGGTACCTTGTGGTACAAGAACCAGATCTGTGTGCCAGATGTGAAGGATCTCCGGAGGTTGATTCTGAGTGAGGCCCATGATACAGCTTACTCTATTCATCCAGGCAGCACGAAGATGTACTATGATCTGAAGGAATGTTTCTGGTGGTATAGGATGAAGCGTTCAGTGGCAGAGTATGTGGCTATTTGTGACATCTGTCAGCGTGTCAAGGTTGAGCATCAGAGGCCAGCAGGTCTGTTTCAGCCTTGGAAGATTCCAGAGTGGAAATGGGAGGAGATCACTATGGACTTCATTGTTGGATTGCCTCGTACTCAGAAAGGGTACAACTCCATATGGGTAGTAGTGGATCATCTGACGAAGGTTGCTCACTTCATTCGAGTGAACACTACTTACTCCGGTGCTAGACTTGCAGAGTTGTACATCTCTCGGATTGTCTGTTTGCATGGTGTGCCCAAGAAAATTATATCTGACAGAGGATCTCAGTTCACTTCACGGTTCTGGGAGCAGCTTCATGATTCTTTGGATACGAAGCTACGATTCAGCACCGCCTATCATCCTCAGACAGATGGGCAGACAGAGAGAACCAACCAGGTGTTGGAAGATATGCTGAGAGCTTGTGCTATTCAGTATGGTACTAGTTGGGATAAGTGCCTGTCGTATGCTGAGTTCTCATATAACAACAGCTATCAGGCTAGTCTGAAGAAGTCCACCCTACAAATAGGAGCTGTGCTTCCCCTTCACCTCCTATCCACCCCGCGTGCCGCCCCTAACCCTAGCGCCACCACCCTCGCCTTGCTCCGCCGCGTAGGGGCTCTGCGCCGCCGTGGCGTCGCTGCTCTACCATGCCCCGGACTCCACAGAGCTGCGTAGCAGCTGCTTCCCATGCCCAGGATCGACACCGGTCGCCTTCCCGACCCTCTGTCCCACGTCTCGCACGGGAATTCCACCCCGACCCACCGACGGTGAGCACCTCCGCTGTCGAAATCTCTCGCCGCCATTGGTACTCCGGCCGCCCTGAACCCCGTAACTCCTTCGCAGCATCACCACGCGCCGAACTGAGGGGACCAGGAGCCCGGAGATCTCCCGCATCGACCTGCCCGCGACCACCACGTCGAGTTCCGCCGCCGGTCCGCGCCGTCGCTGCCTCTGCGCCGGTCCCCCCTTCGACCCGAGCCCTCGGTGAGCTACGCCCCAGCCCTATCTTGCTTTCTGCGCTAGATTTCGTAGCCCAGGCGCACCATAAGGGCCGGAACACGCCAGCGCCGCCGAGCCCTGCGCCGCCGAGCCGCCATCTTCGGCGAGCATTCCGCTCGGAGCCCCAAACCACCTCCACAACACCACCAGTGCGTTACGCGTGTCGCGTAGATGCCTCCCAACCCAGGTCTTTCCCTTTTTGACCCCGGGAAGGCCAAGTTCGGCCATCGCCGGTGATCCCCCGCCGCGGGAGCACCCCGCCGGCGCGTCCCGCCGCCGCCCGCGCGCCCAAAGCCCCAGGGCCGTCCGATTTGTTTCGTACGTACACGATTAGATCTGACTCCCAACGAATCTAAGCCTTCTGATCAAGATCCAACGGCCCAGAACCCTAGATACCGGTTCGGGCTGGTGTTTTTGTTAAAGAGACCCTGAGGTTTTCTTTATTCAACCCGCAGTCCTAGTGTTTTGAAAAATAATTCTAACCAGGCCCAGTTTTTAACGCTTTAGCCCCCGAGTTTTGTAAATTTCGAACCCGCCGTCCAGGCTTAGTCTTTTTGCGAGTTAGACCCCAGAGTTTGAGTTTAATTATATTTTAGTCCTCGGTTTTGCCCAGAAACCCCCTGGAACTTCAGTTTTCTTACAAATAGGTCCTTGGAACTTGTTTTTGGCCTAGATTTTGCGTTTTAGCTCCGTTTTAGGCGTTCTTTATGTCCACGCGATCATTGTAATGCGTAGAATAGCTTTAGAATAGTTTAGTGTGCTGTTTTTATGTATTGATGTACTGTTTCTTAGCTTTTGTCAGTGTTTGCTTGTATGCTTATTGTTGTGCATCGTTTTTGGCTATGTGTTCGTGAGTAGACGTCGATCCATCTGAGTTGGCTTGAGTGGCTCACTGTTGGCTTGAGTGGCTCACTGTTGGCTTGAGTGGCTCACGTCTCGTTAAAATTGGTTTTGTTAGAAACATGGTTTAGGGGGCCAGCACGGTGCTTAGTGCTTGGCTGGCCACTCTCCATAAGGACCGGTTCATAGAGCGACAACCTGGGACAACAACGCTACCACAAGACTGGAATGGGACGGTCTTGGCTTACTAATTAGGTCTTTTTGGTTTGGAGTAACTTACCTGCGGGGCAAAGGGTGGTAAGCTTCAATGGTCCCTTCTCCTCCGGCTGGTCTGTGCTTGGTTTGCGCACCTGTGCTTGTACCCCTGTGAGGTGGGCCCCATCGTCGCCAATCCAACTCTTCGCGGTTACGCCTTACCAACGAGATTCTTTGTAACGGCCTCGTAGTGAGTTTGCTAGTCATCTCACCTAAGGAAGTGTGATGAACAACTAGCGTAGCTCACGACTTGTGGGTAAAGATGTGCAACCTCTGCAGAGTGTAAAGCTGGTATACTAGCCGTGCTCACGGTCATGAGCAGCCCAGATCCTCCTTTTGATTAGTGGGGTTATCTTCCTCTGACGAGGTAGGTTTCCCCGGGTGGCTTGGTTCGGTTTGGTTCTCAGTAGTATCATGTTTAATTTTGATTAATTACTATGTAACTGGGTTAATGGTAATTCATCAACTCGTAGTAAATAGCTTTAATAAAATTTTGCCAACACTTAAAAGCTAATGCAGTTGAGTCAGCCAACCTTAGAGCCTCATAGTTTGTGTTATACTTGTTGAGTACAAGTTGTGTACTCACTCTTGCCTCTTCTCTACTTTTTCTTCTTGGATACGCTACTGCTGCTCAGTTCCTGCTGACGCGAGGGAGTTCGCTCAGCGCTACCAGGACTACGAGGACTTCTAGGCGTTTCGTCTCCCAGTTGACATCCCTGTGGCGCCCTGCTCAGCTTCGGAGAGTTTTTATCGTATTGTACTGCGCTTCCGCTGTATCAGACATTTTGTCATTAATGTAATAAATACATTCGTACTCGCTTTATTATATCTTTTTACGTGATATGTGCTGTGATATATTGTTCATTCTGTTGTATATACGTGTGACTTGATCCTGGCACGTATATGATTGCTCGGTTTATGTCCTTTTATAAACCGGGTGTTACAGAGTGGTATCAGAGCCGTATCGACTGTAGGACGAAAGCCTAGATCAGAGCCGTATCGACTGTAGGACGAAAGCCTAGATAGAACTGGTCGAGTTTTAGGACTTCTTTCTCCAACCCTTGCCTGCTGAAACTATTTTACTATTATACCCCTTGAATTCTATGACTTTTACCTGTATTGCCTTGATTTCTCTCTCTAAAGAATAGTTTTCGTAGATTTTGGCCTGAATCAGTCATCTGACCACTATAAGTATCAGCTAAGGTGACCCTTTTATAATAATACGATAGCATCAAGAATTTAAGTAATATAAACATAGCGCGGCTCTATTCGTGTGTTTTATCTCAACTTGGTCCGGCCGTCATGGACAGGACGTGTAACACCCGGTTTATAAAAGAACATAAACCGAGCAATCATATACGTGCCAGGATCAAGTCACACGTATATACAATAGAATGAACAGTATATCACAGCACATATCACGAATAAGACATAATAAAACGAAATACGAATGATATTTATTACATTAATGACAAAATGTCTGATACAGCGGAAGCGAAGTACATATACGGTAAAAACTCTCCGAAGCTGAGCGGGGCGCCACAGGGACGTCGACTGGGAGACGAACACCTAGAAGTCCTCGTAGTCCTGGTAGCGCTGGACGAACTCCCTCGTGTCGGCAGGAACTGAGCAGCAGTAGCGTAGCCAAGAGGAAAAAGTAGAGAAGAGGCAAGAGTGAGTACACAACTTGTACTCAACAAGTATAACACAAACTATGAGGCTCTAAGGTTGGCTGACTCAACTGCATTAGCTTTTAATCTTGGCAAAATTTTATTAAAACTATTTACTACAAGTTGATGAATTACCATTAACCCGGTTACATAGTAATTAGTCAAATTTAATCATGATACTACTGAGAACCAAACCAAACCAAACAAAGGTAACCCCGAGAGGCACCTCCCTCGTCGGAAGGAGACAACCCCACTAATCAAAAGGAGGATCTGGGCCGCTCATAACCATGAGCACGGCTAGTATACCAGTTTTACACTCTGCAGAGGTTGCACATCTTTACCCACAAGTCGTGAGCTACGCTAGAGGTTCATCACACTTCCTTAGGTGAGATGACTAGCGACTCACTACGAGGCCTTTACAAAGAAACTCATTGGTAGGGAGTAACCGCGAGGGTGGATCAGCGACTATGGAGCAGGTCTAGTGGGCGTCAAGACACGAAGCACAGACGAGGCCACTCAGCACGAGGGCCATAGAAGCTTACCGCCCCTGCCCCGCAGGTAAGTTACTCCAAACCAAAAAGATCCAATTATTACGCCAAGTCTATCCCATTCTAGCCTTGTGGTAGCGCTGTTGTCCCAGGTTGTCGCTCTATGAACCGGTCTTTATGGAGAGTGGCCAACCAAGCACTAAGCACCGTGCTGGCCCCCTAAACCATGTTTCTACAAAACCATATTTTAACGAGACGTGAGCCACTCAAGCACGAAGCACAGAGGGCCACTCTCAGAATTAAGTTCAAGTAAACCATTAATCAAATTAATTAAAAAAAAGGACCAGAGAGTGTTATAGCGCAGCAACCTAGCACAACTAACCAAAATGCAACCCAAAGGTACATGTAAAGGATATAAAGTGGCTAGGAAATCCTTATAGGCTTACAGTATTAAAATGCAGTATGAAATTGTATTTAAAGTGATGGGTTGTTCATGTTATACTTGCCTTCCTCGTACTGCTCTGGCTGCTGCTCAAACTGCTCGGAGGACGGCTGCTCCTGGTACTGGTACTGGGGCTCCTCGGATGGATCAACGTCTACTCACGAACACATGGCCAAAGTAATGCACAAAAGTAAGCATACAAGCAAACACTAGTAAAAACTAAGAAACAGTACATCAATACATAAAAACAGCACACTAAACTAATCTAGAACTATTCTACGCGTTACAACGATCGCGTGGATATAAAGAACGCTAAAAACGGAGCTAAAACGCATAATCTAGGCCAAAAACAAGTTCTAGGGGCTTAATTGTAAGAAAAACAGGGTTTCAGGGACTTTTCTGCTAAACCGAGGACTAAAACATAATTAAAGCATAGTTCTGGGGTCTAACTCGCAAAAGAGCCAGGGCTGGACGGCGGGTTCAAAATCTACAAAGCTCAGGGGCTAAAGTGTTAAAATATGGGCCTAACTGTAATTACTTTTGAAAGGCACAGGACTGCGGGTTGATTCTGATAAAACTCAGGGGGTCTTTAACAAAAGAGCCAGGCCGAAGGGGTACGTTTTAATCTGGGCGGTTGGTTTTGGATCTAGTGGTTCAGATCTGATGGAAACTCGATCTAATCTCACGCGTCCATTCTTGATCGGACGGCTCCGGGCTAGGGTTGTGAGGGGGCGGCAGGCGCTAAGTCGCGCCGACGAGCTTCTACGGCGGGGGCTCGCCGGACTTGGCTAAAATTGGCCGTCCGGGGGGTCAAAATGACCGACGATTGGGTCAGGAAGGATCTACGTGATATGCGTAATGCACCTGGCCAGTCGGCTGGGCTCTAGAAGACCTGAGGAAGTGGAATAGCGTGCGGTGGCGGATCGGCGCAGCGGAGCACGTCGGCGTGCACACGTTCGTGCGGGTCTGGGCACAAGGAGTGTAAGCGGGGTGGTGCGTGTGCTCGGTGTCAGGGCCAGCCCAAAAGGACACCGCGCGTGGCTGTGGCACTCTGCAGGAAGCCCGCCACGGCGGAGCTCCGGTGGTGGAACACCGGGGATGGTGTTCCCGCTCTTGCAGTGGACTACGGGCCCTAGGATCTAGCGCAAAAGCAAGAGGGGGTCGGGGCGCAGCTCACCAAGGGGTCGAGGCGGTCGGATTTGCGGTGGAGCGGGGTCGACGTCGTGGTCCGGCGGCGGCGGTGGCGTGGATCTCGCGTGACGAGGTCGGCGCAGGGCTCCTCCTGGCCTTCTGATCCGTCGAGGAGGTGCGGACTCGAGCTGCGAGCGAGAACCGCGGATCAGCGGGGCACGAGGATCAAAGGAAGCGAGTGAACGCTCGAAATTGGTCTCACCGGTGGCGGCGACGTCGTACGCGATTCCGGCGCTGGCGAGGGTCCGGGGTCGGGCAGAAAGCTTGGATAACTTCCTGGACTAGGGGCGAAGCTTTTGCGCGGCTCCGCTGGGGCTGGGGCGCGGCGGAGCGGTGAGGACGCGGCGGCGCAGGGGACTCAGCGCGGCGGAGCGGTGCGGAGCGAGGGGGAAGGCGGCGCTCTAGGGAGGATAGGGTGCAGGGGGTGCGGCCTGGGGCGTTTAAAGGAGGGGGAGCTGGGGATTGCGGGGCGTAGCTAAGGGAGGGGATCCCCGGCAGTTTCGCCGGTGATCTCGGGCGCGCGCCGGTGCGGGGAAGAAAGAGCTGCCAGGTGGGGCCAGGCCGTCAACGGGAGGAGGCGGAGATGCGGGCGAGCCGGGCGTGGGAGTGGGCCTGACGAGCGGGGCCCGGTGGCAGGCGGGTGGTGGGCGCGCTGGCTTGGACTCGGGCGAGCGGACTGGGCCGGGGCTGCTGAGCGCGCAGTGGTTGGCTGGGCCGGAGTGGAGGGGTGGCGCGCTCGCGGGCTGAAGGGGTGGCGTGCGGGCTGGGCCGCCTGGGAAGGGAGAGGGAGGAGTGGGCTTGGGCTGTTGGGTTGGGCTGGGGTTTTGGGTTCCTTTCCTTTTCTATTTCTTTTTCTTTTCTATTTCTAACCAAATACAACTAATTGAATTCCAACTAATTTGAATTCAAAACCTAACCACTCAACAAAAGAAAGGATGCTCCAGCATGATGCATCAACAAAATTAACCTATGATCGATTCTAATTATTTATGGAACAAAAATTAGATTTAATGCAAGCTAAGCAAATTAAACCCTTAGAAAATTAAATAAATCAATTAAATTTATTAATAAATGCTGAAATTTAAATTAGGGTGTTACAGACCCTACCCCCTTAAAGAAATCTCGTCCCCGAGATTTAGCTGGGCTGGCTAGCAAAGAGATCTGGATACGTCTTCTTTAGCTCATCTTCTCGCTCCCATGTAGCCTCAGCTTCACTGTGGTGACTCCACTGAACTCTGCACATCTTGATGCATTTGTTCCGAGTGACCCTCTCTGATGTCTCCAGAATCTTCACCGGATGCTCAGTATATGTCAGATCTTCCTGCACATCTACTCCATCCAGTGGTGCCTGCTCCTCGGGTACTCGCAGACACCTCTTCAGCTGAGATATATGGAAGACATCATGAACTCCTGAGAGGCTGAGAGGTAACTCCAGGCGATAAGCAACTTTGCCTTTCCGCTCTAGCACCTTGAATGGCCCCACATACCGAGGTGCTAACTTCCCTTTGACATTGAATCTGCGGATTCCTCTCATCGGAGACACCTTCAGGTACACATAATCACCGACACTGAAAGTCAGATCTCTCCGTTTGCCATCAGCATAGCTCTTCTGTCTGCTCTGTGCAATCCTCAGATTTTCTCGCACTGCCTGAACCATCTGCTCTGCATCATCTATGATCTCAGGGCCAAAGAGCTGCTTTTCACCAATCTGATCCCAATAGAGAGGAGTCCTGCACTTTCTGCCATACAATGCCTCGAAGGGAGACTTCTTCAGACTGGCCTGATAGCTGTTGTTATATGAGAACTCAGCATAAGACAGGCACTTATCCCAACTAGTACCGTACTGAATAGCACAAGCTCTCAGCATATCCTCCAACACTTGGTTGGTTCTCTCTGTCTGCCCATCTGTCTGAGGGTGATAAGCCGTACTGAAACGCAGCTTCGTATCCAACGAATCATGGAGCTGCTCCCAGAATCGAGAAGTGAACTGAGACCCTCTGTCAGATATGATCTTCTTGGGCACACCATGCAAGCAGACAATCCGAGAGATGTACAACTCTGCAAGTCTAGCACCGGAGTAGGTAGTGTTCACTGGAATGAAGTGAGCAACCTTCGTCAGACGATCCACTACTACCCAAATGGAGTTGTACCCTTTCTGAGTACGAGGCAATCCAACAATGAAGACCATAGTGATTTCCTCCCATTTCCACTCTGGAATCTTCAAAGGCTGCAATAGACCTGCTGGCCTCTGGTGCTCAGCCTTGACACGTTGACAAGTGTCACAAATAGCCACGTACTCTGCCACTGAACGCTTCATCCCATACCACCAGAAACGTTCCTTCAGATCATAATACATCTTCGTGCTGCCCGGATGAATAGAGTAAGCTGTATCATGGGCCTCACTCAGAATCAACTTCCGAAGATCATGCACATCAGGCACGCAGATCCGGTTCTTGTACCACAAAGTACCCTGATCATCCTCTCTGAAATGAGGAGCCTTGCCCTTCTTGAGCAACTCACAAATCTCCTGCAGCTTCTCATCATCTTTCTGATGCTGCCTGATCTCTGACTCTAGAGTAGGTACTGCCTCAAACGCTGCACTCGAAGTATGATGTAAGAAGCCCAGACTCAACTGCTCGAACTCCTCACATAACTCTGGAGGCATCTGGAAAGCCACGGCCATGTTGACATAACTTCTTCTGCTCAGAGCATCTGCTACAACATTGGCCTTGCCCGAATGGTAGTGAATCTCCAGATCATAATCCTTGACCAACTCTAACCATCTCCTCTGCCGCATGTTCAGCTCATTCTGCGTGAAAATGTACTTGAGGCTCTTGTGATCAGTGTAGATATCACACCGCTGCCCATACAAGTAGTGCCTCCAAATCTTCAGAGCATGCACAACTGCGGCTAACTCAAGATCATGAGTAGGATAATTCAGCTCATGCCGACGTAACTGCCGTGAAGCATAAGCAATCACTCTGCCCTCCTGCATCAGAACACACCCAAGACCATCCTTCGAAGCATCACAATACACCGTGAACCTCTTCGTCTGGTCTGGCAGAGTCAGGACTGGCGCCGTAGTCAACCTCTTCTTCAGCTCATCAAAGGCTCTCTGACGCTCATCAGTCCATACGAAAGCCACATTTTTCTCCAGCAATGAAGTCAAAGGCTTCGCGATCTTGGAGAAATTCTCAATGAACCTCCGGTAATATCCAGCTAAGCCCAAGAAAGACCTGACTTCCTTCACTGTCTGCGGTATCTCCCACTCGAGCACATCCTTCACCTTGCTCGGATCAACAGCAATGCCTCCCTGAGAGATAACATGACCGAGGAATGGCACCTCATCAATCCAGAACTCGCACTTGCTGAACTTGGCATACAACTGATGCTCTCTCAATCTCTGCAATACGAGTCTCAGATACTCCTCATGCTCTTCTTCTGTCTTGGAGAAGATCAGAATATCATCAATGAAAATCACCACGAAGACATCCAGATAGTCCATGAAAACCATGTTCATCAGATGCATGAAGTAAGCCGGGGCATTAGTCAAGCCGAAGGACATGACCGTATACTCATATAGCCCGTACTTGCAGGTGAATGCCGTCTTCAGAATATCCCCAGGACGAATCCTCAGCTGAAAATAACCCGAACGAAGATCAATCTTCGAGAATATACGAGCACCTCGAAGCAAATCGAAGAGATCCTCAATACGGGGCAGTGGATGCTTGTTCTTGATAGTAACTGCATTCAGCTCCCGATAATCCACACACATCCTCTTCGAGCCATCCTTCTTATCTACCAGCAATAATGGAAAAGCCCAAGGAGAGAAGCTGCGACGGATATAGCCCTTGGCTAGCAACTCATCAATAGTCTTCTTAACTTCTTCATGCTCTATAGGTGCCATACGGTAGGGCCGCTTCGCAATAGGAGCTGTGCCAGGCAAGAGATCAATACAAAACTCAATGGCGCGTTCAGGCGGCATACCTGGCAGATCATCCGGAAAGACATCCGGGAATTCAGACACCACGCGAATACCGTCCGTGGGTCTAGCCTCCATCTGATGAAGAAATCCAGAAGGCTCTGAAGCCTTGACTGTCACCTCTTGGCCATCAGATGCCGATAAGTGAACTGTCTGCTGAGCACAATCAATACGGACTCCCCATCTGGTGAGTGTCTCCATGCCCAAGATCACATCTATCCCCGAGGAGTCAATAACTATCAAGCCAGTGCGGAACTCTACCCCCTTTATGACAATACTAACTCTGGAGCATATAGAACATGTACGAATCTGACCCCCAGGTGAGGTAACTACCATAGTTGTCCTCATACAAGAAAGCGGTATACCATGCTGCTCGGCAAATGACTTGGAAATGAAAGAATGAGTAGCACCGGTATCGAAAAGCACTGTAGCGGGGTGAGAGTTGACCATGAACGTACCAATAACCACGTTAGGAGCCTCGGCCGCTGACTCGGCCGTCACGTGGTTCACCCTGCCCTGTGCTGGCGCCCTGGGCTGAGCTGGGCGCCCCTGCTGTCCCGCCTGCGCCTTCCGGGGGCAAGTGTTGGCGTAGTGCCCCGGCTGGCCGCAGTGATAGCAAACGCGTGCAAGTGTCGAAGCCTGCTGTCCGGTAGGAGCTGCCAGACGTGGAGCCTGAGGTGCTGGCGGAGCTGGTGGAGCACGAGCCGGAGGTGCCGGTAACCTCGGGCCCTGACCTGCCTGCTGCTGTCGAGGCGGGTACTGCTGCGGCCTCTGCTGGTACTGCTGAGGAGGCCGGTACTGATGCTGGTACTGCTGGGGCTGCTGGAGTCGAGGGCGAGTGTTGCTGCCGGAAGCAACGGGGACAATCTTTCTCTTCTTGTCCTCCATCTCCAGGTGCTTGCGCTCAGTGTTGAGCGCGCTGTCAACCAGATGGTTGAAGTCGTCGAAGCGGAGGTTGAGCAGCGCGTACTGGAGGTAGTCCTCAAGGCCCTCCATGAAGTGCTCCTGCTTCTTGCGGTCATCCGCAACATCGGCAGGGGCGTAGCGAGCGAGCTGCAAGAAGCGATCACGATACTCCGTGACCGACATAGTCCCCTGAAGTGACAAAGACAGATAGATTTCGAAAGATTAACTCAAGATTCAAGGGGCATTAGCTCAAAAGAAACCGCTGAATGATTATATTTAAGGTTACCTGCTTCAGTGCAAAGAACTCCTTCTGTTTCATCTTCATAACGCCCGCGGGGACGTTGTGGCTGCGGAACCGCTCCCTGAACTGGAGCCAAGTGAGAGTCTCGCGGTCGTGAACTGGGTGGGACTCCCACCAGTCCAAAGCTGCCCCTCGCAGCTGTCCTGCTGCGTACAGAACTCTCTCCCGATCATCGCACTGGGCGATGTTCAGCTGACGCTCCACTGCACGGAGCCAGTCGTCAGCCTGAAGAGGGTCGGACGTGTGAGAGAACGTCGGCGGGTGACCCCTCAGGAACTCAGCACGCCTGTCGCGAGGCTGCGGCGGTGGAGGAGGCGGAGGCTGAGTGTGAGCCTGCTGAAGAGCCTGAACGGTGTTGTTCAGGGTAGCCATCATCTGCATCTGGAGCTGGAAGAACTGCTCCGGAGTCAAAGGCGGAGGCATCGGGATCCCGGTACTCTGGTTGTTCTGACCCTGCTGCTGGCCAGAACCGGAACCGGTGCTCCTGGTGTTCACCATCTGATTTGAACAAAAGATTTCACGAGTAAGGATATTGCAGGAATAAACTCAGATGGATACGATAACTCTTTGCGGAAAAAGATTCAGCCATGATAAAGTAGACAGGATAGAGTGGACTGTTTTACCCCCAACGATCTAACTCATTTTATTAATTAGTTAACTTTAACATCAGAGTGATTTTCTTTGAACAAATTTAAACTGCTAAGCTATGCAATCAGTCAAAAATCCAAATCAAACATGTAGCATAATAACAAGCAGACAATTTTCACGACTTAGCCGAGTTTAACATACGACTCGACTAACACGACGCGTCGCAAAGCGTGCTATCGTTTTATTATAAAAGGGTCACCTAGCTAATACTCATGGTGGTCAGATGACTGATTCAGGCCAAAGTCTACGAAAACTATTCTTCAGAGAGAGAAATCAAGGCAAGAAGGGTAAAAAGTCAAAGAAGTCAAGGGGTATAATAGTAAAATAATTTCAGCAGACAAGGATTGGTGAGAAGAAGTCCTAAAACACGACCAGTTCTATCTAGGCTTCGTCCTACAGTCGATATGGCTCTGATACCACTCTGTAACACCCGGTTTATAAAAGAACATAAACCGAGCAATCATATACGTGCCAGGATCAAGTCACACGTATATACAACAGAATGAACAGTATATCACAGCACATATCACGAATAAGACATAATAAAATGAAATACGAATGATATTTATTACATTAATGACAAAATGTCTGATACAGCGGAAGCGAAGTACATATACGGTAAAAACTCTCCGAAGCTGAGCGGGGCGCCACAGGGACGTCGACTGGGAGACGAACACCTAGAAGTCCTCGTAGTCCTGGTAGCGCTGGACGAACTCGCTCGTGTCGGCAGGAACTGAGCAGCAGTAGCGTAGCCAAGAGGAAAAAGTAGAGAAGAGGCAAGAGTGAGTACACAACTTGTACTCAACAAGTATAACACAAACTATGAGGCTCTAAGGTTGGCTGACTCAACTGCATTAGCTTTTAATCTTGGCAAAATTTTATTAAAACTATTTACTACAAGTTGATGAATTACCATTAACCCGGTTACATAGTAATTAGTCAAATTTAATCATGATACTACTGAGAACCAAACCAAACCAAACAAAGGTAACCCCGAGAGGCACCTCCCTCGTCGGAAGGAGACAACCCCACTAATCAAAAGGAGGATTTGGGCCGCTCATAACCATGAGCACGGCTAGTATACCAGTTTTACACTCTGCAGAGGTTGCACATCTTTACCCACAAGTCGTGAGCTACGCTAGAGGTTCATCACACTTCCTTAGGTGAGATGACTAGCGACTCACTACGAGGCCTTTACAAAGAAACTCATTGGTAGGGAGTAACCGCGAGGGTGGATCAGCGACTATGGAGCAGGTCTAGTGGGCGTCAAGACACGAAGCACAGACGAGGCCACTCAGCACGAGGGCCATAGAAGCTTACCGCCCCTGCCCCGCAGGTAAGTTACTCCAAACTAAAAAGATCCAATTATTACGCCAAGTCTATCTCATTCTAGCCTTGTGGTAGCGCTGTTGTCCCAGGTTGTCGCTCTATGAACCGGTCCTTATGGAGAGTGGCCAACCAAGCACTAAGCACCGTGCTGGCCCCCTAAACCATGTTTCTACAAAACCATATTTTAACGAGACGTAAGCCACTCAAGCACGAAGCACAGAGGGCCACTCTCAGAATTAAGTTCAAGTAAACCATTAATCAAATTAATTAAAAAAAGGACCAGAGAGTGTTAATTGTAAGAACGCTAAAAACGGAGCTAAAACGCATAATCTAGGCCAAAAACAAGTTCTAGGGGCTTAATTGTAAGAAAAACAGGGTTTCTGGGACTTTTCTGCTAAACCAAGGACTAAAACGTAATGAAAGCATAGTTCTGGGGTCTAACTCGCAAAAGAGCTAGGGCTGGACGGCGGGTTCAAAATCTACAAAGCTCAGGGGCTAAAGTGTTAAAATATGGGCCTAACTGTAATTACTTTTGAAAGGCACAGGACTGCGGGTTGATTCTGATAAAACTCAGGGGGTCTTTAACAAAAGAGCCAGGCCGAAGGGGTATGTTTTAATCTGGGTGGTTGGTTTTGGATCTAGTGGTTCAGATCTGAAGGAAACTCGATCTAATCTCACGCGTCCATTCTTGATCGGACGGCTCCGGGCTAGGGTTGTGAGGGGGCGGCGGCGCTAAGTCTCGCCGACGAGCTTCTACGGCGGGGGCTCGCCGGACTTGGCTAAAATTGGCCGTCCGGGGGGTCAAAACGACCGACGATTGGGTCAGGAAGGATCTACGTGATATGCGTAATGCACCTGGCCAGTCGGCTGGGCTCGGGAAGACCTGAGGAAGTGGAATAGCGTGCGGTGGCGGATCGGCGCAGCGGAGCATGTCGGCGTGCATACATTCGTGCGGGTCTGGGCACAAGGAGTGTAAGCGGGGTGGTGCGTGTGCTCGGTGTCAGGGCCAGCCCAAAAGGACGCCGCGCGTGGCTGTGGCACTCTGCAGGAAGCCCGCCATGGCGGAGCTCCGGTGGTGGAACACCGGGGATGGTGTTCCCGCTCTTGCAGTGGACTACGGGCCCTAGGATCTAGCGCAAAAGCAAGAGGGGGTCGGGGCGCAGCTCACCAAGGGGTCGAGGCGGTCGGATTTGCGGTGGAGCGGGGTCGACGTCGTGGTCCGGCGGCGGCGGTGGCGTGGATCTCGCGTGACGAGGTCGGCGCAGGGCTCCTCCTGGCCTTCTAATCCGTCGAGGAGGTGCGGACTCGAGCTGTGAGCGAGAACCGCGGATCAGCGGGGCACGAGGATCAAAGGAAGCGAGCGAACGCTCGGAATTGGTCTCACCGGCGGCGGCGACGTCGTACGCGATTCCGGCGCTGGCGAGGGTCCGGGGTCGGGCAGAAAGCTTGGATAACTTCCTGGACTAGGGGCGAAGCTTTTGCGCGGCTCCGCTGGGGCTGGGGCGCGGCGGAGTGGTGAGGACGCGGCGGCGCAGGGGACTCAGCGCGGCGGAGCGGTGCGGAGCGAGGGGGAAGGCGGCGCTCTAGGGAGGATAGGGTGCAGGGGGTGCGGCCTGGGGCGTTTAAAGGAGGGGGAGCCGGGGATTGCGGGGCATAGCTAAGGGAGGGGATCCCCGGCAGTTTCGCCGGTGATCTCGGGCGCGCGCCGGTGCGGGGAAGAAAGAGCTGCCAGGTGGGGCCAGGCCGTCAGCGGGAGGAGGCGGAGACGCGGGCGAGCCGGGCGTGGGAGGGGGCCTGACGAGCGGGGCCCGGTGGCAGGCGGGTGGTGGGCGCGCTGGCTTGGACTCGGGCGAGCGGACTGGGCCGGGGCTGCTGAGCGCGCGTGGTTGGCTGGGCCGGAGTGGAGGGGTGGCGCGCTCGCGGGCTGAAGGGGTGGCGTGCGGGCTGGGCCGCCTGGGAAGGGAGAGGGAGGAGTGGGCTTGGGCTGTTGGGTTGGGCTGGGGTTTTGGGTTCCTTTCCTTTTCTATTTCTTTTTCTTTTCTATTTCTAACCAAATACAACTAATTGAATTCCAAGTAATTTGAATTCAAAACCTAACCACTCAACAAAAGAAAGGATGCTCCAGCATGATGCATCAACAAAATTAACCTATGATCGATTCTAATTATTTATGGAACAAAAATTAGATTTAATGCAAGCTAAGCAAATTAAACCCTTAGAAAATTAAATAAATCAATTAAATTTATTAATAAATGCTGAAATTTAAATTATGGTGTTACAGGACGGTCGCCAAAAATAGGTATGGAATTTTGGATGTGGCTTTCTCAAGAAGAGGCAAATAAATCATAGGATGGCTCATGTCATTGGTTTAAAATAAGAGATAACATCGAAATGACTGAGCGAATAGAATCCAAATCGAGATGTTCGACCGAACGACCAATTGTTCAAAAGTGTATCATGTTCTTGCGTAGCAAAATTCTCGACTCACTTACCTAAACTTTTCGCGGGTTGTCCTCCCGGCAGCTTATTCTTGACTCGACGAACGGGTTGAACTCCCGGCAGCTTTATTCTTGACTCGACGAACGGGTTGCCTCCCGCAAAGCGTTTCGTCTATAGTCTATAGCTAGACTTTCTTCTTCTTCACTTCAGACCAACGCTCGGTGATGGCGCTGCAGTCTTGGGTACCCACTTCCGTACAATCCTTGGTGCGAGTTTGTCTTCTACGTTAGTCGTCTTTTTGGTCTTCACAGGCGGGCTTTTAGCTTTCTTCTTGACTGGTGCAATGATCTTCTTTGTCGCGATGGATGCGACGACTTCTATCTCCTTCTTCACTTCCTTCTTGTTCGGCTCCTCTTCTTTCTTTGGCTTCTCCTCTGTGACTCGGTAGTGAGGCGGAACATATTTGACATTGATCATGTTGCATACCTCGAGGCGTGGACGAAACTTGAATTCGCTTGTGGTGCCATTGATGTCGAACTTTATCTCCCCCTTGCCAACGTCGATGTTCGCCCTTGCGGTCTTGAGGAAAGGCCTCCCAAGTATGAGAGGCGCCTTGTTCCCTTCTCCCATATCGAGAATCACAAAGTCAACGGGGACTAAGTGTTCTCCAATCTTCACGGGCACATCGGCGATTCCCAAAGGATAGCGAACGGAATTGTCCGCTAACTCTAGGCACATGGCGGTGGGCTCCGACTCCGGTAAGCGTAGCTTCTCGAACACATTCTTTGGCATGATGCTCACACTTGCACCGAGATCACAAAGTGCTCTTTCGAACATAAGAGATCCAATGGAACACGGGATGGTAGGACATCCGGGGTCCCTTTTCTTTTCAGGAGCTTCATTAGCGATTGCCGCGTTACATTCCTCGGTTAGCTTGACAGTGCTTAGCGGTATCTCGCGCTTGTTTCCCATGATGTCTTTGAAGTAGCGAGAATACGTCGGAACTTGTAGAGCGTCCAAGAGCGGCATATTGATGCTCAACCTGCGTACCATGTCAACAAATTTGTTGAATTGCTCATCTTCATGTTTACCTTTGCGGTGGCCTTGGCGGTAGAATCTTGGTGTCTATATCATCTAGCTCAAACTCCGGCTCTTCGGTGACTATCTCTGTCATAAGAGTAGGTGCCTTCTCCTTGATGATGGTCTCCACTTCAACTCTTGGCTTAGGCTTCCTTGCTCCTGCTGCATGTTCGGGTTCTTCGGTCTCCTTTCCCGAGCGAGTTTGAATTGCCGTCTCCAGACTTTGAGGTTGCCCCGGCAAATTTCCTTCGTTGCTAGATAAGCGTCCGGCGAGCTGGGCTACTTGTGTTTCTAGCATCTTCATCATGTTGAGTACTTGAAGGTTAGAGCTCCCGACCTCCGTCACCTTGCCATCAATGTTCTCCAAGATCTTGTCCATAGCCTTGAATTTGGTGACGGTGTCCTTGTTGATCTTGCCTTGCTCCTCCATGAACTCCTTCATTTGTATACGAAGAGGCACCGAGTTTTGAATGGAAGAGCTTGCATTAAATTGGGGCCTACCTTGCCCGTAGCGGAAGTTGGTCGGCGGAATCCATTCTCCCTTCTTCATGTAGTCGAGCATCTTGGCTTCCTCCGGGCAATTCTTTTGCACATGGCCGTACTCTCCACATTCTTCACATGTAGACCTTGCTTCGGCCGCCTTTAAATCAATAGCTTGGGCTTCTCTCTTTTCCACTTCCATCTTCTCCAACCTTCTCATGAGCGAGTCGATCTTCCCTTCTAGCACTTCTTCACGTTCCACTTGTAATACACTCTTCGCGGCGCCCACGGCTTGCGCGAATGTTGCAATCTTGTTGCGCAGAATCTGGGTCTTGCCCATGCGTCATTGTCCGCCACCTTCTTGAATAGCTTGAAAACTTGAGTAGGCGTGAGCTCAATGATAGATCCTCCGGCTGATGTGTCAATGTTCCCCCTTGATGCAGTAGTGAGGCCTTGATAGAACTTCTGGACCACATCTTCCCTCGAGAACTTGTGATGAGGTACGGCGCGGATGTAGTCGTTGAAGCGCTCATAGGTTTCCGCAATAGTCTCCGTCGGGGCTTGCGCGAATGTTGCAATCTTGTTGCGCAGAATCTGGGTCTTGCCCGGCGAGTAGCACTCCGTCAGGAACTCTTTCATCAAGGACTCCCAATTTTGCACCGTGTGCGGTGGTAGAGAATGAAACCATTGCAGCGCTCTCCCAAGTAGAGAGAACGGAAAAAGCCTCGCTCTTATTTGATCTTGAGTCATCCCTTGCATGTCGAAGGTGCAGCATAGTTGGAGGAACGCTTGAAGATGTAAATTAGCGTCTTCTTTTCCAGTGAAGGGCGAGCTTTGCACCATCCTTATGATTGAAGTCTTGATCTCGAACGGAACTCTGATGTTGTCGAGATTTTGGATCGGCAAGTCCCGAACGTCCGGAGTGCATAGCTCACCGATCGTACGCTCCGGCTCCGGTAGCGCCATCCCTTGGTGAAGTGGCGCCTCCTTTGGACTTGTTGGTGGAGTTGCTTGAGGTGAAGATGATGAATCGTCAGCTTCAACTTTTGGATCTACTAGTTCCGGCTTCCTTGATCGTGCTTCTCGTCTCCTTTGCCTGTAAATTTTTTCTGGATCATCCACAAAATTTTCGGGTTTGTTGGAGAGGCTCCCGTCCATCTTCTGTTAGGGGTTAGTGAAAAAGAAAAATATATACGAGATCTAAAAGATGAATATACAAGATCTAAAACATAAAAGAAAAATAAAGCAAAATAAAGAAAACTCTAAATTAGATTGATTTTCGTGGAATATATCCGTTTTTTAGTTAGCTCAGAAAAATAAGAGATCTAAAAAGAAGGTCAAAAAGAAAAATCAAGAAATATTTATGAATGCATGTAAGATTGGATCTTAAATCGATGGTTCCCCGGCAACGGCGCCAGAAAAGCTTGTTGACGCTCCTTAGCGCCCCCGATTTATATACCGCAAGCGCACGGTTTCGTGTAGCTTTTCCCTTAGAGTATTCCCCCAAGGTTTATCAATCCACGGAACCAAAGAGACAAGAAACAATCTACTAGCATAGAGATTCCTTTGTGTGAGATGGTGAAAACGAATCTAATCTACTAAAAACACGACAAACACCGAAGGTAGCAAGAGAAAGTTAGAGGTAACCAATCTAGATCACCTAGATCATGCATATGTTGTAGTTCCAGCTAGATGAAGTGAAGTAAGGTAGATGTGAATCTCAATGAAAAGCATCTTTAAACTCAAAATCTCCAATCCGATCCCTCGATACCCCACCTACTTAGTGGCAACGGCCTGTCACGACGCCACCCCTTTCAACAAAGATACCCTGAAGCAAGTCGAACCCCCTTTGGTAGTTCCGCCATGAACCTCTAGCCACCATGACTACAAGATCATGCTAAGCGATCTATCTCGATAATAGATCTAGGATGAAGCGAACCCAAAGAAAAGAACGAAATCGAAAGAGAGAACATGGTCGCTAAACATTCGGAATCACAAATAACTTCACCATGAATGATAGTACATCACAAGATCACAACCAGGGCCCTACCTTGATCTTGATGATCCTAGCTCCAGAACTCCGACATGGTCTTCCTTGCAAGGTTCCCACATCGGCTAGGGCAAACCCTAGACAACTAGCATGACCCTCGGCTCTCCAAAAGGTGTCCCTCTATCTTCTCTGCTCCTTGGCGTCGTCTCCCCAATTGATCTCTGTGTGAACCTTGGGGAGGGGTCTTTAAATAGCCTCAGGGAACCCTCGGTCAAAGGGGAGGTCGAACCGACCTAAAAATGGTCTGGGCCGGCCAGCCCAATGAGCCTAGGCCGGCCGGCCTGACACTTTCCTTCGCCGGCTCGAGTTCATCTTTCTCCCCAAGTCTCCTGGAATCTTCTAGAGTTTATGTCTTTCATGATTGCACCCCTTTAGACGTCGTTATCTTCGAGATTTCTTCGAGGAGAAGGATAGGATGGAAAATCCTTCCTTAAATATCTCTTTGCTTTGCTTAGCCCCGAAGTATCTCAATCTTATCTTGTGGGCTTTGTCTTTTGGGCTTCATTGGAGGGTGGATGTGCATGAATGGGCCTCTAATCATCATGGCCTTCGATCCTTTGTTCGGGCTTTGGCCTTGTCTTTCTTCGTGTCATCGCGTGATCATGGGCATCGCCATTTCATGCTCCAAAATTGGTCAAAAACCTGCAAAAACGAAGTACCTCCAAAATATATGTGCAAACGCGAAAACGACCAATAATTGGGCCGAGGTTAGGATGGTTAGTGATTTTGATATTAAATTCATGCCATTATCAAAGTTAAATAGGGGATAAAATGGATACTTAAGGAGCACCAACAGACAGCAATAGGTCGAAGATCTTGTCAGCCTTGGTAATATCAAACCCATACTTCTCGGGTTCTTTGTTACCGAAAGGACATGAGATCGGCTTTTTATTATTCTGAACCCATTTAGCCGATTCCACCATCTGGTCATCTTCTGAATCAGAAGTATCTGAGCAGTCAACAAAATTGACTTTCTTCTGGAAGTTGCCTCTCTTCTGATCATACAGTATAGCCTCTCCTGTCATTCTGTTGGCCATCCAACTAATGCTATAGAACTCCCGGGAAGCATACTTCTCCTTGATGTGTGGCAGGAGTCCTTGGACGGTAACCTCTGCAAGCTGCTGATCAGATAGAACCATACTGAAGCACCGGTTCTTAACACCTCTGAACCTCTGAATGAAGGCAACGACTGATTCATAATTCCTTTGCCAGAGTAGAAGAACTGGTGGAACTGTTTCTGCAGATCGGCCCAGTATATAATGGAGTTGGCTGGCAACGTCGTGAACCATGTGAAGGCCGATCCAGACAAAGACATAGAAAACAAATGCACTTTTAATGCATCTTGCTGAGCTGCTTTTCCACACTGTATGATGAATCTATTGATGTGCTCAACTGTGGAGACTTCCCCCTGTCCAGAAAACTTGGTAAAATCTGGAAGCTTGTACTTGTGGGGCAATGGCAGTTGATCATAAGCAGCCGGATATGGAGTTCTGTACATCAGATTCTGCTGCTTTAGCTTCAAACCAAACTAATCTCTCATCACCTCAGCAATCTTAGATGCCTAGTCAATCTGTTGACCACCAGCTGATGCTGCCTGTGGTGTTGGTGGAGTCATCGGCAAGGTTGCCGATATTGGCTGAACATTCGGTGTGGTCATCGGCTGAGCAGCCGATGCGGTCTGTGTGACTTGCTGAGGGGATTGATTGGATGGTGATTGATATACCACCATCTCATTACCATGACTGCTCTGCACTGTCCTCTGGCTAGGTTGCTGTTGTACCATAGGAGGCACGTTCACGTGACGCACAAAACCAGTCGCAAGATCATGGAAAACCCAGGTGACTCCATTGGCATAGGGAATCCTGTTTGCCAGGACTTCTGTAGGAGGCTTGGGCTGCAGCATCTTTGCTAGATTCTATTGTTGAGGTGTCGGCCCATGGCCGACACATTGCTTGGGCTTGCTGGCAAAGGTACTGACTTAGGTGTAACCGCTGGTTGTGAAGCTGGTGCGGTATCTTGAGGCTGGGTCGACTGTGGAGCCGACGCATTGACTTGCTGATTCATCGGCTGAGAAGCCGATGTACTTGGTTGCCCTGTTGGAGATGGAATCATGTATTCTGGAGGCATACCAAGTCCACTAGTAGGATCCCAGCCAGTTGGGTATCCTGCCATAACGCTTCCTTGTGCATATGTAGCCATTGGCGTGGAATTCGGCTGTGCATCTATGACACTCTCATCTGCATGAGCTTGAGGATGAATCTGTGATGTCCCAGTAGCCGATCCAGGAGGAGAAAAAACCATCTGATTGGCCTGTTGATAGGCCGGTCCCACAAAGCCAGGTGTCCCCGTATCTTGTAGCATCTTGAGCACAGCATTGTGAACATAGTTGGCCATGATCGGAGCATGATTGACGAAAGCGTGTCCGATCGCCTGATTCATCTAGTGTCTCATCTTGTCCTCCTTCTGTGACTCATTGTAGGGTGGAAGAGTAGGAAAATCATACTTTTTGATTACCTCTCCACTCCTGTTGGGGTTGGAGGATAAGAGGCACTGTCGCTCAAAAGCTTCCACGACCGCCTGGTGTTCTGCCTTTTGTTCTTCCTTCAGCTTATCCTTGTCGATCGGGATCTAGTTTCGCTCGGAAACCTCTGCTTTTCCTTCAGTTGACATCTTGATGTTTCTGGTCCCACTAGGCGTGCCAAAAGATGTGTTGACGTGAGATGATCACACACTAAGCCCAGGAGCCCCGTACGCCAAGCCCGGACTGCACTTGATTTGAACCAAGGCGTGCCAGTCAATTTGACCTGTAAATTGATAAGGAAATAGCAAGACGTTAAATTCAATAGTGTATCAGCTGGATTTCCGAATCACACTTACGCAGTGTATCGGCAAGGCCCTACCGATACAGAAGAGGACAATAGATTGGGTATGATAAGCGTGTAATAAAAGCGATCTACAAGGGATCGGCAATGAGCTGCCGATGCCGATAAGCAACTAGACGGCTAGATCTAAAGCCGACACATGCCAGGTAACACTGTACAAACCCACGAATGTATGGATCTGGACAAAGCTAAGCTTATGATCAAATCTAATCGGCTTTACAAGATTTATCGTGATAAATAAGGAGCTTACAGCCGATTAAACAGATCACTAAGCCGGGTAGTTTGTGAATGAATCTAAACGAGAAAACAGTGATGTGCCCGAGATCAAAGCTTAGATAAACACGGTAAATTTTGAATAGATCTGAACGAAGCCACAGCGATGCGTCCGGAAGCTAAAGCTCAGATTTACTTGGCAAACAAAGACTTACCAGCAAACCAAGTCGCTCGAATGTGAGGCGTCCTTGATCAGCTTGAAAGAACTTGCGGAAAAAAAGGATGTCGAAGCCGCCGATGAAAAAGTAAATTGCAAGTAGTAAAGTTTATTTGTTTGGATGTGTATCAATCTTTACAATAGCCAGGGGGCTCATATTTATACCCCACGCTAACACAATCCTAGCCAATTACGGCAAAGCACAATTCTATCTTAAGGAACAAAAACTATTCTAAAAATAAGATAACTCTTGCCAAACCGAAGTCAAAATATCTAGTCAACTTCCTCTTCTTTGGTCAGCAAGATCTTTGACCGTGGCACACGATCTCCTCTCCAAACCCACCGATCGTATGATGCAGAACCTTTTCTCCTTTGCAACACTCTTCCTTGACACGTGCCAAAATCCGGTGTCAATAGTTCGGTGATTTCCTCTATGTATGGTGGAGGTGGAGAGGAAACAACGGAAAGGATGTGGAATGGCTGCCCTTCGGTGGGCGGAACTTATGGCTTAGGAGGATCGTCAAAGATGTCTGCGTACGGAGTGGAGTTAAGGACCTTCTCTAAGATGGTCCTTACTTCAGCCGCTGTCTTATACATGACAGGTCCCTCGGAAGCGAGGTTTAAGAAACGCTCGCTCTCCGAATTGAGGCCGTAAATGAAGTGTTGCATCAACATCTCCTCAGCAATTTTGTGAGGGGGACCAGAGGTCGAGAGATGCGTAAATCGTGCCCACGCTACCCCAAGTGATTCATTGTCACCTTGCTCAAAAGTGAGCAGTTCGATGCGATGCGGGAGCACTCTGGGGACATGGAAAAAGAACAGACAAAACTCGTCCTTCAGCTGAATTCAATCTCCTCCAACTCTCACTGCAGTTCGGTAGTACCAGGTTTTCGCCCTTTCCGTTAGAGAGAACAGGAATAGCTTCCACCACTGGGTGTCCTGGTTCATTCCGGGTATGATGAGGAGAGAACAATTCTCCTCGAATTCTCGCAAGTGAGCGTAGGGGCATTCGTCTCTTCTACCAGAGAAGGTTGATGCTCGAACCATGGCTATGAGACTGGGACGGATCTCGTAACCATCAGATAGGATGGGATGGCAGGATGGTGGTGGTTCCATATACTCGTAGAAATGGAACTGATGGATAACTAGGAGAAAACTCCATGTGAAAAGGTGGATGGATAGATGGATAAGTGTACAGCTGAAAAGCTCTAGTACTAGTGTTGCTACCGTTCCCCGGCAATGGCACCAGAAAGCTTGTTGGCACTCCTTAGCCTAATGAATTACTCCGCAAGCGCACAGCGACCGATTGTAGCTTTCACCAGGTGAGTAAGCCTGGGATATCGAATCCAAGGAACGATAAGCATCGACTAGTGGTCTCGAGTGTTTCAGCCAGACCCGCTAAGGAGCAGAGGTACGAGGGTAGAGGGCTTATCTCCAGATAGAACCCTAATTACTAAAATAACTTGAAAAGCTACTGACTTGATCTGCTTCGGCGGCCTAAGCGAAGGGCTCAGAAAGGGATGAGAGGGGGCCCAACATACTTTCGGCAACTTACTGCTATGAAAGCACCCAAATGTGGTGGACTACTAGGGACGGACAAGGCTGTCACCACTTGCCGCCTACCACTATGGTACCGTGGGGTGGAACACAACCCGAGGTAACTACCAAGCCTAAGCACCACGCCTAAACTATCGAGTCACTGACTTCCGCCTCTCGCTAAGGCAAGAAGAAACCCCAAATGGATAGAACTTTCTATCCACGAAGACAGGAGATACCACAGATCAAAGAGAGCAACTAAGCAAGTAACTTAAGTAAAAAGTAAACTAGCGAGAAACTAAAGATAAGCGAGGAAAACTTACTCGATTATAAGATTCCCCTGAGGTGGGTACAAGATGGGGTAAGGTCGAGAGAACTCGACTCCGCCCCTTTAGCCCGGCTTCCGCCAAAGCTCTCACCTCACTCTCCCTATTCTATTAAGGATGAAACTGAAATTGTGAGGCACTCAAGCTCCCAAGGTGTGTGTTACAAGTGAGGTGAGGGGGTCCTATTTATAGTGTGCCAAGGTCGGTTCTTGACTGTTATTTCAGGTAGTGCCAGTTGTAAGAAACAGTGGAGGTAGTGCTTGACTTCCACGCAAAGGCTAGGGACGAGATGCTGGAAAGTAGGGCCGAGCGGACTGGCCTAGGCCGGCCGGCCTGGCCCTGCCTCCACGTGTCACCGCCTTCCCGTGAGACGGTCCTGATTGCTTCTAGAGGTCGGTCCTTCAGGCGGTTTGATCAACCGCCTCTGCCTTGGGCCTGGCAGCCTCCTTGGGGCCGGGCAGCCTGCCTCTGGCGGCCTCTCGGTCCTCTGTTGTACCGTCACACTCCTCTCTGACCATGGATCAATCCTGGGTAGGGTGTATGTCGCATACTTGACCATGGCCCAGGTTGGCTACTCTTTTGGATATGGATCCAAGCCTTCCGGGTCCAAGTTGTGTATTTCTAGATTTAGCCCATTGAAATGGCTTGGATTCTCCCTCTATGTGACTCTGGTAAAGTTTCATGCCAATATTCCACCGAAAGTATGCCGGTCGGCCAGATTCGGGCCTTCCAATCCAAACAGCGTCCGTTTTGGGTCAAATTTGGATATGTTGTTCCTGAAGTCAAATAAACACCAAAACTTGTGGAACTCATTAGTAATAATGGTTATGGCATGGTTAGGGCCTATATTTCATGAAATCAGGCGGAGCATTGGTAGCGAAAATCGTCGATATCGACCGCCAACAGTAGACAAAGCAATAACAGACTGCAAAGTAGCCTTCCAACTCACAGCACAACTCCCAATAGTGAACACATATCCTATGAGTGACCTACACCTATCCAAATCAGCAGCATAATCTGAATCCACATAACCAATAAGTCCCTTATCAGTTCTCTCAAACTTCAAACAAGAATCTGTTGTTCCTCTGAAGTACCTGAAAATCCACTAAACTGCCTTACAGTGTTCTTTACCAGGATTAGACATGTATCTGCTAACCAAACTCATAGCATATGATAAATCTGGACGTGATGTAACACCCGGTTTATAAAAGAACATAAACCGAGCAATCATATACGTGCCAGGATCAAGTCACACGTATATACAACAGAATGAACAGTATATCATAGCACATATCACGTAAAAAGACATAATAAAGCGAATACGAATGTTATTTATTACAATAATGACAAAATGTCTGATACAGCGGAAGCGAAGTACAAAATACGATAAAGCTCTCCGAGGCTGAAGCAGGGCGCCACAGGGACGTCGACTGGGAGACGAAGCACCTAGAAGTCCTCGTAGTCCTGGTAGCGCTGGACGAACTCCCTCGAGTCGGCAGGAACTGAGCAGCAGTAGCGAAGCCAAGAGGAAAAAGTAGAGAAGAGGCAAGAGTGAGTACACAACTTGTACTCAACAAGTATAACACAAACTATGAGGCTCTAAGGTTGGCTGACTCAACTGCATTAGCTTTTAAGTGTTGGCAAAATTTTATTAAAGCTATTTACTACGAATTGATGAATTACCATTAACCCAGTTGCATAGTAATTAATCAGAATTAATTAAGAAACTACTGAGAACCAAACTGAAACCAAGCCACCAAGGTAAACCCCGAGAAGCACCTCCCTCGTCGGAAGGAGATAACTTCACTAATCAAAAGGAGGATCTGGGCCGCTCATAACCGTGAGCACGGCTAGTATACCAGTTTTACACTCTGCAGAGGTTGCACATCTTTACCCACAAGTCGTGAGCTACGCCAGTTGTTCATCACACTTCCTTAGGTGAGATGGCCAGCGACTCACTACGAGGCCTTTAAAAAGAATCTCGTTGGTAAGGCGTAACCGCGAGAGTTAGGTCGGCGACGATGGGGCCCACCTCCAGGGGTACAAGCACGTAGCACAGACCAAGCCGGAGGAGCAGGGACCATTGAAGCTTACTACTCTTGCCCCGCAGGTAAGTTACTCCAAACCAAAAAGATCTAATTATTACGCCAAGTCTATCCCATTCTAGCCTTGTGGTAGCGCTGTTGTCCCAGGTTGTCGCTCTATGAACCGGTCCTTATGGAGAGTGGCCAACCAGGCAGTAAGCACCGTGCTGGCCCCCTAAACCATGTTTCTAAAAAAACATCTTTTAACGAGAAGTGAGCCACTCAAGCCACACAGAGTGCCACTCTCAGAATTAAGTTCAGGTAAAACATTAATCAATTTAATTAAAAAGGACCAGAGTGTGTTATAGCGCAGCAACCTAGCACAACTAACCAAAGATGCAACCCAAAGGTATATTTAAAGGATATAAACTGGCTAGGAAATCCTTAAAGGCATACAGTATTAAAATGCAGTATGGAAATGTATTTAAAAGTGATGGGTTGTTCATGTTATACTTGCCTTCCTCGTACTGCTCCTGCTGCTGCTCGAACTGCTCGGAAGAAGGCTGCTCCTGGTACTGGTACTGGGGTTCCTCAGATGGATCAACGTCTACTCACGAACACATGGCCAAAACGCGGCACAACAATAAGCATACACGCAAAAACTAACAAAAACTAAGAAACAACACATCAATACAATAAAACAGCAAGAAAAACTAAGTCTAAACTGTTCTACTCGTTACAACGATCGCGCGGACATAAAGAACGCTAAAAACGGAGCTAAAACGCATTTTCTAGGCTAAAAACAAGGTCCAGGGACTAAGCTGCAAGAAAACTAAGGTTCCAGGGGGTTTTCTGCAAAAACTGAGGGCCTAAACATAATTAAACCTTGGTTCTAGGGTCTAACTCGCAAAAATGCCAGGGCTGGACCGCGTGTTCAAAATTTAAAGAGTTCAGGGGGCTGGGCGCTAATTCCTGGACTAATCTGCAAATACTTTTAACTAGAGGTGGACTGCGGGTTGATTTCTAACAAAAGGAGGGGCTCTTTAGAAAGATTGTCAGCCGAAACGGTATCTTTGATTCAGGCCCGCTGGATCGCGATCTGACGGCCCAGATCCGATCGATGGGGGTTCTAATCTCCTGCGTTCATTTTAGATCTGACGGCCTAGGGCCATCGGGCGTGGGGGTGGCGGCGCTGACCGCCGGAGACCAAGCTCCGCGGCGGCGCTGCGCGGGAGCTCGCCGGACCTGGCCAAACGTGGCCGTCCGGGGGTCAAATCGACCCGTTTTTGGGTCTGCGATGATCTACGAGGCACGCGTGGTCCACCTGTATCTAAGTCGAGGGTTGACGGGGCTCGGAGCGGCGATTCCAACCGCGGCGGCGGATCCGTGCGGCTACACTCGCCGGCGTGCGGCGTTCTAACTGCGGGAGCGGCTACCGGCTCCGAGAACTTGCCCAAAAGGAAGAGGGTCACGAGAGGTATCTTACCACGGCTAGAATTGGCCGGTGATGCCGCGCAGAGAGGCCACCGGTGAGGTCGTGCGACGCCGAGGCGGAGGCAAATCGCGGAGGCGACGGAGAAGGACACCTCGGGGCTTCTGGACCCGATGGTCGGACGCAGCGACCTCGGGCGGTGCTGGAGGACTGGGCAGCGTGGCCGGAGTGACACGGGCGGTGGGGAATTGAGGCGGCGGAGCACCTCTGCTCGTCGGGGCGATGGCGGAGCAGGATGTGGCGCGGTGGCCAGGGTTTCGGGGTGGCGGCGGGGTGGATGGGGAGTGCGGAGCCCAGGGAGGTGCGGGGCGAGTTAAGAAGGCGGCGGGGGTCGAACTTGGGCAAGCGTGCCGAGCGCGGAGGTCACGGCCGAGAATCCCGGCCGGAGTTGCGTGGCGCAGCGGGGAAGGCGGAACTGACGAGCGGGGCCGCGCTGTCAGACACAGAACGGGGCAACAGGCGCGAGCGAACGCAGGCGAGAGCGGGCAGAGCGCGCGTGCGGTTGGAGTGCCTGTCGGGCGGGCCCGTCTTGTCAGCGTCGCGGAAGAAAGAAGCGCGTGTGGGCTTGGGCGTTAGCTGGAGCGGTCCGTGCGCGGTGGAGTGCTGGGCCGCAGGGTGGGACGGGGTGACGACGCGCGGACGCTAGGAGGGCTGGGCCGAGTCGAATGCGGGAGAGAGAGGGCGAGCGGGATGCGGGCCCGGCTGGGAAGCGAAGTGGTGAGCGCGGAACCGTGAGCGGAGAGGTAGCGCCGAGCGGACCGGGCCGCGTGGCGCGGGGCAGGCCGGGGAGCGGCGGGGCAGGCCGCGCGCGCGGTGAAGCGGGGGCGTGCTCTGCTGGCAGCGGGTCCGTGCGGGGCGTCGCGCGCGAGCTGAGGTAGCGGGGCTAGCGGGGTTGGTGCGGGAGGAGGGGAAAAGGAGGCTGGGCCGCTACTGGGCTGGGGCGGTAGCGGGCTGAGCGGGAGATGGTGTCACGGGCCAGACGCGGGAGAGTAGGGAGAGGGCTGGGCCAGCTGGCGAGATTTGGTTTGGGTTTCCAGGGCGGTTTGGGCTGGGCCAGGTTGGGGTTTTGGGTTCCTTTCTTCTTTCTTCTTTTCTTTTCAAACCACACTCAACTAATTTGAATTCAAATTCAAATTTGAATTCAACCCTAACACTCAATCAAATAAAAAATTATGCACCAGCATGAATGCAGCAACAAAGTTTTAATCTAGGAAAATTTTAATTAATTTAGGAACCAAAAATTAGATTAAATGCAAGTCTAATCACCAAAAACCTTAGAAATTTAATTAAAACCAATTAAATTTATTATTCAAGCTGAAAATTTGAATTAGGGTGTTACACGTGAGCAAACCATGGCATACATCAAAGAAACAACAGCACTAGAATAAGGAACTTTTGACATGTATTCAACATCCTCATCAGAACTAGAACACTGAGTGGCTGACAATTTAAAATGAGGTGTAATAGGAGTACTAACAGACTTCGAATCATGCATATTGAAACGATGAAGAATCTTCTTAATGTAATTATGCTGACTAAAAAATAATAAACCAGATTTTCTATCTCTAGTAATCTCCATACCTAAAATTTTCTTAGCAGCACCAAGATCCTTCATGTCAACTCACTACTCAACAATTTCTTAAATATGTAGTAATTTCTTCTCTGCTCTTGGCAACAATCAACATGTCATCAACATATAACAGCAAGTATATAGATGATCCATCAACATGCTTAATGTATACACAACTTTCATAATCGGACCTCTTAAAGCCATGTGACAACATGAATGAATCAAACCTTTTATACCACTGAAGTGAGGACTATTTCAATCCATACAAGGACCTCTTCAATTTGCAAACATAATTCTCCTTGCCTGGCACTATGAATCATTCGGGCTGATCCATGTATATATCCTGCTCAAGCTCTCCATGTAAAAATGCAGTTTTCACATCTAACTGCTCAAGCTCAAGATCATGCATAGCAACAATACTAAAAATGTCCGAATTGAATTATGCTTCACAACTGGAGAGAACACATCATTATAATCAACACCAGGAATCTAACTGAAGCCTTTTGCAACTAACCTTGTGTTGTCACTCCTTAGCCTAACGAATTACTCCGCAAGCGCACAACGACTGATTGTAGCTTTCACCAGGGAGTATACCTGGGATATCGAATCCAAGGAACGGTAAAGCTTCGACCAAACTTAAAGATCGTCAACCGGACACAACCAGCGAGAAGAAGATATGGGAGGAGGGCCTAACTCCAGATAACCTACTACTAAGCTAACTACTGACTTGATCTGCTTCGGCGGCTGGAAGAGGAAGGACTTCAGAAAGGGATGAGAGGGGAGTCCGACGGCAACCTGCACTACTGCTATGAAAACACCCGAACGTGGTGGACTACAGAGGACGGATAGGGCTGTCACCACCTACCGACTACCACAACGGTTTCATGGGGTGGAACACAACCTAAGGTAACTACCAAGCCTGGGCACCACGCCCACAGCCCTCGAGCTACATGCTCCTACGATGTACTTAGATAGAAAGCAACCTCAAATAAGTAGAACTTGCTACTTACGCAGACTCAAGATCCCGTAGATCAAAGTAAGTACTCAACAAGTAACTAAGAAAGTAAAGCTAGCGAGAAACTGAAGTTGAGACAAGGAATTTACTCAAATAAATTCCTCCGAAGCGGATACAAGTGGAGTAAGACCGAGAGAACTCGAGTCCACTCCTTTCAGCTCGGATTTCACCAGAGCTCTCACCTCACTCTCTTCCTACTCAACACAAGCGTACAAGAGACTCTCTTCTCTATGGAATGGTGTGTGTTACAAGAGGGGGTATGGTGCTCTATTTATACTACTTTGAAGTCGGTACTGGGCTGAGCATCAGTTGCACGCAGGTAAGTTCATTGAGCTTGTCTTCCACGCCAAGGGAGAGCAGCAGAGGCTGCCATGTGGGGTCGGCCGGCCTCCCCTAGGCCGGCCGGCCTGGGGATGTGGCCGCGTGGCCACCACCTTTGCAGGGACGTTCCAGATCTTCTCTGGAGGTCGGTAATGGTTGCATAGCTCCAACGGCGGCAGTTAGAGGCCGGCCGGCCTGGCTCTGGCTTGGCTCAGGCTCATTTTGCACTGACTTGTTGATCACTTGGCCCATGTTGCTTCTCAGGTTGAATTGGGCTCTGATTCTTTGAGTTGTCACGGGTTTTGACCTCCACTCAACTTGGTTCAGGCCTTTAGGCCTTAACTCATGAATTGTGGAAAACCCATCTTGGTGTGACTCACCCTCGAGCTCAGGTAACTCTCCACGAAATTTCATGACCAGCTGTGGCAGGGGTAGGCCGGCCGGCCTGGCCTAGGCCCGCCGACCAGGGGTTTGCCCCAATTTGGCCCAAATTTATACCTGTTGCTCCTAACTTCAAATAAGCATCAAAACTTGTGGAACTTGTTAATATTAGTAAAAATCATAGTAATATAGTTCCAAATGCATGAAATCCGAAGGAATGTTGGCTGTAAAAATCATCAAAATCGACCGCCAACACCTTGCCTTAAATCTTGGAGGCTCACTAGGAGATAAACCCTACTTTCTTTTGAAGACCCATTTGCAGCGGATAGGCTTCTTTTGTTTAGGCATGCTCACAGTCTCCTATGTGCCATTCTTCTCAAGAGATTGCATCTCCTCCTGCATAGCTGAGATCCATTTCTCCTTATCAACAAAATCAATAGCTTCAGTATATGTTGCTGGTTCACTAGCATCCTCTACATGTTCAGCACAACTCAAAGCATAATGAATCAGATTACACTCTTCAATTAAACAGTTTGAAGGTCCACAACTCCTCTTTGATCTGCGAAGAGCAATTGGTACATCTAGATCCTCCTCTTGCTGCAAAACTGGCTGTGAAACTGGAGGTGAGTGCTGAACAGTATCAGGAACATTATCTGGAACATCATTACCAACAACCTCATTTTTCTGGTCATCCAAAAGCTCCACCTGCACACTGACATGTGGCTGTACTTTTTCAACTAAAGCATCATCTGTGGACAAGCTGTCAGTAAACATCACAGACTCATTGAAAACAACACTCCTGCTCATGAAAGTCTTTCTAGTTTAAGGATTCCACAATTTATATCATTTGACTCCCGAACCATTACCAAGAAACAGACATTTAATAGCTCTAGGCTCCAATTTTCCATTATCAACATGAGCATAAGCAGTGCAGCCAAAAACTCTCAAGTGTGAGTAATCTGCAGGTGTACTAGACCATAGCTCAATAGGAGTTTTCTTGTTGAGTGAAATAGAAGGCGACCTGTTAATCAAATAGCATGCAGTATTAGCAGCCTCCGCCCAAAAATGCTTGTTCATGCAGGCGTTGGACAACATGCAACGAGCCTTCGAGATGATGGTCTTGTTCATGTGGTCGGCCACACCATTCTGTTGCGGAGTGTGTGGGATGGTGTGATGCCTGACAATGCCTTCTTTTCTGCAGTAATCATCAAAAGCATGCGAACAGAACTCTCCACCATTATCAGTCCGAAGCACTTTGACCTTCTTCTCAATTTGCCTTTCTATCATGACTTTCCACACTTTAAAAGCATTAAAAGTATCATCTTTATTATTAAAAAAATAAGGCCAGACGCTTCTAGAGTAATCATCAATAATGGTAAACATATAACGAGCACCACCATATGAAGGCTTATGGAAAGGACCCCATAAATCAGCTTGAACATAATCAAGTGTACTTTTTGTGGTATGAACAGAGGTATCGAATTTGACCCGCTTGTGCTTACCAAAGACACTATGCTCACAGAACTTGTTGCCACTCAAAATACAGCCATACAGCATGTTTCTCTTCATCAATTCTGCCATACCGAGTTCACTCATGTGTCCAAGACGCATGTGCCAAAGGTCAGTCTTACTAGGTTCAGCATTAGTAATAGCAGCAGCAGCAGAAACAGAACTATGCAAAGTACTACCTCTGAGAACATATAAATTTGAAGGATTGAGATCACCCAACAAATATACAAGAGAACCTTTTGATACTTTTATAACTCCACCTGAACCGGTGTATTTGAGTCCTTCTTTATCAAGCGTGCTCAACGAGATCGGATTTCTTTTCATCCCTGGTATATGCCTCACATTCTTCAGTGTTCGAATCATGCCATCATGGGTCTTGATCTGAATAGAGCCGATGCCCACAATCTCACACGGGTTATCATCTCCCATCCGCACAAAATCTCCATTCTGCAAAGGCTCATAGGAACTGAACCAGTCTATATTAGTGTAGGTATGAAAAGAACATGCAGAATTAAGTATCCACTCATCATGACCAGCAACACAACCAGCAAAGAAAACCAGGCAATCTGATTCAGAGTTTTCACCAGCAGACGCAACACTAGCCTTACCATCTGATTTATTTTTCCTCTTCTCTTTATTCTGCAGTTTCCTACAATCTTCAATCATATGAGATTTCTTCTTGCAGTACTTACATAATTTCTTCTTGGGACCTTTGGACTGGGAGCGGCCTCTACCATCATTGCTCTTGCTACGTTCATTGTTGTCGGTGGATGATCTTTGCTCTGATCTGCCTCTAACATGCAAAGCGTCATCCCTTGAGGACGATCCATCAGACTGCACCATGCATTTCATCTTCTCCTTGGACTAGAGTGCCTCACAAACTTCCACAAGGGTTAGTTCATCACGGCTTAAAAGTATGGTGTCACGAAAACTTGCATAAGAACTTGGCAAAGAGCATAATAAGAGAAGACCTAAGTCCTCATATTCATACTTAACCTCCATCGACACTAGATCAGCAACGATCTCCTTGAATACAGATAGATGACTCAACACCGAATCACCCTCCTGCATCTTAAGAGTGAACAACTTCAACTTCATATGCATCTTACTAGTAAGATCCTTTGACATGCAGATCGATTCCAGTTTCAGCCATAATTCTGCAGCAGTCTTTTCCTGCAGTACTTCTTGCAGAATATCATTAGATATATGAAGATGAATAAGGGACAGAGCCTTATGGTCCTTACGCTTCTCCTCATCGGTCCACTTGGCCTTCTTCTTCTTCCTGAAACCCTCCAGTGCCTCATCAAGATCATTTATTTACGTCAGAACAGCCCTCATCTTGACTTGCCACAGTGAGAACCTCGTCTTGAAATCCAACATCGGTAGATCATACTTCATCGACGCCATCACGAAGCCCTAATGTGAAACCAAAGCTCTGATACCACTTGTTACAAACGGATGACAAAGAAACGACAAAGAAAAGAAAAACCAATAATAGAGGACACGAGATTTAATGTGGAAACCCTCCCCAAGGTGGAAGGGAAAAATCACGGGCGCCAGCCAGCAAGAACTTCATTATATCGGGTGCGGTTACAAAAGCCGGGGATTTACAGTACTTTCTTCTTATCCCGAACGGCGGCTTACAAGAAGTATTTATAGACATGAAACCCTAACAGGCTATTCAATCCATAATCCATACGGCCCCGTGACCGACTAATATGGTCAACTGACCGACGTATTGGTGAACACGATTGGTACCCGTCACCTGACCGACTTACACCGTCAACACCAGCCAAGTCCATCAACATGCACTAGCCTTGCTAGGCTGCTAGCTCGTTCCCCTACTTCTCTCGTGCTCCCTGACAAGTTCTCATGCAGCTCAACTCCGGCAGCACGCCGAGCTTCACAAACTGCCACCGATTCAGCCTCACCATCTCTAGCTTCTCTCTATCCTCAAGCAAACGAACGCTCCCTCAGTTGCTAAAGCGCATCATCAATAGCTTATGTGAGTTTGAGTTGGTTGAGAACTTTCGGAATAAAATTGTATGCTGATCGATATTTGCGCTAGAATCGCACACACCATTTCCTGTTTTTGTCCGTTTCTCTTCCCGTCTACGGCATGCATCTTGCTCGGTTGCTCCTTTTTCCTAGCAAGGTAACTAGTAATACAGTGCATCGATCCCATGCATATGTGCTGCTTTTCTTCCTGCTGTCCAGCACAGCGGAGAGTCGTCGGAGATGGATGTCTGTTAGTTCCGGGCCCTGAGAGGGAAAAACCCATCCGGCGAAGCAAGCATATGGACGCAGACGCACTAAGGAAAAGAAGAGTAGTATGTGACGTGACAGACGGCAGCTAGAGCTAATCTCTACTGCATGCATAATTTCCTTCACAACTACAAAAACGATTTCCAGGGACATCTCATTTTTTTCAAGGGGCGGGTGCAAATGTATCCCGCTCCTACAACAGGAGCTGGGTACTGTAGTATTTCGCCCGCCCTGGAAATGCATCTTCAGGGGCGGGTGACCGCATCACCCGCCCCTAAAAACAGGGCTCATTTTCAGGGGTGGGTGGTGCCATTGACCCTAAAGATCGGATTTTCAAGGGCGGCTGGTGGCATCAGCCGCCCCTGGAAAACCATTTCTAGGGGCGGCTTGTAATGCCAGCCGCCCTGAAAAGCGCCATAAATATCTGGGCGCGCCCCATCTTCCTCCTCCCGACCGAACAGTGCTCTCTTGGGAGAGGTGTTGTCTGAAAATTCCATGCATCAAAAATAGGGGAGGGAAGGTTTTAAACTCGATTTCCTTGAAGTTGGAGGCTCTAGGAGGTAAGTAGCACCTAATTCTATATTTTTTCTATGCTTTTGGGTTAATTTTAATGCTCAAATTGTACTTTCATTCCTCTAGCTAGATGTAGATCTAAATTAGATGGATTTAACATTTAAGCCACGAATTGCTTTAATTTTTTGGAAAAATCTACGCTATTTTAGTTGGAGCACATGATTTGGTAATGATTTGGGCCCAATCTTCAAGTTTTAGCCTCATTTATAAGTAAATATATTTCTAAAAATATATAGGAGAGAGAAAATGATATAATTTCCCTCATATATTTATACACATGCGAGAGAAAATGATATGATTTCCCTCAAATATAGAGGATGAGTTTGTTCGGCAAAAGAGCACTGAACAATCTCTAGCGCTAAGCAAGAAAAATACTGATCTGGCAATGAGCAATGTACATAACGTCCATCTTGGCCCCAGTGGATACCAAAGGAAGGCACCTCAATGGCAGCGTGAAAGAGAGGCTGCAATAGCCGTATGGCAACTAGACCCTTTTGAAGGCCTTACTAAGCATGGCCAGTTCTGGCTTGAAGCAAGGAAGCCTAAGATAGTGGAAGTGTAAGGATCACCGGGGTGTCCGACCCTAGAGAGGGAGGGGGTGAATAGGGTCGCTAATCGCTTTTTAACCTAGGGCTCAATCTAATTGCATAAGATAAACCTAACACGTCCTACACATGCTAGTTTTGACTAAGGTTTATCTATGCTACCCTCTACTTACCCCAAAAGACTTGCAACCTATAGCCAATCCTAATCAAACTAACTAGGAAAGTAAAGGTAAGCAAGAAAGAGTAAATGCGGAAACGTAATGCGGTAAGTAAAGTGGATAAGGGAGAGGATATGCAAACTCCCGTGAAGACACCAAGACACAAGATTTAACGTGGTTCGGTTAGGACACCAAAGTCCCTCCCTACGTCCACGGCCACTTGTCCAACACGAACAAGTGTGATGCCGAGTCTCTTCACTCGATCACCGTCTTGCCACGCCTCCAAGGCTCCCGACAAGCAAAGGCTAAGTGACGCCAAGTCACAAAGACGAGGTCACCGCCACCGTCTATCTCGAAGCGTCACCACGGCACCGTCTTCACTATCTTGGAGCTTTAACACCAAGTAGGGGCCTCCTTCCCCGCACAAAGTGTCGTTGCCACTCCACACCAAGTCGGAGGGTCACACGACGAGTACACAAGGTGCTTGCCTCAGCAAGGCTTTCTCTCAAGCTAGTTCTCTCAAGAACTAAGCCTAAACAAGCACTAAGCACTCTCACAAGTGTGCTTAAGCCTATATGATGTACAATGAAGCTCTATGGTGGTTGGAGATGATCTTTAGCTCTTGTATACTTCCTTGAACTCCAGCACTCTCAAATGACCCGGCCTTGGGGGTATATATAGGCAGCACAAGCAAATATAGCCATTGGAGAAAAGCTGCCAGAAAGGTGCTTAACGCCGGTTAATCCGACGTACCCCAAAAGCCATCATCGGTTCAACCGGTGTATGTAAACTGCCACTTGAAAAACTAGCCGTTAGCAATCAACCGGTGTATCGCCGGTTTAACCGATGCAATCAACCGGTGTATGTAATATTAGCGTCGGTTTAACCGGTGAGTGTAACTTCTTCACGTTCCTCCAAAAACCACGTCTCTGGACAACTGAACCGATGCAATTGACCGATGCATCGTCGGTTCAACCGGTGTATGTATTTTCCTTAGTCTTCATCTGCCAATGCACCGATGTATATAGCTTCCGTAGCGTCGGTTCATCCGATGTAAAATCCTAGCCCGTAGACCTTCTCTGTGATTGCACCGGTGAGTTCATTTTGCCCTACGTCGGTTTAACCGATGATAGCAAAATGCCTCAATTCTTGTCACTTGGACCGAAGAGCCTTCGGGCCTTGCTACGTCTCTCTTCTGTTTGTCATCACTTGAACCTAAAAGCCTGAGAATAGTCATCTTAACAATCACATTAGTCCAAGTGTTGTGTTGTCTATATCAATCACCAAAACATTATATTGAAATATGGCATGAGAGGCCATTTTCGCTACAGGAAGGCAAGCCACATTTTGATAAACCCGAGACAGAAGCCGTCGCATAAAAAATGTATGAACTTACTGAGCTTCAGATAGAAGGAAAGTTCAGCGTCAAGAGGGACAAGGATGTGCTTAGTACAGCCATTGAGACCAAAGAGCACGGAGGTCGCATCAGAGGCGTGTTCTCAAAGTTGACCTTTAGGGAAGGATTCGAGAAGGACCGCTCTACCTACAAGAGGCATGACCGCTACAAGGAAGAGATGATACAAGCGGCCGATAAAGTAGCGGAATCAAAGTTTAAGGAAATGTTTGCACAATTAGTAGAGCACCAATCAGGGCAAATATGGATGAATCCGTTGCAATTGGGGCACCAGCAATCCGGCCAGATGGTGACAATGCCCCATCCGGCATTAGCCCCAGCGAATACGGCCTGTGCTCAGAGCAGTGTTGCCTCAACCACAGCACAACCATATTCTATAGATTTCATAACAAATAATACTCCATGCACGCTACTCTATCCAATAGGCAGAGCTGGAAAGATGAAAAAAGTTGCCAAGGCCCATGTGGATCCTGTTGCGGGTCTATTTGATGGAAAACCAATCCCGCCCCTATATGAATACGTGCGAGTGCAGGAAATACTGAAAACAAGTTACGAGGAGAACGAGATAGACATCCCTACTTCGGATGGGAGGACCACGTTTGGAGAGTGCATTGGCATCACCATTCTGTGGCACAAACGAGATATTGTACTGCTTGTTTCACCAGAAGGGCCGGCACATCAGACTCGACCGGCTCCAGATTATCTATCGACGGCCCCGTCACCACGAGCTCTAGCATCGCCACCAGCGGCTCCAGCATCGCTGCGACCAGCTCCAGCATCGCCGCCACCAGCTCCAGCTTCGCCACCACCGGCTCCAGCTTCACCACAACCAGCTCCATCTTCACTGTTGGTATTTTGTAACGTCACGAATAAAATCCGCAAGCGCATGGATACCATTGTAGCTTTCACCCAAGAGTATTCCAGGGTATTGTATCCATTGAGGAACGTGAGTACGGTATCTATAGGTTCAGGCTCATCCAAGGACACACGCGCCGGTGTGGAGAAGACAGAAGAGAGGACTTTCTATATCTAGAGTCTATGCCTAGAAGAAGAGATCACGTCGCCGTTATAATTCGAGCTAAAGGTATCGACCGACTTATGCAAACCGGTAGTTCCAATATGTGCTCTATCTGATATCCGAACATGGAGGATTACTAAAAGGCTCAAACAGGGCTGTCACCACCTGCCGGCTACCTCTACAAACTGTGGGACTATCAGACAACTGAGTGGTATAGTCCAGCCTAGACACCACGTCTACGCCTTTCCCTACTAACCTTAGCCTTGGCCAAGACTACCCTTTTCTATCCGGGGTCTTAAGCTAAGATCAAATGCTACTTGCTAGCATACACGTCAACTAATATAAGGCAGAGATGATAACTTGCGATCTAAACTCTAATTCTAAATAAACAAACAAAGAAAGTCTCGAACACTTACAACCGAATAAGCATCCGTCGAGGTACAAGCGGAGAAGAGTGCCAACAGACCCGGCACTTCCCCCGACTCCTCCTCACTCTCCCCCTCTTCTTCTACACCTCCTAGTCTACCTA
Organism: Panicum virgatum; assembly: GCF_016808335.1. Lineage (NCBI taxonomy): Eukaryota > Viridiplantae > Streptophyta > Magnoliopsida > Poales > Poaceae > Panicum > Panicum virgatum. Next base: position 9,865,471 of record NC_053145.1, on the reverse strand, counting down.
AGCATCTAGGATGAAGGCCTCAAGCTAAAAGGGAGAAAGGTGAATTGAGAGGGTGTGATGTGTGTGTGTCCATTCCTTTACCCCCTCCCCTTGTATTTATAGGAGGGAGCCACGGGCTGAAGCACCTGGAACCGACTTAAGCAACCAGCAGGGAAGCGCCATGTGTCTAAGCTGAGGCGGTGGGGCCCATGGGCCTGGTCGGCCGACCAGTAGATCGGTCGGCCTGCCAGGTGGGACAATCGCCCCCAGCTTCGTCCAGCAGGCTGTCCTAGGCCTCCTTGTCTTAACCCAGTTGGGATTGGCCTGTCTTGAGTGGTCTGAACTGGGTTCTTAGGCTACACTTGGTCCATTTGAGCCTGAATCGGTGCTTTGATAATTTCTGCGATTTATGTCGGGCCAAAGTGTACTTGAAACCTGCGAAATTAGTTCAAAACCACCTGCACACATTCTCAAGCACCATATGTGGAATTTGTTAATAAATAAACCCTATGCTAGCATTTATTCCACTTTGTGGTTCCCTTTTGTGCAGGAGTTGACTGTCAAAATTGGTCATTAATGACCGTCAACAAGATCCCCCACACTTGGCCCTTTGTTCGTCCCGAGTAAAGGTCAGGACTAAGGTGAGCCGATAGCTTCCTGATAGAATATCCTGCACAAAAGTTATTTCATACCTTGCTCTTGCTTGTGAACTTGAATGTGTCTATCATGATATCTTGAGTTGTTGAAGAACAGAATGATCTTGGCTTCAAGTGTCATCCTGTCATGCTGCCAGACTTGGGGATTTTGAAAAAATATTATTATAAAATTATTCATGGTCTTACTCTCCTCCATGGGTATCTCAGAGTCGCTCGTAGCCTCTTACCAGCATTTATCCTTATTTTACCTCACCGGCTCTGATGGTATAGACGGAGTTTCGATGGATGAGGTAGAATGTCGTCTGCTTGGCCCAAATCTGTTGCAAGATCCAAGATTGGATCCACAGGTGTATACTCATATTTACGACTGATCAAGTTAGTGCATAGATAAATATGTGCTCCTTTTCATGTCTAATTTTATTTGCTGGGTCATGCTTCTTTGGTATGCCATCTTTCTCTCTCTCTATTTTTTTTTGGGTCATGCTTCTTTGGCATGCCTTCTTTTCATCTCTCTCTTTTTTTTCGATAACATTATCAGACAGTGTTTAAGGAGCACAAGATTCATCTGAACATAAAACCTTAAATCAAGTGCGTAAACAGAGCAGAACCATGATGGGTCACAAAATTTGATCAAGCTCAATCATGTAGCCGAGAGACATAGCTTGGGATTTTTATATGGCTCTGGTAGCATGGTGGATAAAGTGATAAGACCAAGAACTTAGTTTTCGTTTTTATAAATAAAATCCCAGACTGGTCAACATGAAAGAGACAAACAACTTTAAACCAGACATATCACGTTAGTCAACAACTAAGCATCATGGGTCCTATAAAATATGGCTCACAAACTTAAGCGCGGTATAAAAAAACATTTTTGCAAGGCGTCTATCAAGAGCTCTTATTAGCAAATTTCTTAAACATGTTCAGTGATTTGAAAAGATATGCTCATGTTTAGAAACGCTAAAGGGAGGAAACAAGTGAGGTAGTGCAAACTTATGAGTCGGAGCGGGAGGTGCATGTGACGTGTGAAAGTGATCGTAGATATGTAGCATCATGGGATCTCCCCCACACTTGTTTTCGACCTGCTCTTCAATCATAGACAAAACAAACCAAATATAAAAGATAATGGGGCTCTGTCGGCATTAACACCGGGGAGCCAAAGTTCACAAATCTAGATGAAATAAAGACCGGGGCGCGATGTAACATCCTGGATTTTTCCGGAATGTTATAAAGTCGAAAAATGTGAATTTCAAAAAAAATTGTGGCAATGCTGTAATTATCACCTTAAGTAAGATTTCTACCTCCCCAAAATCCTAGTAATTAAAAATTTTGTATATTAATAAGGATAGTGTATTGCTAGTGTGAGAATATTTGGAGTTATTGGTTTTATTTGGCTCTACCTTGTTTAAAATTCAAATTCGATTTGGATTTATTTTATTGTGTGAAATTGTGTGGAAATTAAATAGAGGTGTGCTCCTCAATTTAATTTCAAGAAGCTAACCCTTGTGTGAGCCTTAATTTGAATGGAGCCATTCAAATTAAAGCCAAACCTCTATCAAGTCCTAACCTGTCCTAATCCCTAACTTAATCCAAACCCGTAACCTAGACCCGACAGCAGTCAAACCCAGCAGCCTAAGCCCAGCTGCCACCTCTTTTCTTTTTTGGCCCGACGCAGCCCAGCCTACCAACCTGCTGCCCCGCCCGGCCTGCCAAGCATCAAGCTGCCAGCCTACACGACGGCCCATCACCTCGCGCTCGGCCCAGCTCAACCCGCTCACCAGCCTGCTACTCCGGCCCGACCACGGCTGACAGCCCAGCTCGCCACACCAACCCAGCCTGGCCTGCTACACGCTCACGCGGCCCGTTCACGCGCGCGCGGCCCAGCACGCCCACGCGGACGCACTGCCCAGCCCGCAGCGCTCTCCCCTTTTCCCCACCTTGGGACGCTGCCATCCCGGGCCCGCCTACCAGGGGAACTGCTCCCCTTTCTTCCCCAAATCGAAAATGCCGATCCCCTCTGCTTTGCTCTCCGCCCCGCGCAGCGTGCACCCCCACTCCATGACAGCAAGGCGAAACGGCCGCACCCGCTCGACGCCTGCACCTGCCCGCGCTAGCTCTGCAGCCCCGCTCTGCTTTATCGCCTTTTGACCACCCCTCACGCCTCCACTGCCCTTCACGCCGGGCCGCTGCCCGCTCACGTCACCGGTGCCGCGCCTTCTCCACTCCGCAACGCCGCGCGGAGGCCGCCGCGCCAACTTTACCCCGCCTCGCTCCGCTTTTGACTGCAGCGCGCACACGAGACCTTGCATCAAGCGCCAGGATGCAGCCGCGCGTCCCGGCCCGGACGGCGAGAATCCTCGGCCGTCCGCGAGCCAGGGCCGCTCCGTGCCCTAGAGCTGGCCCTATAAAACCCCAATCCGCCGTCCGCGGTGGAAACCCTAGCCAATTTGGGGTTTCCCCATTCTAGCCGCCGCCAATCGAGGAGAGAAGAGAGAGTAGAGGAAAAGAGAAGAGGAAGGGAGGAGCGCCGGAGGGACAAGGAAGAAGAAGAAGGAGAGGAGGGGGAGGAGGAGGAGCACGCCGAGCACCCGCCGCTGCGTCCGAAGCCGACGTCACCAAGGAAGAGGAGCCTCGACATGCCGGCGCCCCGATCAACGACATCGACGTAGCTGCGCTGCATGGCACGGCGATGACGTTCCCCTGCTTCACCTCTTCGCTGCGCCAAGCATCGCGACCACGAGCCCGCCAGGTGAGCGCCACCTCACGACCTCGCCGCCATAGAGCATCCCTAGGACCGGCCTTCCCTTTCTTGTTTGCAGGAGCCCGACGAGCGCCGACTCCTGGACCATGCCCGGCGCTCGCACACACACGCGGACACCCATCCGCACACGCCCACGCACCCCGCCGGCCGAAAGACCGAGCCCTTGGGCCACGCAACGCTCTGAACGCCCGCACAGCCTCACCGCCATGCCGCGTTCCGGCTGAGCCGAGTGCGTGCGCAAGCCCAGCGCCGCCCCATGGGCAGCATTTTACCCTATTACACGCACACCTGTCGACCACGCCGTGCGCACACATGACCCGCACGCGCGTGAACGCGCACGAACCCGCCAGCACCAGCCAAGGGTCGCCTTTGGCCCAACCGTACGTGTGGCCTCGCCATCGCGCCTTCCTGACCTCGCCATCACGGCCAAACCCCAGCGCCGCCGCGGGCCTAGGTTGCCAGTGCCCTACGCGCGAGATCATGCCCACAGACCCGCTGTCGCGCGCGCACAGCCTACCCCGCCAAGGCCGTGTCGCGCCGCGACGCGTGCGCACACACACACCGCGCCACGTCGTGGGCGCTCTTTCCACCCACGGGAACTCGCCCTACACCTGCACACGCATGTGCCCTATGCTGCCGGTGTGCCACCGCCATCTCACCTCTCGGACTCACCCTGCCAAGCGCCACTGCTAACGTGGAGTCCCAGGCCCCGCGCGCGCACGGCCAAGCCACCTCGTCTCCGCCACGCCGCCGGGAAGTCAACGTCGCCCTGAAGAGGAAGTCTGTCGCTGCCCGAAGAGGAGGAACCCGGGGGGGGGGGACACCCCCGCCAGATCCGACCGTCGCCGCCAAGCCCGAGTTACTTCCCTGCCCTGCTACCTCGACGCGCCGCTGGACCACTCCAAGCCGCCACCGGCCTTGACCTCGTGCCGCCGCCGCGGGCCGGGAATACTTGAATCCTGCGCGCACAAGCCACCTTTGGCCCATGCTTGCCCGCGTCGTAGCCCCTGCTCCACCCCGCGCCACTGCTGGTGTGCGTCGCCGTCGCCGCCGTCGCCGTGACGCAGGACCGCCCGCCGCGGGAGGAAGTAGGTAGGGGTGGAGAGAAGAGGAAGGAGAACAAGAGACGTCGTGTGGGCCAACGCAGTCAGCCAAGAAAAAGAAGGGAGAAGATGAAGAGCCCGTGAACGCCTGGGCCGCTTGCGACCCAACTCGCCCAAACCAAGCCGGCCCCTTCTCGCGTTCTAGCTGGCCGGTGCACCACAGGCTGAGCTGGCCCTCTTCGTGAGCTAAGCCGCCCATCAGTTTGAGCCGAGCCCTTATTGGGCCGCCTGTACACTTTCAGCCCAAAGACCCTTAAACCTTTTTCCTTTTCTTTTTCTGTTTCTGTTTTAACCCTGACATGCGGGCCCCACTTGTAAGTCTCTGCTGTTAGGCTGACTAGTGGGACCACTGACTCGCGGACCCCACTGACTAGGTTGACCAGTCAACGGTCAATGTTGACATGGTCAACGATGACGTCAATAGGGCCCACTGTTGATGTCAGCAGAGCTGACCCCCAGGTGACATCATGATGACGTCATGCTGATGTCATCATGCCACGTGGCACGCTCTGGTGCTGCCACGTGTCACCTCCGTGTTTTTCCTCTTTCGATAATTATTTATTAATTCCAGAAAATGCTTTAACCGTATAAAATTCACAGTAATTCAACCGGAGCTCCGAAAAATATGAAACCAGTTTCATAATTCTTCTAAAATCATGATCTAAGTGTTAGAATAGGTTTTGTTGTAGTGAGTTGGATATTATTTGATCAGTTTTGTGCATTCTGGCACTTTGGCCCCTATATTTATACATATTTGCGATTAGGTCCTGACGTGGAGGAGTTGACTGACGTCCCGGACGACCAGAAGATCCAGAAGGACGTACCGGACGACCAGAAGATGTTAGAGACTGAGGAAGGCTATGAAGACCTATCAGGTTCACGCCATTCGAGATTGAATACCTATTAGGCATTGCTTGCTAGATACGCTACGCTCCCAAATTGAGTGTGATGAGATGAGCTTGCATGGCCATTTATTTTACCGTATTCCTTGATTCCCATACTTAGAAATGATTTGTTGTATGCTATTGCTACTATGAGTGAGATTTGGGGTATGGGAATACATGATATGATAGTCCTTGCTTGCTGGAAGTTGCCTCCACATATATGGGAGCTGGAGATTAGGTTACAGCGGGGGCGAGCGGACCCTTTCCATGATCTTCGGATCGGGAGCCAGGGATTGAGTGCTGGGCATGATCCTGTGAGCACCTGTGATGGGTGATGGGCACCTGTGGCGGGTGCTAGACCATTCCTGTGGGAACATAGTAGAGGTGTGGTTTTGGAGGAGATACTTGTAATGGGTATCGGTTGCAGACCGTGTTGACAGAATGCCAACTAGGACGAAGACGCTCGCCTCAGCGGGATGAAGGACTTGACTTTGTGGCCCTTGTGACGGAACTATGTCAAACGTGCACACCACTTATCCTTTATGAGGGGGGACCCAGCCCGAGCTAGCTATGCGCGGCACTATTACTGCAAGAGGATAGTGTTTTAGTGTCAGGGGGAGAGGGCAGGACCCTATCACCCCCGATCGCAGGATCCATGGAGATTCCATTCTAGATAGCTTCATAGCCCCGGGCGACCTTCTGCGGGAGGATGCGCCCCAGACTGGGAGTAGGATGGTGTCGTAGCCGTTAGTTTCATTGATTGGTGCCTCGGAGTCAATCGGTCGACAGGTCGGCTGGTGACGGGGCGAGTGGGTATAGGTGTACAACCCCTGCAGGGTGAAACCTATACGTATAGCCGCGTACTCGGTCATGTACAACTCTGGGTCTGGCACCACACTGTAGGTAGAACCACATATACTTTTCTACCTCCCTCTAGTACCACTTTTCCTGCTCGGATAGCAGCTGAGGTGCGGGGAGAGGGAGTTCCCGCACCGACTCAGGGTTGAGACAGTTGTAGTGGAAGATAGGAGACCGGGAGTCCGGGTTGCTGGAGCTGCCTGTGTTGAAAGGTGCTTTGGATGACTTACATATATTACATGCATAGGAAACCAGAGCCTGTCCTTGGCATTACTCCTATACTGTTTGCATCCACATAAAGCTTGCATACGGATGGTGACGTGAACCTATCCCGTCCTTGGGGATAGCCTGATAGATGCAGGATCCGAGTGAAGGAGTCGACAGGACGACAGCCGAAGGAGATGTGAAGGATGGCCTGAGCTACATGCCGAGCTGCCTGTGGAGGAGGATCAAGAAGATTCGAGAAGATGAAGTTGCCCAGAAGATTAGATATCGTTTCCGCTTTCTGTTTGTTTTCTTTTAGCCCAAGGGGCATGTACTCTGAGATTAGTATTACAATCCTTTGGATTATGTAATAAATAAACCCATGTGATGTTGTAAACGTGAGTTATGTCTGTGATATTCAATTGAAATGAGTTCTGTATGTGATAGCTACTGATCCATGGACTATCACGACGATACAGAGGGTCGGGTTCACCTTTCGGGAACCCAGTCTATTTCAGCTGGTATCAGAGCATACTCGGCCCATAGCTCGAGCCCTAGACATGGTCGTTAGATTCAGGACCCTCTAAACGCTTCTGTCTATTTGCTATACTGCCTTGAACTATAAACTACCTATTCCTTGATTCATTTTCCCTACACCCGCTTGATTCTCTTACCTACGCTAACGCCACTCTTACGTGTGTGCAAAATGAAGGATGCCACAGCAAGAGACATGCTGGAAAAGGTGACCCATTAGCTAGAGACATACGCTCGACAACGATAAGACCTAGTCCTCGAAATGGAATGCGTCCTACGGACAGCCGACATCTACCAGGAGCGTGTCAAGCTCTCTACTAAGGAGAAGGAGATCTACTCGTACTACGTCAGCCGCACAGCTATACTAGTGGTCATGCCCGACCCAGGAATGCCAAAATTTCCAGGAGAGATGGTCACCTGTTCAGGACTTCTGCTCACCACGGCCGTCCAGTCTGCAGCCAGAGAGATGATGAAGAGGATCATCTCTTGGTTTTGGGACACCAAGTTCAAGAACAGTCCTTACAAGTTGATTCCCAGGGCCATATTCGCCACCGAGAATGTAACGGCCACCCATACAGCAATTGCTCTAGCCCCGAGCCGCGTACAAGGAACAAATAAAGTCCTGATTCACACCACCGGAGCTCACCTGTCCCACGCAGACTGCCTGCTGAGAGATGTGGAGAAAGATCACCGTATTCTGCAGAAGGAACTCACAGTTTGTGCGCAGCACAACCAGACCCTTCACGAGGAGCTTCAGCGAGCAACGGAGGATGCCCGTCGTGCCAGAGAGGACCAGAGCGTGCTAGCTCAGAAGCTCTATGACGATATTGCTCTAAGGAAAGCTGCGGAAAGCAAGTTTGCCCAAGTAGAGGCCGTATTAGTCCACGTCAAGACACGCCAAGCTAAGATGGAGGAAACATACCACACAGCCAATGAGACCCAAGAGTGCCAGCCCGCCATCGGGAAGGAGGATTCCTCGTTGATACTGACAGAGCCTCAACTAAAGGGACGCATACACGAGAACCTGCCATCCTTGAATGGAACTGAGGAGCAACCATGGACCAGCACCAATGACTAGACCTTTCCAGAGGGCTACTCGAGAAAGGACCAGATGTGGCCACCATGGAAGAGGACCCATTGCTCTAAAGAGTAAAGCATGTGACGATGTTCAAGGAATAAAAGTAGAGTTGTAAGATAATTAGGGTGCCGAAGTCCCATTCCGGCAAGAGTCAAAGTTGCACCAAGCCTCCGATGACCCATTCCGGTGTAAGTCTCCGTGAGTCTAAGTCATGAGCCAATGTCACATGCCGGCTGAGTTCATCTAAGTAGTCTCTAGTCGAGTAAAGTCAGTCAGAGTTGTCAAGCTGCTACGCTAAGAGTCACCCCTTTTGTAAGCTGTCACGATGTAATCTTAGCTCGGTAGATGTGTTGTCTGCGAGGTTTGATGTAACCTCGAGATAACATGAGTATAAGGCTTGTGCTAATAATTGAATGCTTGGATCTTATGCTACTTTGATGGATCTCTATTTGCATCTTCTTATTGAGTGAAATTGTAATGATTGTCTTGTTAAAAATAGTCTCCTTGTGGTGAGAGACGTTCTAAATTAGTTAACCACCCCTATACGGTGCAGAACGCTATGGGAAAACCAAGATCTTATTCCGCACTCCGAGGAGTCCCAAGGGAGCTGCTCCAACAAGAAGGACAAGCTAGAGTCAAACCCCACTCGAGCATCAAACATGGAAGAACAAGCCACCAAAGCTAAAAGCACCCCGAAGAAAAGCGAGGTCAAGTGTTACAAGTGCAAGGAGTATGGACACACGTTCTCCGATGTCATACCCACCAACGAAGCAAGGCAGAGGCGCAGCCCTGACTGCCGGGGCTTCAAGAAGTTCTACTGGACAAGTGGACGGAGGAGGAGACAATATAAAATAGAAATGAAAAGAGAAGCAACGGATCAAGAACCAAAGTAGGATGTAAAGTACCGAGGATACTTCGACAAGTAAGCAACCGATCGAAAGAATTGAAGAAAACGTCGCCAGACGAAGAAAGAGTCCTTGAAAGTACCGCAAGAAGCTCCTCCCAAGCCAAGAAAACCAAGAAAGAAGGTGACTAGTCAGAAGGCCCCAATTGGAGGGGAACGACTAAATCAAGAAGCAACCGCGATGGGAGGAGTCCCACCAGATCGAGATGCAATTCTGAGGAGAAGCCAACAAGGAAGCATACCGGCAAAAGCTGACGAAGAATCAATGATGACCCTTTCCCCATCGCCAAG